>NW_005841852.1:3245241-3281666 GCF_000455745.1 Alligator sinensis
GTGGCCTGAGCAGGGAGCACAGCGCAGAGCCTTGCTCCCCTTCTCCTGCATGCAACATGGTGGGAGTGGAGCCCATGAAGGGGAGGGGGGAGCAGGCATGGGCTGCCTGCTGTGGGCTTGGGCTCCCCACCCTGCTACCCTCCCCCCGGGGTCTCCGCAGCCCAGTGGGTGGGACCCAGTGCAGCAGGGCAGAGCAAGGCCAGGTGGTGAAGCCCATTGCTGCAGCTGTGAGCTCTGCCGCTCTTGAGAAACACCCCCTGCTTGCAGAGCAGCAGCAGGGGGGCACAGCTCCATGTTGCCACCCACACTGCTGCTGGGCAGGCAGAGGGCACCTCAACAGAGCAGTGCAGGACTTGCAATGGCAAGGAACTTCCCCACCTGGCCTGCCCTCTGGGCTGCAGAGGCCCCATGGGAGGACAGCAGGGCAGGAGCCCAAGCTTACAGCCGGCAGCCTGCTCCCACTCCACACACAGATCTGGGAGTCACGTACCCCCATGCCTCCCTGGGAGCATACACAGCAGCAGGGAGCCAGCCACCCCCCTGATTCCTGGATGAGCTGCCTGAGGTTCCATCCTCCTCCCCACTGGGACCCTGTAGCCGTGCATTCCAGCCTCAGGCCCCAAGACCCACTCACTACCCATCTGGGCAGCAGCAGCCCCAGCCCCAGCCCCAGCCCTGCCCAACTCCCTCCCTTCTTCCCTCACTCTGTATGGGGGCTTCAATTCCTGGCCCCCTCCCCCCCTTCCGACTTACCTGTGGGAGCTGCTCTCTAAGCTGCTTGGCAGCCATGTACATATGTGAGTACCAGGGATCAAGGTTTTCTGTTTCCCATGGAAAAAAACAGAAAAAAAACATGGATTTCCCCTTTTTATCAGAGAAAACGTGGATTTCTCCTTTTAGTAGAGAAACCCGCAGATTCCCTACTTTTGCAAACAGCTCTGCAGACTGGCTGAGCTTCAGCCTGCAAAAGCTGTTTGCAAACAGGGTGGGAAACCCCAGCCCTGCCCAGAGGGGGAAGGCAGGGCCTGAGACTCTCAGTCAGCCATGGCTCCACTCAGCTCAGCTCAGCTCAGCCTCACTTTTCTCCTGGAGCCTGTGAAGTAAGTGGGGCTTGCAGGGGGCTGAGGGCCCCTCTGGCAGGGCTGGGGGCTTGCAGTTCATGGCTGGGGGCACTGGCAGGACTTGGGGGGAGCCAGGAGCTGGCCCCAGCCCCAGCTCCACCTGAGCAGGCAGCAGCAGTGGGGGAGCTGGCTCTATGCTGCTTCTGTTGCAGCTGCCTGCTGTTGGGGGCAGGGAGCTGCAGACTTGGGGCCCTGGTCCCATAGCCCTGGCAGCTGGGGGCCCCTCTGGCAGGGCTGGGGGGGCAAGAGGCACGAGTAGGGCAGAGGGGCTGTTGTGGGGTCAGTGAGAGGCACCAGCAGGGCTGGGCGGGGTTTGGGGCAGGGAGAGTCACCAGCAGGGCTGGGGGGGGGGGCTTTGGAGGCAGTGAGAGGCACCAGCAGGGTTGGGGGGGTGCTGCAGGGGGCTTTTAATTTTAATAACGGATTTTGGGGTTTTGGTCAGAGATTTTGCAATTTTTTTAATCCCTGGATCCCTGGTGAGCACGTACATGCACATGGTACCCCCTTCCTGACTGCCATCTTCTCACTCCCCCCAGCCCCTTGAAAGCTGGCACTCTTACAAAGAGCTCTCTAGCAGGTTGGCAGAGTGGAAAAATCCATGTTTCTCTGTTAAAATGGGAAATTCATCTTTTTCATGGGAAAGAGGGAAAATCCATTTTCTGTGGGAAACAGAAGACTTGGATCCCTGATTATCACAGAGTCTGGCTGGTAAGTTACTTCAGCATTTGTGTGGTGGAGATGAGGGGGAGCAATGTTACTGAGGGTTGGTAACCATGAACCATACCTGACACAAGATGCGTTGTAGCAAGCAGTTTGGTATCTACTAGTCTGCTGTGTGATGAACCAGACTATACAGAGGCACAGTATTCTGCAACTGAATAACACAGTGCGAGAGCAGATGAATGTAGCATGGAGGCATTAGGGTTGTTGGTTGTTCCTTAGTGCCAAGCATTTGGATTTTTACAGACCTGCATTTTGCATTTTGGCTTCTGTTCTACCCAGGAGAGCTCACAATTTGCCAGCAGACTCTCAATATGCCTGAAGGAGGGTGTTTGTGCCCCAAAGCTTGCAAAGAATAGTTTTTCCAACTATTTAGTTTGTCTAATAAAAGATACCACATTTACCCAATGAATCTTGTCTGCATGGAGGCATTGGTATCCCAAGTAGAGCCTGCAAGTTTGGCCAGTAGGGTGTTCTTTGTTTTGATTTTTAAAGCAGTTTTCTGGAGATGTGATTTATAAGTTAAAGTCCAGTCATGGGCAACTCCAAGATAAACTGGGTGGATTTCAAATTTGAGAGGCTGACTGTTTAAGTCAGGGTGGGCAAAATACGGCCCATGGGCCACATCCGGCCCACCAGGCACTTTCATCCAGCGCACCGCACCCCGCAACGAATTGCACCCCACCCAGTGGAAGGGCTCTGCCCAGCCAGCATCTTTTGGGCAAGGCTCCTGCTGCAGCCAAAACCGGCTGGCTCAGGGCAGCAGGTAGGGAAGTGGAGGGGCTGGTGGGAGGGGTGGAGTTGCAGCTGGGCGGAACCAGGAACATAGTGCGGAGCCTGCACCCAGAGGGGCAGTGGCAGTGGTATGGGTGTGAGGGTGGAGGAGTGTAGGAACCCTCCACACACTCCCTCCATGGCATGCAGCCCATGCTGCTGGAGCAGCAGCAGGCAGGGAGGTCAGGGTGCTTGTGCCTGATGCAGGTGCTCGGTGAGGTGCAGATCTGGCCAGTGCTGCATGGGGGGAGGGAGCGGATCCTGCCCCTGGCTCCACACCACATGCCTGCAGCTCCAGTACTTGCAGCGGGGGAAGTCCTGCACTGGAGACATCTGCTTCCCCTGCTTCCTGCCGCTCAGGTCCCTGCACTCTGCCAGAAGTGGAGGGAGCTCAGCCCCTTACTTCCTCATGGAGTCCAGTGCAGGTCTTCCCTGCTGTGAGTGTGGAGCTGCAGGCATGCAGCATGGAGCCCCAGGGATAGAAACGGCCGGTGCTGCACTGGGAGTGAGGAGTGGACCCCCGTGCAGCCTGCCCAGCCACTTCTATCACAGGGGCTCCACACCACGCTTCTGCAGCTCCACACTCTCAGCGGGGAAGCCCCATGCTGGACTCTGCAGGGAAGCAGGAGGCGAGGCCCACCCCTGTTTTAAGTTGATAGTGAGTTCATGATTAGCACTGGCATTATGCAAATGGAAAACACTTGAGACAATCTTTGATGTATTTGGTTTGAGCTGCCATTTTAGGTAGTACTCTGACATCAGTCTCATGTCTCCATGAAGTATGAATTCCACATTTGAAAAGTCATGAGCTTAGGTAGCAAAGGCACTGTTATCAGTACAAACAATTTTTTGTGAGCCAGTTGCAGGCAGGTCATTAATGTACAGGTTGAAAAGGAGAGGCCAGTACTGATCCCTGAGCGAGGCCATTGGTTTGATGTCTCCAAGAGCTAGTTCGGTTGGACAGGTGGACTCTTAGGTTTTGACCATGTAGTGATAGTTTAACTAGATGAGTGGCCCAGTGTGGCAGAATTCCTAATATTTTCACCAGAAGACTGGTATACAGGATAGTGTCATATGCTTGTGTTAAATCAAGGAAGACAACAGCAGACTTCAGGTTTTTCTGAAAGCCATTTTCAATGAAGGTGGTTAAGGCTAGAACTTGATTGCAATTGCTCCAGCAACGGCAGAATCCAGCTTGGTCTGGACTTAGGGAAGAATCAGTTACTGGAGCAATATGTTGCAGAACTAGTCTCTTAAGTGTCTTGTAGCAGACACTCAGTAGGGAGATTGGTTGATAGTTTACTGCTGATTGTGGATCTTTGCCAGACTCGGGTAGGTCAAGGATTTTTGTTCAGTGCCATGCTGATAGCATTTGTCCTTCATGCATAATATGGTTGAAGAAGAGTAGAAGCCTGGGCAGAGAAAACTGGAGAACCCCAGAGGGTATTAGAAGGAAATAGCTGGGATTATGGAACAGAGTATGGAGGAGAAATAACTGCAAAAAAGCCACATGCACACTGATTTTGTGTGAGTGACTTGTATGAGTCCCCATTACTTCTTACCTGGTACCCCAAGAAATCCTTGAGCAATGGTTCAGGCTCTGTGACAGTATTGGTTAAAGATGCCAAGTGAAGTTAAGGAGCTGCCATAGCAGCAGAAGCCAAAGAGAGAGAAATAATGCCTCTAATAAGGCAACATGACACTAAAGCTAAATGTTAAACATTTTATAGATTCATAGATTGTAAGGCCAGAAGGGACCTCGGAAGATCATCAGGTTCATCTCCCTGCACCAAGCAGGAAGGATAACTGGGGGTCAGGTGACCCAAACAAGGTGCCTGTCTAGTCTCCTCTTGAATATTTCCAGGGTAGGTGATTACACCACCTCTGGAGGGATCTTATTCCACAGTCTGGACATCCTAACTGTGAAGAAGTTTTTTCTAATGTTGAGCCTGAATTGATCTTCCAGGTGTTTGTGGCCATTACTCCTTGTTTTCCCCTTGGGTGCCCTGGTAAACAGTGGCTAACCGAGCCCTTGATGTACTCCCCTAGTGTAGTGGTAAGCTGCTACCAGGCCCCCTCATAGCCGCTTTTTCCTCAGGCTGAAGAGTCCCAGATCCCTCAGCCTGTCCTTATATGGCTTCCCGTGTAAGACTCTGACCATACGGGTGCCTGTTCTTTGACTCGCTCAAGCTTGTCCACGTCCTTGTTGAAGTGTGGTGCCCAGAACTGGAAACAGTACTCCAGCTGTGGTCTTACCAGTGCCAAGTAGAGTGGAAGAATCACCTCCTTGGTTTTGCTGGAGATGTATCAATTGATACATGCCAGAGTATTGTTTGCCTTGCTGGCTACAGCATCACACTGCTGGCTCATATTCATACTGTGGTGTATTATTACCCCTAGGTCCCTTTCATTCATGGTGCTAGTCAGTTTGGTGCTGCCAAGCCCAAGCCTGTAAGTGTGTTGGGGGTTGCTCTTCCCGAAGTAGAGCACTTTACATTTCTCACCGTTGAACTTCATCAGGTTCTGATCTGCCAACTTGCTCACCTGTCTAGGTCTGCCTGTAACTGTGGCTTAACTTCAAGCATGACCACACTTCCCCATAACTTGGTGTCATCCGTGAACTTGGCCAGTGAGCTTTTCACCCCCACATCCAAATCGTTAATAAAGATGTTGAAAAGTACTGGACCAAGCACTGACCCCTGCAGGACACCACTGCCCACTTCTCACCAGGATGACACAGATCTGTTCACTATGACTCTCTGGGTCCTATCCTGCAGCCAGTTTCTCACTCACTTGACTGTCTTGGAGTTAAGCCCACAATCCTCCAATTTTCTTGTGAGGACATTGTGGGATACTAGATCAAAGGCCTTTTGGAAGTCTAGGTATACAGTGTCAACCTGGTCTCTCATGTCTAGGTGGCGAGTTACCTGGTCATAGAAGGAGATGAGGTTGGTAAGGCAACACCTGCCCCCAATGAAGTCATGCCGGCTGTCATTCAGAATCTTACCTTCTGCAAGCTTATTGCAGATAGAGTCCTTGATGAACTTTCCTAGGATTTTCCCTAGGATGGAAGTTAGGCCTATAGTTACCTGGTTTCTCCTTCCTGTCCTTCTTGTGGATGGGCATAACATTGGCCCTCTTCCAGTCCTCAGGGACTTCTCCAGAGCACCACAAATTGTGGAAGAGTTTCACTAGGGGTTCCACAATGACTTCAGTCAGCTCCTTTAGCATTCTTGGATGATCTTCCAGTCCTGCTGACTTGTATATCTAATTTTATTAATTGGTCATACACCAATTCTACAGCAATAGTAGGAAGGCAAATATTCCTACTGTGTTCATCCTCTACTCTACCTGGCATGGTTTTCCCCTTGGGGAAAGACCAAGGTGAAGTAGTCATTCAGGAGATCAGCTTTCTCCTGGGTGCCTGTAACCAGCTGTCCTGAGTTGTTAAGCAATCGCCCCACACTCCCATTTGTTTTCCTCCTCTTCCCTATATACCTAAAGAAGGACTTGTTCTTGCTTCTCGTTGCTAATCTAAGTTTCTTTGCCACTCTAGCCTTTCTTATCTGTTCCCTGCAAATGCAGGTCTTCATGGAATAGTCCTTCTTGGGGCCCGCCCCAAGCTTTCATTGTTTATAAGCCTTTTTCTTCTTTCTTAAGAGGATTGTGATTTCCCTGTTTAGCCAAGAGGGCTTCCCAGTCCTTCTGTTACCTTTTCTCTGCATGAGAATGGACTTCCTTTTTGCTTCAAGGATCATGTCCTTAAGGAACAATCACTCTTCATGCACACCTTTTGCCTTCAGTCCCACTTTAGGGTGTTTATACAAGTTACATTTTTTATATGACCAGGGCACTGAAAGCACTATACCACCATGTATAGTGCACACATGCATGATGCTTTTAAAATGGCTGATTGAATGAAAAATTAGCCCTCATCAAATCAGGTATTGGCTGAAGGTGCTCTAAAACTGAGGACCTTAGGGGACTTGTGTTGCCTCCAGGGTTAATTTTTCCCACTTTGCAGGCTGGGTTGGTGCTAGGGGCAGTCAGCAGGGGAAGGACGGGCAGGGGGAGAGGAAGGGGGAAGGAGCAGGAGGGAGCTGCTTACCTGGCTAGAGCTGGTGAGCAAAGGGTGGGGTGGAATGGAGCCCCCTCACCTTCTAGGTCCCCCAAAGCTACCCCAGCTGGGATAATGGGGGGAGCTGGGCTAGGTCCATAAGGCAATGGGGCTCTGTTCCGCCCTGTGTTCCCTCCCTCTCCCCCGCTGGCCGCTGTCAAGAGGCCCAGGCAGGGAGTGGAGGAAGGGAGCTCCCCTTCACTTTGCAAGCTTGGCCTACCTCTCCCCAGTATCCCAGCTGGAGTGATGTGGGGGCTTCATTCCATGCTGCCTCCCCCCTCTCCAGTTCCACCCAGGCAAAGCCCAACCATCAGCTGCCTGCTGTTCCCTCCCTTACCTTTCCCCATTGGCAGCCCCAGAGCTGCGGGGGGCAGGCTGGGGAGACCGGCAGTTCAGCAGCCTCTTTGGAGGCAGAGGGATCACCCTTGCCTCCTAGCTTGGGCCAGCACAGGCAGGCTCAAGTCTCCCCCTCCCACTGCCAACTCAACAGACGAATGTCAGTTGGGTCAGGGGGGCTCTAACTCATGGTGCTTTTCGAAAAGTACCGAGTTAGAGCAGGAGCCCTAAATGTCTGAACTCTAAATCTAATTGCAAATAACAGTTGGATGCTGCCTACCTGCTCACCTTTTACATTAGAGGGGTCAAAATTGCTATTAGGACAGACTGCAGATCTAGGCTCTTCCCTCTCAGGCTTCCCTTTCCATGAGTTCTTCTTGGGAAGACATAGTACTTATGCCATGAGAGAGGCTGATTCAATGGTTAAGGCACTGGCTGGAATTTGGGAGATGGCAGCTCAGTTACTAGGCTCTACCACTAATTTGTGTGACCTTGACCACATTGTTCAGTCTCTGTGCCACTCTTCCCCACATGTGAAATGGAGATGCCAGTCTCTTTTTTTCCTTTAATTACTGACTTACATAGATTGCAAGCACAGTGGCACAGCCACTGGCTCCTATTATCTGTTATCTGTGTGTACAGTACCCAGCACAGCTTTTGGGTGAGGATTCCTGAGCACTATCAGAACACAAATAATGAGTAATAGTGGATAATAGAGTTGGGGGAGAGAGGGCTGAGATAGTCTTCTCCTCTGCCCCTCCCTTCTTATTTTACCAATGGATTCAGCAGCTGTGGCAGCTGTTGCTTTGGCTGTAGATTTTCCATTTTGTATCTGATGCTGACACAGATGTGACAAAATTGCTCATCTGTTGTGGGGTAGGTGGATGAGGGGAGGGAGCGACTTCTGAGTGAATGATGATGTGTGAGCTGGACTGACAGCTTTGATGCGCTTTCCTCTGGGAGCAATGCTGCCATGGAGGATGAAAGCCCAGTTTGCTTGGCATTTGGTGGAGAGAAGTGTAGCTCAAGGGTATGCAAAAGAACAAGAGGAAAGCACGCAGAGGCATTCTCCTTGGACTATTGTCTTGTTCCTGAAGCAGCTGGAACGTGAAGGCAGTATGTAAATGTAATAGCCTGCATATTTCATACTGGTGGGGATTATAAAGGTTGCCCTTGGTGCAGAACAAGGTTTCATCCTGCTCCAGTATTCACAACACCTAATGACTTTACATCAAAGTCTTGTCTCTTTTAATGATGATCTGGAGCTTCCCCTGACTTACCTAAGACTCCCCCCACATGCCCCCTCACTAAAAAAAAAAGTGCCATTTTATGATTGATAGCACCTTGTGTAGGAATGCTGTCAGGCCTCACATGCTAGAGGTCTGTTTGGATGAGTACTTGAATGAGGAAAACCTAACTGTTGCAGGAACTTGGTATGGCTGTTTAGTAGATGACTTCCTTTCCTTCTGGCTCAGCAGAGATCCAACTGCCCCAGAACCAGGCTATTCTTTCTCAGTGAATTGTTAATGGCAACATAGTTTTGCTTCTTATAACTTTGCAGGAGTAGGGTCACTTTCAGTCTTGACAAATTCAAGCTTAACTTTATATTCTGTCTCCCTGAAGTTTCATTACCTTTTCAGTTGCACATGGCATTTTTCTTTTCTTGTTGGTCTAACTACAGCACAGAATTCAAGGGTGCTAGTAAATCACCACAGGGGAGGCTGCTTTCTAGGGGTGAAGCCAGTGATGCTTTTACCTGGCTTACGTGTTAGGTCACTTTTGTGAAGCCCTTTGCCTGACTGTGATATATTATTATTGTTACTGTCAGAGTTGCTTAAGCAGATCGCTCCCTTTTCACACTTTGAATCTATTTTAATCTGTGCACACACAGAGAGTTTAGGCTCTTTGAGAGACAGCCAGTGCTCTTCATCTCAGGCCTTGCCCACAAGGTCAGATGGGTGTTAGTGCCACCAAACCAATTGTAGCCATCTCTTGTTTAAGCTAGAGATGTGCAGTAGTGTAGCTACCTAAGTGACTGGAGATGGTTCCCAGTCTAGTCTAGATGAGGGCTAACCAATGATGTTTTTCATATCCTTCTGGAATTAGTCATCTCCCCTTGTCCAACTCACAGCAAAGCTGCTGAGTGCCTTTTTTGTTTTTCTGTTGACAAGCAGCCATCCCCAGGTGCATTGGCTATTTCATCCAGGTGTATTGGCTATTTCTAGAACACGACCATTTTCTTCCTGTTTGCTAAGAAGCAAACCTAAAGGAAGCTAAAGAGTCTGCGATTTAATAACTGGAGTGACAGGCAAAGATCTCCGGGGGCAGAGTTTCTGTGATACTGTTGGAGTCACTGTTAAATGTGCTACCCGGGAAAATCCCTGAAGGAACAGCTTCTTTATTAAACAACCTTTCTTTATTCTGGCCTGGAGAGGATGTGGAATTTGCTTTATACACCACCCACAAGTGCTGCTATGCTAATATTCAGCAATGCAAATTAAACAGCTAAGCTTTTTTTGGAAGTAAAGCATTTCACCAACATTAAAATCCAGCATGACCCTATGAGATAGCTGGTCATCTGTAAAATTCTAATATTATAAAAGCCTATGTCTGTCTGTCTGTCTGTCCATAACGCTTTATTCACACTCTGGTTGGCTGATGGAAACAGCTCCCTGCAAGAGGCAGAACAGTGGCAGCATGGGGCGTTAGCATGGGGCACTCATCCTAGCCCCCTCCCTCCTACCCCCAGTCATTCTTGATGGGCAATTGGCTAGCGGATCTAATAATATCTGAGGCTGATGAAAGTCAAGTAATATA
This sequence comes from Alligator sinensis, assembly GCF_000455745.1. Classification (NCBI taxonomy): domain Eukaryota; kingdom Metazoa; phylum Chordata; order Crocodylia; family Alligatoridae; genus Alligator; species Alligator sinensis. The sequence goes on from NW_005841852.1 coordinate 3,255,127, forward strand.
CACAGGGTTTTGCCTCAAGGCAGTGGCAGAGATGAAACAGAACCCAAGAGTTATGAGACATGTTCCCTGATCTAACCAGGAAATTACCCTGCACTGTACCCTAGTCTTCCTTCTGTTTATATCAACAGTCTTGGCAGGTATGCCATAAGGTAAGCCCTGTACCCTTTCTGAGGGCCACTCTGATCTCCTTCCTCTGCCTGATCTGTTGCCTTTTCTGTTCCCCATCCTACCTCTTCCTGATCTGCCACGGCTCACATCAAGAGGCTGCCTGGGCCACTTGTGGCATGTGTGCCACAAGTTGGCCACCCCTGTCATAACAAGTGATGTCCTATTCCCTCAAATGTGATGTTTGTGCAGTGCTACTTACTGGCCTGATTGTCACTCTTTACTTATTTGGAAGTCCATTATTTGCTTGATTCCTAAGCAAGGCACTGTTTAATACTGTAAGCGTGCTTATACAAGTGCAGAGGCCACTCTGATATGCTGTAATGACAGTGTATTGAAGCAAACTCGATTTATTGAGTCTGCTGGATCATGGTAATTATCGCACTCCAGCAGCCTCTGTGTCTTGTGTATCAGTGTCCCCATGCTTCGAAATGGTGGTGGGGGTGCTTTACCTAAAGCTTATTGAACGAGCTTTAGATAAAGTGGCCCCACCATTTTGAAGTGCGGGGATGCTGATACATGAGATGCTCCAAGCACTTTAGAGTGGCTCTTGCAGCTGTTCTAATTAAAGCTCTCCCATTGCCCCCAGAGCACATATATAGATGCCCTAAGAGGTTAAGGGTCGAGGACTATGACCCCAATCAAATTTAATGTTGCTGAAAGGTGGTAGAGCTGAGGATTTGCCAGAACCCCAGTGCTACTCACAAATGTGCTGGAGATAGATTTCAAGAGCAGAAGGAAGTACCTCAAAGCATGTCTAGTTTCTCCTCATTGACAAGTGAAGAGTGCGTTTGTGAGCAAGTGTATGCTTGAGATTCCCCAGGAGCAGCATGGAAGCAGTATGGATCTACCCTGAGAGTCCTGGAGGTTATGAATGCCATGGGAGAGACTGGAGCAGTGATCAACAGTGTTCATTAGTTTTCTAAAGCAGGTAATGACCCTGTCCCCTTATCTGGAGAAAGGCCAAGGTTTGTGCAAGTTTTACCAAAATGAAAGACATAAAGGAACAGTCCTAACTAGCCAAACTTGCTCTAGATCATGTTACATAGTTACATTTTTTTTCTAAGGTGATGCCACTAGGTTGCACTTTAATAAAGCCTTAAAATGCTTTTGGTCTGTACTTTGCTGGCCTTACACATGCTTACAAGGATGTAGGTTTCTACTCCTAGCACTGCTGATATCAGTGGAAACAGTCAAACCAATGCTAAGTGCTTTGGAAAACTATCCTGGCCGTTTGTACAGGTAGCCTCTGAAAGGCTGATGGATCAGACCTAATATTCAGCAATACAGATTAAACAGCCACACATTTAATATTGATCTAAATGGATCTGCAGACCCAGTATCTCAAACCTCTGCTGGCAAAGAACTCCCGAGCTGTGGGCACTACTCAAATAGTCTCTGGCATCTACTGATTTAGACAGTTACTTATGTATTAGCAATCTGTGGAATTCAAAACGTAACAAAGACATTAGGGAATGAGAAGCTTGCCTGCATCTGAAAGGGCTTCAATGGGTAGTGTTTTTTAAATGCTAGTTATAGAGTCTGAAAAATCAATGTGTTACCTGTCAGCCAAGTGCTGCTGATCTTTATACAAAGAGCAATGCTGCCTATCATTTGGCTTTAAACTGAAAATCAGACTTCTGAGTTCTTTAGAAATCACAGTTCACAAAGATGTGAAAACATTTGAGCCTAGAAGGGCCTCCCAAAGCAAAGAACAAGGTGTAAGTTGGAAGCGGGGAGTAGGGGAGCTAAGAGTGTCAGAGTGCCATCTAGTGGGCTTAATGAGGGATCTGATAGGATGGAGGTTAGGGAGAGTCTGGAGACAAACAGTAATTAGTTCTAAGAATATATGACATTGAATCTGATTTTACATTAATGAACTAGTTTCCTTAAACTCACAAGGGAAATCTGTGCTAAAACACAATATTAAACTTAGAAGTCATGCCCCCCAGTCTTCTGCCCTCAGCAGTGAATATTACTTCCCTTTATAAAAAAAAAAAAGTAGCATTGGTGAGGAAGGCTTGTGTCTTATGTGGTCTGTCCTAATTCTGGTTTCCTAAATCAGGAATTCTTGTTAAACTGTAGATTACAGGATTAGACAAATGAAACTTCTAGTAGTCTATGAAGTCAGCTGACTTGCTGAAATGGGGATGTCCAACTTTTCTAGAGATGTGAGGGCCCCACTTAATTTATATTTATAGTTACATATTAATATAGAATAAATGAATAGATTAAACATATTATTTCATACAGTGGAATGAGGCTGGTATGATCTCCATCTCCCACAAGCAAAACTTCAGGATGTTTTGTACCCCCTTATAAGCCTTTCAGCAGAGGCTCTCCAAAGGATGTATTAACTAGGGGTGTGCGAAGTGGGCCCTATTCGATTTGGATTTGGATTTGGCCCAAATCAGGGACAGTGATTCAATTCATTGATTCAGATCGCTGCCCTGATTCAATTTGGCCAAATCTGAATCTGAAGATTCGATGCTGATTCAGAGAATCAGCAATTCGGACATAGACACAGCATTAAAATTTTTTTCTACATACCTAGAGGTAGCAGGCGTAGCTCGTGATCGCTGCAATACTGGGGCGCATGGAGCATCCCACAGGAGTGCGAGGGACCCTCCACATGCTTGGTGGTGATCCCAGAAGTGGGTCAGAGTACTTCCGGTCCACTTCTGGGTCTGCCAGGGAGCGTGCTGGAGGCGCCTCCCCAGCTCGGCGATCAGCTGCAGGGGGACCCCGGGTGCCCTCCCCAGACCCAGGAGACACCAGTTGCTGAGTTGGCGGAATGTGGGGAGACCCCCCAGCATGCTCCCTGGTGGACCCAGAAGTGGACCAGAATGCTTCTGGTCCACTCTGGGTCTGCTGCCAAGCACGCTGGGGAGTCCCCCGTGCTTCTGTGGGACACTCATTGTGGGCACTGAGCCTCCCCAGCCTGGGCTGTGCTGCCACAGCAGGAGGCAGCAGTGAGTTGGGCTCTGTGATTAGGCCAGGCTCCCCACCCCCACTCCCTCTCCGTGACCAGACCCTCCTGGGCATCAGGCACCGCTCACCACTCTTCTTAAGGACTCTGCCCAGGTGCTGCAGCGTGGCCCCTGCCTGAGGGAATCTTCAGCATGGGATGAAGCCAGCACCATATTGGTGCCCACGCAACTCCCCCTTTTCTCAGGTTACCGGCATCTGGCCAACACAGCTCCAGGTACACAAGCAGAGCTTATTGGTGGCCATGGTGTCCCCCCAAGCCCCACAATGGGGGAATTAACCCCCCACCTTCCTCTCAGGCTACTGGGATCTAGCTGTGTTCCTGCTCCTGCTGCTGAAGCAGCAAGCAAGTGAGCAGGGTAGGGGGCTGGGGAAGGGGCTGCTTCCCCTCTCCCCTCCAGGCACAACCTTGCTGGGGTCCCTGCAGGCCAGGGTGGGGGTTTAAACCCCTCCCCCATCCTACTCAGGTCTGCCAGGGCCTGACCATGACCCCCCAACTCAGGTTCCCTCCAACTGGGGACTCATTCTAGCACCCCTGGCTTCTAGCCTGAGCTGCTGCAGGCATGTGGCAGCACTTCCAGAATCAAAAGTGAAAGTCTATTCACTTACAAAATGGTTCAATTTATGCAAGTTAGACTAACCTGCAAAGATTGAATCAATTAGGCTCATGCTTTTTTAACTCTGGTTAAAAATATGGCAAGTTAGCAAGAGGGTGAATGTTCTTTAAGTAAGAAAGGTACAGCTAGACAAATCCCAGCTAGAAAAGACATGCTCACCCCTTGCCAGAAATATTTAAATCTCTAATTGAAAGCCAGCTTTCCCATAGCCAAGCTGGCCCTGGAGGAAAGGCACAAGTGTTTGATCTCAGCTGTGTTACCACCTGTGTCATGCCAGGGAAGTTAAATGTACTGAGAGAGCTCTGCCTACCATTGATTTTATTTTTCTAAATGAAGAATGTGTTGGTAAATGGCTGATTAAATGAGGAAGCAGTGAGTAAGTGGGCACCTTACCATAATCCTTTTTTCTTTCTGGAGTGACTAACATTGGCACCATTAAAACAATGCTTTGCAATAATGACAAAAGTGTGAAAGTGAGCAATGGGCCAGTTACTACCATATGAGATAATATGATGAAAATCTGAGCTGCAATAAAGTCATTTAGAGTCTAAGAGCAAAATACCATTGCCCAGAGCTCTGGGATGAGCCATATTATTCCTCACCTTGGCTAACATCTATTTCTAAGCAACTCTTCTTAGCTATGGAGACTAAGAAAAGGGAATTTGTTCACATTGCTCTGGGACAGGAATGCTGATGATTCCATGCATTTACAAGCTGTTATGAAAAGAAAAATATAGCACCTAACAGTTCTAGTGGCAAATGGAAAATATTTTGACTAGCATAGGCTTGCGCCTATTCCTAAACTTATGGGCAGCCTCTAGGTGTATCATTTAAACCAGCATTTACAACTTGGTGCATCATTTATCCCGTATTAAGGGCCTTTTGATTGCAGTGTGCTGGATCTCGTCTCATCTGAGCCAGTGTGCCATGATTTAAGGAGCTGATTAACTGGGCCCTGCTTTAATTGAGAGAGCTTATTTGGTTGAAGATTGTAGTGAGGTCTTGTCCCTGACTGCAAGCAAATACAGTGTAAAGGTGCCTGTTACATGAAAGGAGGTGAACAGAAAAATGTAACAAGACATGGTGAAAAATAGCTAACTTAGCATGTGGCTGTTAAGAATGTACAAGGTAATGAATGAGCGGTGTTAAATTAAATGACTGTTTCAGTTGAGTTAAGCAGATTGGATTGTTCCGTGGGATATTAAAATCTACAGGAATCAATAACCAAGAGACTTTGTATACCAGTTCAGATGCCAATTCTGTCCTGACTTATTTATGAAATCCCACATTGCCTAAGATGGCTGATAACAAGGGAACAGAAGTAAACAAAATATTAAAAGTAGACAATGATATATCTGAGGTCTTAAGTAAAATGACAACAACACAGTTAAATCTCATGCCCAGTCTCTCCATGCAGGAAAGTGTGTGCAAGTGGGAGGGAAACCTTTTATTCTAGTGAAATGATGTCCCTGGGTGATTTGGGAGCAGTGGGAAATGGATCCAGCTAAGGCTAGTCAAAAATATGCTATCAAACCTGTGTCACAACAGAAATAAGGATTTTCAACAAAATGAAATAAAAGGGTTTGCTTTCCATAGATTTTCAACAAAATGAAATAAAAGGTTTTGCTTTCCATAGAACATATTTTTACAGAAAAGTTGAACCTCTAAAATCTGAAACATTACAGCCGGCCATCAAGATGTTGTGATTTTGAAATGCTTCTCTGTTGTCTCACAGAAGTTTATGCTAGTCCTGTTCTCTTCCAGCAGGTCTCCCAACCAGGGTTATTCTATAAGGATGTACCACAATTAAGCAACTAACTGTCAGGATGCCCTGCCTCATCTCACCAAAGAGAGGAGACCAGGTTGCATTATGGGAGAAATACTTTCACTTGGGAGCTGTAGGTTTTCGTGCCTGTCCCCCCCCAAGTGTCGCATGTCTGAGTCTCCTTCGAACCTTGCCGTTGCCTTCTGGGTTGCACGGCCAGGCTATTGGGAGCGGCCTTGGGTCAGCGCCCCAGGGGTCTCTCCTGCCACATCTTTGATGGTGATTGGTCTTCTAGTGGAAGGAAGATGTTTGATCCCATCTCCCCTGGTACTCCCCCTTGGTCGTCCTTGTGACTATTGCTTCTCGGGGCTCCACCTCCCCTACACCCCGCCTAACACCAACCGTGATGTTATCCATCGGGGCTGGTGTTTTGACTGACACTCGGTTTGCTTAAGGGCTGTGGCTGTGGGCTACAGATGGTACTGGCACTGAACGCCCACCGCCGCCCTTTGGTGCTCCCCCCTGGTTCACAGGGTGCCTGACTCTGTCCAGGCTTCAGGTCCCCTTGGCAGGTTACTTCCTCCCCGGGTTCAGTACCTATTGCCCGTTGTCTGCGTCCAGGATCTGGCTTTGTTGTCTCCGCCAGTGTCCCAGTCACTGCTGCTGCTGGTCTCTGCCCACACTGGCCTTGTAAGTGACTCATTGGGCCCTTGCTGGCCCAACTTGCCTCCTGTGGTGCCCCCTCTAGGGAGCTACTATGTCTCCTCTGTCGTTGGCTCCTCAGTCCTCTCTGACCTCTCCGAACCGGTTGGGGACACCACTTCTGGTCCCACTGGCTTCCTTCCTGCCAGGCCTTTTATCCTGGTGCTTGGTGGCTGCCTGGCTAATCGCCCTTCGCATGCTTTTACAAAATACGCCCAAACAGACGCGGGAGCCATTCCCGGCTTCTCCTGGCTCCACCATGGATTTTCCCTTTGATCTTGAACCGCGGCAGCTCCCACCACCGTGGTTTCATTTTCGCTGCTGCCAGCTGCAGGTGCGGCATCCCGCCACCTCTCTCCTGCCTTAGTTAAGTTTTCTTCACAGGAGCTTCGCTCATAAGAAAGGCATCATCTAGCATTGAAACTACAACTGTGATGAGATACCAGGATGAATTTTGATTTTTCACTGACATTTTAATTTTCCTGGGATATACAGATAATTTCCTCTATATTCCTCAAAAAATCCTCCAAAAATCTGCATTTCCTGACTTGTTCTGTATACAACCATCTCAGACAGAAGGACAGATGTCACAACAAAGATTTTTGAAACTGGAAGAAGTCAAAAGGAAAAATAGTTGGACTATAGGATGTTAGAGGTTCCCCAGGGAAGAACTGATTGGACCTTTAAGCCATCAACAGAGGGATAATGGGTAGGGTTTGTGCCCTTAGCCAGGAGGGAAGAGTCACTGCTGCAAGGGGAGGTGTTGGTGTGGCCAGTAGTTACAGGGTTGATACAGCTGGGTAAAGGAACCCACTTGCACGCCCTTGCCATAGCCACTGCTTCTGAGTACCTTCCAAAGTGTCAATTTAGTGGCAAGAAAAGTGATTGTAGGGATGTGAGAGGGTCTGTAAAGGTGCAGATAGAAGAGCAGCTCCCTGTTGTAACTCATGGTGCTTTGCAGGAAGCATCATGAATGACAGTGATCCACCAGAGCCAACAGAAGTTTACTGTTGGGTCCTGGGGGTTGGGGAATTCAGCTGCTGTCTATGAGCCTGCAGCCAGTGTCCCCTAGTGATGCCCCTCCCCCCTCCTAGTTTCAGCACTGTTTTCAGAATGGGATGGGAGAAAGGGAGTGGAGACAGACACAAGTAACTGCAGGTGCTCCATTTTGCAGATTCTTCATCTGGATCCTCATATAACAAGGGTTCAGATTCTCATGGGATTGGGCCTTTTGAAAGTGCTCTGCAGCTGTATAGTTCTGTTTGGTCACAGCTGTAGAGTGCTTTCAGGGACCAGATCAGGCAAAAATTATCATTTCTGTTTGCGCCTTAAATCTAGCGGTGTTTATCCATGGATGCTGGCTATGCCAACACCTCCTCCTGCAGCAGCATATCCCACAGTGGAACGGGGGGAAGGAGGCTTGAGTGTGCTAAAGAGTTTCCTCATCAGAAACTTGATCTGTCTCTCAGAGCTTTGATAGAGTAAACATGCCTGGTTGTAAATGTGGCCAATGCAGCATTTCTGCAAGTGCCTTAAGAAAATGCTTTCTAATGAAAGCATATTTCTAGATGTGGGTACTTCAGAATCATAGAAAAAATTAATCATGTGAATAAACAGCTGCAGGCAAATCTAATAGGTTACTTCAGTCTATTTTGGGCCAAAACTTCTGGTTTTGCTTTTCTAACTATTAGACGCAAAATGGGTTTTTTTTGTTTTGTTTTTAAAGTTCTCCCAAAACTTTTAAAAAATAAAATAAAACAAATGACATAATCAAAAGCATATCTTCCATGTTTCAGGGGTGCTGGTTGTAGCCGTGTTGGTCTAAGGACATAGGCAGACAAAGTTCTTTAGGTAAATGTGATATCTTTTATTAAACCAACTAAATAGTTGAAAAAATTGTTCCTTGCAAGCTTTCAGGGACAAGCACCCTTCTTCAGGCTTAGGGAGAGTCAGCTGGTGTTTTGTTTTCTCTTGGGTGAAATAGAAGTCAATATACAAAATGTAGCTCTGTGAATATGCAAATACGTGGCAGCGAGGATCAGAGGCGATGGGAGACAACAGGTATGAGTCAGGTAGGTGAGGGTTGAGGGCAAAGGGGGAATGTTAACCTAGTGATAGAATGTAGCTGGTAAAATGTAGAGAGGTTACCTGGGGTTATCAGATGGCAGGTTAAAATGTGCCATAAAGCCAATGTCTATATTTAGTCCATGATTTTTTGTAACCAGTAGATTTATGAAGTGAAGTTCCTAGGCTCATCTGCCATAATCTCAGGCCTGATTTTCACCTCCAACAGTCCCCTCCTTGATACCTTTCATATGGGTAATCTTCAGGGTATCAACACAAAGATATGAGGGGCCGAGTCATAGTTTCTGTTTCTTCCTCGGAAGACACCATGCCCAATCATTATGGCAACCTCACACCTCACTATGGATAAGGACTTCATTGAGGAGATTTACTTGTCAGATTCCAACTTGATACATGGATAAACTATAACTCAGCATGAACTAGGGGGAATCAGGAAACAGGAAAACCGTTGCTAACCCTCTATTACTTGTATCAGTGAAATGTTATCATACATACTGGTGGTCTCCGCATTCATGTCTTCATACACATTTTCTCGATTCACTTTCATATATCCTTCATTCAACAACTCAGCCAATTGTATTTTGGGGTTAGCCCTTTTAACCACACTGTAATGTACCCAATCTGCTTCCTTAACCGACACATCCAAATCAGAGTCATCATATCGAACAGTCCCAAACATACCTGACAAGCCATGACAACAACAATTGGATGGAGCATCAAATTTAGAATACCAGTGGCTGTTGGACTCCACCCAGACAGTGTCTCCCACTATTGGTGATTTGCTATTTTGGCAAAATTATTCATAATTTGGGTGATATTATTATTATGAATCACCTTTCCATATAATTGTTCAGTCTTTTCAGCATTTGCATTCGATATTTCCTGTATTCCATCATGTAGAATTAATTGTTTTAATATGGACAATTCCATGCCAATGTGACTGGTATAATCCTTTCATATACTGTAAAATTTCTAATTATTGTCAGGTTATACATGTATGGCATTTTGAAGTCCACATCACATCCTAAGATGTGAGTGGTGTGGCACATGCAAAATGTTCTGTTATGCCAAGATATACTGAGTCTGAACCAATGATTTACAATTACATGTTGTCACCAGGTACATATACAGATGCATTGTTCATTAACTGAATAGACAGCGGTACTTGACTCATTATTTGGGTTTATCATGAACTGGCACACTTTGAATCTATTGATAGAGTTTAAGCATGGATCCTCTCTGGGATGATGCACTTCTTCACATATGTAACCTTGTCCTTCTTGGATGGAACAATGGCTTATGCCCTCCAGACAAATTTGTTCTTGAACACTACCATTGCCAGACCGTTTATGTGGCTTAATCCAGCTGGTTATTATATCTGGCACAAATAATGATTACTTTACCCATCTTTCTAGTCCTATGATCGAATAAATGGTCTCAATTTTTGCATCAATGATTGTGTGAACAGTTGCCAACAGTGCTTTTCTTTTGTGATCATATTCAAAATGTACCAACTCCCACCAGTTGCTTAATATTAATTCTTTCTCAGTAGTGACTTCTAGTATCAATTGCCAAAATTCCTGAATACCTCTGTCTTCTTATACCACTGACTACCATCTGTATCCATACTTGGGCTTGACCACATGACAGAGCAAGCCCCGTGTCATTCTGTCTTTTCCATAACACGTATGACTAGTAGTCCTTCCAACTGGCGTATTTGGTGCCACACAGGTAGTAAGTCTGCAGTATTTGCCACCTGGTGTCCCATGTCTGATGTTAATGTTGTAATTGGTTGCTCAACCTCCCTCAATTGCTTATTGGCATGTGAGAGCTTGTTCATTATAATTTCTGTATTAACTGAATTCATTACACCTAATCCAGTACCTATGCCACCCAGGGGGCTTCCAGTGTCTCTTTTATTCCTATGGGCCCTCCAAGGTTCTGTTATTGTGGAGGCCCAGTGAAGCCATGCTTCGTGAGCAAAGGTACAAAAGGTTTGCAATCCTCTCTTACAGCGATCGTGTCGGCAAAATCTAACTTAAACCCTATATGTGGGGCAGTGTACACCGTTTCCGAGATTAACAATTGGGGTCTATTTGACTGGACGTAGAATAAATTGGCCTCAAAAACAGTTGGTACTGGATTTACCGTCACCCAAAAGAATTCAGCAAGGTGGTTGGGTAGTAACACCCACCACCATCCTGTTTGAGTTAGGTTGGCCTCTATATCCCATTTGCCGTAATTAACATGTTCAGGATCATTACTTAGGTTGCAGGGTTTGTCAGAAGCATAACTGATCCAACATTCTGTACCGTTTATGCTGGTAAATGACATATTCTCCCCCTTGTCTTATACAGTAACTGGGTGTTGATGATTGTCGCAGAGCAGCGAGGTGCCCTGCTCCTAAAGAGGAGAAACTGCTAGAGGAAAAGCTCTAGCAGTGAATAAGGAGCCCACCTGGTGGTTGCCAGGGCAACGGGAGTCACCAAACGCCCCACACCTGCCAGCAGTCAGCTGGCTGTAAGGGGCAAGGCCTGGCTCTTATAAAGCCCAGGAGCTGAGGCCAGAGTAGTTCCCTGCCAGCAGCCAGAGAGAGAGGAGCTCCTGGAAAAATGATGCGAGGAGAAGCCTGACTGGAGGTACTGCTAGCAGAGTAAAGGGGAGCAGCTCCAAGATGCCCGAGCAATGTTGTTACAGCCAGGTGGCTTATGTTTCAGTTGTAGCCAAGAGGCTTGAGTTTGTGTTGTTGTTACACCGGTGGTTTGGGTGAGGCTGTTAGAGGTTAGAGGAGGCCTCATAAGGGACCCACAGTGGTGTGGGGGCCCCAGCACCAGTGAGGGCGCAGCATACTCATGTGGGACCCAGCGTAGCGTGGGGATCCCAGCGCCAGCGGGCGCAGCACCCGGGGTGCATAGACCCCAGCCCCGAAGAGGGGCATTTGAGAAGCCCAAGTGTGGGCACGGAGAGCCCCAGAAAGGGGGCAATGTTATCGGAGAGCCCAAGTTGGGCACGGCGAGCCCCAGAAAGGGGGTGTTATTGAGAAGCCCCAGTGGGGGCATGGCAAGCCCCAGAGAGGGGGCACTATTGAGAAGTCCCAGTGCGGGCATGGCGAGCCCCGGAGAAGGGGTACTACTGAGAAGCCCCAGTGCAGGCGTGGTGAGCCCCTGAGGAAGGGCGTGGTACTGCAGTAAACCCCGAAGAACGGCATAGTACTGCAGTAAACCCCAGAGAGAGGGGGTAGTAGTGCGGTGAGCCCTGGAGAAAGGGGGTAGCAGTGCGGTGGGCCCGAGAGACAGGTGGCTTAACCAAGAAGTCCCAAAGTGGGCACAGAAGTCCCCAGGAAAGGGGCGGCTTCATAGGGAAGGCCCCAGAGGGGGGGTGACACTACAGAGAAGGCCCAGAGGGGGCGCAGAGAGCCCTAGGGAAAGGGCAGCATTGGAGAGAGAGCCGCAAGAGAGGGGCAGTATTCTAGAGAGACCCAGAACGGGCACGGAGAGCCCTAAGAGCGGGCGACAGTACAGAGGAGGCCCCAGAGAGCAGGCGACAGTACAGAGGAGGCCCCGGAGAGCGGGCGAGTGTATTCGACAGACCAACGTCCATTCCAACTGCGAGGCTTGGGGCGTGGTATAAGGGGTGGTTGGAGCCATGCATAGCCCATAAGGCTAGGGTGCCCCGAAGCACCCGTTTGCAGGACAAGACCCATGAGGGGTCCGGGAGTCTACAGGACCAGAGGTTACAACAGACCATGTCCAAGAAGACGTGAGGCAGCCTCCCTAATCTATATTAGAACATCAAAGACGTGGCGGGAGAGAATCAGAGGGTGCCCTTGGGCCGACTTGGCACGGAGGAAGGGGCCTTAAGGAGATCACGGCCCCCCTATAGGGCTCCGCCGTGACAATGATTTAAAGGATCGACTAGTTCAGGTACATCCGAGTCCTCTCTTTTTTGATATTTCACAAATATCATACTGGGTTGTTGATCCACTACCTGCTTTGGTACCACCCATTGTACACAGTTAGGTACAAGAGCAGGGACATTCTTGCTTTCCACTTCTGCAACTACCCTAATAGTGATTACGGCTATAGTACCATGCTTAACATTACCACATATCATTATCATAGGCTTAGTTACATGGGAAGACCATGTACAAACATAGTTATTCAGGCACCTGGCTGTGTTTACTGTAGGCAACCCTTTAGAACCATTTGTATTGATATTGAGTGACACCTAGATATACTCCAGATCTTTCCCCAGTATTGTCAAATTGACATGTGATGACAGCAGATATACTGTTTGAGAGTGTTAGTACAGGAACTTCATCAGAAGTCCAATTTTTGAATAGTCCATTAATAATTCCTTTCTGTGATACTCCTTATAAAATCTTTGCCAAGGTTGACATGTTAGTGGCAACTGTCGACAAAGGTACAGATGTCTCAGTAGTATTTCAGTGGTGAAGTCTGCAATGCTCCCAGAGTTAATTGCGATTGACAGTACCATCAGCAGTAGTGATCAAGACCTTCATTATTCTATAAGTAAAAGTTTTATTTATATATATAAAAAACATTTTCAAGCTGATAACTCTGCAATATTTGTCCCACATGGTGTAGATGTTTCAAGCACCTTTCTACTCTTTAAGTTGTGAGGAGTGATACCAGTTTAATACTCTCTTCTTGTTTCTCTTCATCTCTAGACCATATATGGTGGGACTGGCCTTGTCTACGATGATGTATGGTTCCTCCCAAAGTGGAGATAAGCAATGATGTTGCTGTTTAAAATTATGGGCCATAACCTTCATTCCTATGTCCCACTCAATAATTTTTAATGGGCTAAAACACTTATTTGTAACTTGCTGGTTTCTTCTCAGATTATGGGCTACTTGCATTTGTACTTCTTTAATCGTTTTAAGCATAGAGTTGACCCATTGGTGTCTGCACACCATTGGAACAAAATCCATGGGTAAATCATTAGTCAAAAACCATGATTCTGGCATTTGCATCTCTCTACTGGTGTTAGCCAAGTGTGGTGTGTGGCCACGCAATGATACCATGCCACATAATGCCATTAGCATAAGTAGCAAACAGGTGCCCCAGTCTTTGCCATTGTTGTTGCTCACTTTTCTTAGAGCCACTTTTATCATACGGTTCATACACTCAACCAAACCTGAGGACTCTGGATGGTATGCTATGTGCAAACATTGTTCTATGTTAAATCCTTTGTACATCTGTTTTGTAATGTCCCCCACAAAATGAGGGCCTTGGTCTGACTCAGTTACCACTGGCATTCTCTATCTGGTAAATACTTTAGTGACTAAGACTTTTGTGGTAGCCAAAGCCATACAAGTCTTCAAGGGGAAGGCTTCCACACATTTTGTAAAAGTATCAATAATTACTAAGCAGTATTTATTTCCATGCTGGGTGGTAGGCAGCGACCTATGAAATCAATTTGAATTGTGTACCAAGGACCTATGATTCATCGGTGACATAATGGTCCCTTTTTAACCTGTGGATCAGCATTATTGACCACACACACCAGGCAATTATTGATTAACATTTGTGCATCATACTCAAAACTAGGCCACCACACGACCCATAAAAGTCGACTCATGGTCTAGTATAGTCCAAAATGACCCATGCTTTGTGTTAGGTTGATAAAATCAATCCAGACTGCCTCCGGGGAGACCCACGCTGGTGACAAGTCTGATCACTGAGCCATCACTGAACCCGAAGTTTCCTGCCAAACTCGCCATTTTCTTTGTCGACTAATTTAGCGATAGAGTCCTGTCTCTGAAGCTCAATCAAATCAACTGAAACAGGATCAGGTGCAAGCAGATCTGGACAGGTTGGACAAGTGGGCAGAAAACAACAGAATGCAGTTCAACAAGGAGAAATGCAAAGTGCTGCACCTAGGGAGGAAAAATGTCCAGCACACCTACAGCCTAGGGAATGACCTGCTGGGTGGCATGGAAGTGGAAAGGGATCTTGGAGTCCTAGTGGACTCCAAGATGAACATGAGTCGGCAGTGTGACGAAGCCATCAAAAAAGCCAATGGCACTTTATCGTGCATCAGCAGATGCATGACAAATAGGTCCAAGGAGGTGATACTTCCCCTCTATCGGGCGCTGGTCAGACCGTAGTTGGAGTACTGCGTGCAATTCTGGGCGCCGCACTTCAAGAGGGATGCGGATAACCTGGAGAGGGTTCAGAGAAGGGCCACTCGTATGGTTAAGGGCCTACAGACCAAGCCCTACGAGGAGAGACTAGAGAAACTGGATCTATTCAGCCTCCGCAAGAGAAGGTTGAGAGGCGACCTTGTGGCTGCCTATAAGTTCATCACGGGGACACAGAAGGGAATTGGTGAGTATTTATTCACCAAGGCGCCCCCAGGGGTTACAAGAAATAATGGCCACAAGCTAGCAGAGAGCAGATTTAGACTGGACATTAGGAAGAACTTCTTCACAGTTAGAGTGGCCAAGGTCTGGAACAGGCAGACCCAGCACTCTTTCCTGCTTGTGCAGGGGGTCGGACTCGATGATCTATTGAGGTCCCTTCCGACCTTAACATCTATGAATCTTTGACACAGGGCAAATGTTAGCTGTGCAAGGCAGTTTCCATTCATGGTTTAAGAGTGTCCCTTGCTTAGCATATCTGTCAGCTTGTCCATTCAAAACTGCCACAATGCCACTCTTCTGATTGGCCTTCACTTTACCTAAGCACACCAGCAAGCTTCTGCTAGTGGCTATCATGCTGCAATATGCAAGAATGTCAGCATATTTCACTGCCTTACCATCTGAGGTGCAATAACCTCGACTTTGCCATACAGGTAACCAGTCTGACAAAGCTCGTACAACCCAGTCACTATCAGAAAATATTCCCAAGCTGGCAGTAGCAGGAGTATTATAATGGCCACTAATTCAGCTGCCTGAGCAGACGTAAAGTTACATCCACCATTGACCACCCAGGTGATCTCATGTTCCCGGTCAGTGTCGACTTATATAGCCACGTAGCCCGTTTTTTGGACCCTGTCCACATAGTAGGAGCTGCCATTAATGAACCATATTATATCTGATTTCTGCAACTCCTTAGGCACATAATCAAGACCTGCCATAAAGATTCCAATGTTCTGAGGCTTGGTGCATTCAAGCAGACACTTGTGATCGGTAACAATATGTGAATCCGAATCAAGTTTATTTACAATGTTTCCATAAGGCATAACCAGTGGTGTGTTCATATTTTCAACCTTAATTTTATGGTTCAGTAATGCCAATATCCATTGGGCTATCCAGGGTGATGATACTACCAAGTCTTTGATTTTTCCATTAATTACATATTTTAGAGGAAAGTGGCAAGTCCTTAGGATGATTGGAGATAATCCCACTAGGTACTCACATTTAGCTAAAGCCTAGACTAAGGCTAGGAGCTATATTGCTTCTCAACTTTAGTTAACACTTGAGACCCATAAACTATGGGTCTACAACTAGTTGCTAGATCTTGACAAAGCACAGTGCTAATCCCACTGTCTGTTGATGCAAGATCTAACCAAAAAGGTCTGGTCATGGTGGGGAAGAGCAATATCAGTGCCTTTTCTACAATTGCTTTCAACTGGTTCATGGCTTCGGTTTCTGTTGAAGTCCACACCCAAGGAACTCCTTTCTTTAAGAGTCAATATAATGGTGCAGTTTTCACAGCGAAATCTTCTATGAAATATTGGAGAAACCCTACCAAGCCCAAGAAACTTCTTCATGTTGTTACATCCCATGGTGTAGGGATCTTTCAGATGAGCTCTACATGCTGAGTGTCAGGGCATCTTCCCTTTGTGCTCAGATTCAGACCCAAATTTTTAACTTCAGTCTGGCACAACTGAGCCTTTCCAGGGTTGATTTTGAACCTAGTTCTTTCCACAATAAGCAACACAGTTCTTGTGCATTCCAGACACTGTTCCTTCATATTTGCTATAATCAGCACATTATCCACATAAGAAATTTCTGCGGGGTTGTCTTTTTCACGCAGCGATTTCAACATGTTACAGACGTGTCAATGGTATAACATTGGAGCATTATGGAAGCCCTGAGGCAACTGTTTAAGCATGTACTGAGTGTTCTGGACAGTGAACACAAACTTATACCAGCAAGATGGGTTCAAGGTCAAAGCAAAAAATGCATTTGACAAATCTAATACCATAAACCATGATGCTCCATAGTCAATTTGCGCCATAACTTCAGGATACTTTGCAATTACAGGAGCCAGCACAGGGGTAACCTTATTTAAGGCTCGGTAATGTATTGTAAGCCTCCAGGTAACAACATCAGATTTTACTATGGGCCAAACTGGTGAATTACATGTAGACCACACTGTAGTGATCACATCTTGTTCCAGGAGGAATTCAATAGTTTTCCATATACTCAGCTCAGCCTCTTGAGGATACTCGTACTGACGCTGGGGCGGTGGATCGGGACCTGGAACATGGATGTTGGCAGGCACCAACCCACATTGTAACTTGTGTGATGCCCAGACTAATGGACATTCCAAAGTCATCTGGCGAATTTCTTCTTCTAGATGTGTTAGCAGCTCTAGCTTCTCTTGTGCCTTGATAGCTGCACATCTATGTCGAGCAGGGATGATTTCCATTTGTCCGGCAGATGTTTCAAGAGACATGATATTCTGGATTATTCACAGACAACAGTTTGGGTAGTCATTCAAGGTCCCAAGTTTGGTGAGGACATCACTGCCAATTATCCCTACCCCAGATAATTTAGTGAGTCCAAATGATGCCCTACCCAATTTAGAACAAATTCAAAATTGCACAGGTTTAGTGAAGCCAATTCTCATGTTTTCTCCATTAACCCCCTCGATTTCTTTCCACGTCCTCACTTCCCAATCATGGAATGGGAAAAATTCTGCCAAAACCAGGGAAAATGCAGCACCCATATCCACCAACATGGTGGCTTCATGCCTGAGCATTTTCTTCCCTTCAAGGAACTGAGTCTTAATGACAGGTCGGCTCCACTCATCAAACTTCAAAGAAACCAATTTATCCAAATTTGAACGGTCCTGATCAGCCGAATTCAGTGTGCCGGAGTGGAGACCAGAGAATACCAGACTGCCCTAATCTGACTGACAGCAGCAAGTGATCACTGGGGGCACAGGGAGCGCTCTCATCGTGGCTTACTCAACTCACACTCCCGTTCCAATTCCATGAGTACTTCTAGCAAACAAGTGTTGCTAGCGTCGTCAATAGTCTTGAAGTCATAATACTTCAGAGCCTCTTTAAATAGGAGCGATCTTAAAGTTGGCTCTGGAAGACCCCAGGAATGGTCCCCTCCTTTGGAGCCATGTTAACTATTTCCTGATGAGAAACTCCTGCAGGATCTCCACTTCCTATTAGACTTGGAAGCATCTGACTCCTTACCTGAGCTTGACTGTTTGGCTTGTTCCACCTTCTCCATAAACAAAACTTTGGTGATCTTGGGTCTTTGAGGTTTTTTTGCTAAAGGTTCTTGGTCCATGTCTGTATCAATTCTGCTAGTTGTCATGGCAGATTTCTTCCAGTTGTTCCTCTTCTTGGATGTTTGTCCCGAAGGTCGAGCATCCTCCTTGGGACTCACACTGGCTGTTTTTCCTTCTTATGATCTCTGTTCTTAGATGAATAATCCATAAACTGGTAAGCCTCTGCAGTCATCTCCTGGATTTCATCACAGGATGAATGGCACCAGGTCATACTAAGATAAACCCCTAATGTTCTTAACAAATCCCCTAATTAGCTGTTTAAAAAATTCAGGGTTGTCATAATTAACAACACTGTTTTTCTTTTGCATCATTGCTGCATAGAGCATCTTCTTTCTTGGCATATACATTTCTGGCCTTTCGTCTTTCATTTGTTGTTCTCTGAAATAAATAACCTCTAAGGGAGTGTCAGGGAAAAATAATTCAAAAAGAGCATCTCTCAACTCATGTTCATCAGCCAGAGATCTCTCTCTCAACTTGACAGGAAGGGCTGCAAAATCTTTGTATCCCATGCAGGCTTGTACCAAGTCAACCAAGTGGGTAAGACTGTACTGGCGACTCTTTCCACTTAGTCCTACTTCCATTAGCCAATTGACCAAACTGTCTTTTGAAAATGGTCCCAACTGTTTGCTAAGAGCTTGAAGCTCATCGGCATTAAAGGACACAGTAGTTCTTTCTACCCGAGCTGGTCCTCTCAATGTCTCAATCCACTTGGTCCTAGTGGGGTCCACGGGTGCCAATGACTTGCGAGTCTTAGTGACAGTGGCTCCTAGCTTTTGGGAGCTCTCCAAGGTGTTTGGCTTGGAACTCTTTGAGTCCGATCCTGAATCTCCCTCTGATCCTTCATAAAAGTCTGTATCTTTTCCTCTGATAGCCTGGTGGTTGAACCAGGAGGATATGACATCCCCTATTCACTTTCAATTGTTCCTTTAATTCATTGGCTTCTGTTTTACCCAGGAGAACACAAAACACCAGCAGACTTTCCTTATGTCTGAAGAAGGGTCTTTGTCCCTGAAAGCTTGCAAACAGCAAATTTTCCAACTATTTAGTTGGTGTAATAAAGATATCACATTTATGCAAAGAATCTTGTCTACCTATAATCAAAAGCATGCCTCTTCCCTCTCACCCTATGGAAAAGTTCTGTAGAAGTTAGTATAGGCAAATCCAATGCAGACTGATAAATATGACACCATAAATGTATAGAGCTTATTAGAATGTATAGAGTTTATTAGTGAAAAAAGTGAATAGACCTTTTGTTTTTGATTCTCAGAAAGTCCACAGAAACCTATTTTCTTTCTTGTTCCCAAGGCTTCCCCATCTTATTGCTCTGAAGACGAGGGAGCAAGTATCCATTGTTCCCATTCATCCTAGTCTCGGCCCAAAGAGGAGCATCTGTTTAGTTGCTCATCTTGAACCAATGATGGTTACAGTCTAGTTTTACTAGACTAAGATTTTCCTTAACTGATCTTTTCATGTCAGACTAGGATTTCTTAAAGGGACCTACACAAAGTCCCTGATGTCCATTAATGTTGGTCCCTTTGGATACTCCATCTTTAAGCTTTTAGTGGTTTAGCTAAACTTCTAGTTCTTTGGTACATCTGGTATTTCTGGAATTATCCTGCTGAAATATTCCCAGCCAGTGCAAATGCAACAAACTGTTGTTTTCCTTGAATACTTCAAAAGTGACTAAACTGATTTTGATCATGACTTCAGCCCAAAAGGAATTTGCTGGAAAAAAAGGTATGAGCAGTGCAATGGCCAGCACAGGCAAACTACTGCACAAACAGTATTAGTTGCACATGTCTATCAAAGAAATATCTTTGGTATTTCAAAGGACACATGGTTTTCTATCCTTTCTGCCAATAAAGATCTTGATGCTGTACATCATTAGTGTTGGCTGTAGTATTAAAAAAAATGTTATTTAAAACAGTATCTAACCTCTGGGCTTGGACATTTAGGTCACCATTCTTCAATCGGGAACCATTTCATGCCAGGTTATGGCTCATTTGTTGTCTTCGGGTGCACTGCTTGTTCTCTGTAACTAATGCCTGAATTTCCACATACTACAGAAGTCACACTGTCTAGTCACTGTAGAAATGGCATTGTATTTTCTGTGATTTGCCGCATTTGGTCGGTACTTTACTTGCATTCATCTTCCCCTGTGAAGGTCTGTGTTTAACATTCCTTAACTGCAGTGCAGATCAAATCCATCTCTGTGAAGATGAGCATTTGGACTTGATGGTGAGTGAATGATTGACAAGGTGCAAGTATTTTTGTGTCAAGGCTGTGACATGTCATTTGTTGAAAAAGCTATTCAGATGAATGCCGCAGTCATCTGAAAGCAGGGAGAGTGAAGAATATGCCAGGTTCTTGAAAGGATGCTTCTTGATGTCTAGTGGCACCATTAGTGACACTTTGATGTTAATGAATAAGAGAGCACTTTCTACTGTGGAAATAACACTTTTTAAGGTTAACAGAGGACACTTTATTAGGTCTGCAGTACCCTGTTACCACCCTTATAAACTTTTCAGTTTTGTCTTAGATAATTCACTTATGATCTATGGATCACTGGTAGTCTGCAAAGCACTTGCTGATCACATGGCACTGCTAAACCATATGAAAGACAGCTAAAATGCTTCAAATGCTTCCCTTCTACTACGTTTCTGTGTAAGCAATTGCTCTAGTTGCCACAGGGATGTTGCAAGATTGTTGCTGTAGGGTGGGGGAAGAGGAAGATGTCAGGCAAAATATCTCTATAATAAGTTATAGTCTGTGCTATAAAGTAAGTTTAAGAACTGTTGAGATAACCTGCCCGCAGTTCATGCCACATTCCCTTGAATGAGGACCTGGAATGTTGCAAATATCAAGCAAGATGATGGAGTTATCTAGTGCATTGAGCCTGATCCAGCACCCACTGAAGCCACTGGGTAGTTTCCCCACTTCTGTGAGCTTGGAGTCAGGCTCGATGAATTTACATCAGTTAGCTGAGGCTCTAACTCTGAATTATTAACCAAGAAGCAGCAAAGTCTTAATCATCTGTTTGTAGCATACAGTCTGCCAAGATGGAAAATTATTACCAGCTTTCTGACATTGCTGTACGAGGAGATGGGCTGCACAGGCACCAACACTGTTTTAAAAGGGCCATGGTCAATGAAAGTTTTAGTTTAAAAATGCAGCTTTCCTCATGTAAGTAGCACCTTTTTAGATTATTGTATCTGAATGAATCGTTTAGATCCCATTTACATGTCAGTTATACTAATTATTGTACTGATGGAGGTTAGAGGTTGGAAACACTTTTTAAGTCACCTTGTCCATTCCTCAGGAACGAGTGCAGGATTGCTTCATATTTTATTAATATAATCTTAATAGTGTTTGTCCAGTCTAATTTCCATTGTCTTATGCAATGGAGCTTGGACCTTTTGCCTTCAGACTCTTCTGTAGTTAATAAATCTCACTGTCATCCTTCTGATTCATAACACTGGCCTTGATTTCTGTGTCTTTCACAGGAAAAGTCCCAGTGGGCTTGAGGAAAAAGGCAAATGCTGTGCAGGTACTCTGCAGTTTCCTCCAGACCCATCTGCTGGGGAGCACGGCTTTCCTCTCTGCAAAAAGATCAAAGAACTCTAATCCTAATGGATTTTTTGAGACCTGTTCAGCCTGTGAAAGGGGGACCCCTTTCCATTCAAGAGTCCCTGGCACTGTGATTCCAGTAGTAAATCAAAATTAGATCTAGTTACTGTGTATGTAAACTGCCCTTCTCTGGAGTGGTCTGCTGCAAGTGGTCTGACAAACAATAGCTTACAAAGAATGAAAGATCAAAGCACTGAGTATGCATAGCCACAGCCATTGCCGTTCCATGTGATGAATGTACCATATGCTGGTTGCTTTGCTATAAGTGGGCTGGGAACAAAATTCATTAAAATCCTTTCACTGCTCTTTTTCCCTACCCTGAAGAAAGAAAGAACCCTCCACTTATACTGTCTCCCAGAAGTTCCTGCCACAGATGCTGTCTTGGCTGCTGGTTTGGCTGCTGGTAACATCAGAAGCAGCAGCAATGTTCTACAAAAGTGGTTTAAAAATAGACTTGTTTGGTTGGGTTTGTTCCCTTATAGGGACACTGTCAAATTGGTTCAGTCCCAATGTTTTAGTCTGATCGCTGTCAACCATGCCAGCTCATCCATGTTATCGTACAAATTGGCCAGCTTTCAGCAGCTTCAATATTGTTTTATACACGGACAAATAATTTTTTGAATATAGTTGCAATACAATTTTACAAAACCTGCTAAATAGATGATTTATTTGTGTCTATCTGTTACCATGAAATAGCTGTGAAATTCACTGTCCTGCTGACAGCATCATTCTGGCATTCACAGTGCTCATGCATTCAGGTTACAGGCATGAAGGATTTATAACACTTAAAAAATATATAACTTTTTGTCATGCTTTAAGAATATATCACTGCTTTCTTCTCTTCTCTTCTCTTCTGAAGCAGCCCCAGTTTCCCACTGATTAGTGTCTTGCATCTCTTTTGTGACATTACCCTTCCATCCTCAAAATGGCTCCTTCCCTGGAGCATATCATGCAATGCAATGCCATCCCCATCTCCACTCCAAAATGGCTCTTGCTTTCTGTTTATCCTTCTATCCTATTGTTATCAATAGGGATGAAGGGAACAAATAGACATTTTAAAGTAATATATTTCTCATGTTGACTCCCTTCTCTTACACTCCTTATCCCCTTGTTTCATGTTAATAGTTAATTTGACTTGCATCAAAGAGATCTTTTTCTTCTCCTCCACAGCAACTATTGCGGGCCTCAGCCCAAACTCAGTAAGGATCCTCTTACAATATTGGCTAGCCTTGCAGCTGTTTTCTACAAACTCTAGCTTGGAGTCAGAAAGCCTGGACTCTATTCCTAGTTGATGCTGATCTTAGGCATAGGACTTAATTTCTCCCTTGCCTCATTTTTTCCCATCTCGAATGCTTGTTCACCTTTGTGAAGTGCTTACTGATGTGTGGTAGGACTAGGTAAGGAAGCATTTGGTAAGCGAACCAACCCTCCTGAACCTCTCAGGACATGCCCTGTGTTCCCAATAAGTTCTTGAGGTAAGAGGGTTTTCTGTTCCACATTTAAGTAACACTCTGCAAACCTCTTCTGTCCATGTCTGCCCTCACCCACAAGTAAATGCTTCCTTTATATCAGGTAGTGTTGCTCTCTGAATGGCTCTGCTGCTCAGGGCAGGGTAATTAGGTCTGCCATGTGCTAATTATCTATATTAGAAGTGGTGTAGCCAAGTTCACATGGTGCTGCACCTATGCTTATTAGCTCTGCCTTTTTGGACTCTAGTTAGCCTGCCTACAGTGTCACGCTATTTCTGTTTCCACCTAGACTATTTTCACTGTATAGGTCTGCAGTGGGTCTTGGATCTGTGAAGCACCAGGGACTCTGTCTGGCATTTCAGTTCCTAAAACGTTGTTACCTTAGTACCAAGCAAGTACTACATAATAGCCTCAGGACGGTCTAATAAAGGCAAGGCCATGGTAAGGCAAGACCATGCATGCATTACAACAGGGCTGTCCAAATTCTGAGTGGCTGTGGGCTGTATGCCACACTGGTTGTGGGGCCCCCATGAGTTGGACACCGTGTAGGCCACACACTGCAGGGGTCACATACTGTGTGAGCTCTGTGACCTCCACACTCTGTTGGTGGTGCTGCCATATGTGTAGAGCGAGCCCCCCCAGCCCCTCCTCCCCCATTACTTCTGCACAGGCAGTGGACTCACCAGGCTCCCTCCTGCCCTGCCCCAGAAACCAGAGCCACTGTTGCAGCAGGAGCATTGAGGGAGTGGTGGCCAGGTGGGAGACCCCAGACTGCATGTTAACCCTTGCAGGCTGCCAGTTGGAGAGCGCTGCCTTATAACAACAGGTAGGCCTGTGTGAAGCAGCTAGTATTTGCTTTGGATTTGGCCAATTCAGGGGACAGTGATTCAATTCGATGATTCAAATAACTGTCCCAATTTGATTCTGCTGAATCTGATTTGGAGATTCAGCTGCTGCCGAATCTCCGAATCAGGCCAGGCCCATCTCTTACCCACTCTCCTAGCCTGGCAACGGCAGCCTCACTCGCCCCAGCTCCAAGCGCTTGTTAAAAAAAAGCCCTGACTCAGTGGGTGCTGCCAGGCAGGGGGTGATCCCCGCTGCCCCTCACTGCCCTATGCTGCATGGGGGGCTCTGCACGAGCCCCCCAGCTCCCCCTTGCTCCCCCAGCCTCCCTATGGGTACCCTGCCAGGGCCAGCTCCGGCTCGTTAAGAAAAAAAAAATCCCCCTCCCCAACTCACTGCTCCTGCCAGCGGGGGCAATCCAGAGCGGGCCTGGGCAGGGCACCCATGGGGGGGCCAGGTGAGTGGGGGGGGGTGGGGGGGCCCCTGAGCCATCGGGGGGCTGGGGGAGCTGGCAGGGGTCCCCCCATGGTCTCCTCTCCCCTCCCCCAGCCCTCCCTCCCCTGCTAGTACTTACCAGCTTAGAGTCCAGCTGCTTCTTCCTGCTGCAGCAACCAGGGATTGCCCAAATTATCAAAGTTCTCTGAATATTTTCTGAAAATTCAGAGAGCTTTGAATCAATTTGGACCTTTAAACTGGTCCCCTGATTTGATTTGGATTTGGAGATTTGGCCACCAAATCGGGCCGAATCTCCTCCAAATCGAATCACCACCCAAAGCTTCTCACAGCCCTAATAACAGGTAGTTCATGGTGGTACAATCCCCAAAGTTTCTTCCTGTTCCTCATTCTCTAACTGCTTCTTTCTCTTCTGCTGCCTTTCTGTGATGACATTGTTTGACATGCATCTCTTACATCAATTATCACTTCTCTCCAGGCCCTCTGGCTTCTCTTTGGCCTGATTCCCACTTGCCTAGTCTTTTTTTATTAGTATTATTTTGTTGGCATAGTTTTTTCCTCCTGACTTTGAGAATCCTACACTGATTTTAATTAGGGTCCACACCTGACAATCCAATGGCTAACAAACTTCCTTTGACTCATGTCCATTTTATCAGAAACCTACAGTCCCTGTGGACTGATTCGCCTGCATCTTGCAAACAAGGTATGTCCAAACAAGTGAGAATACTGTAGTACATAGTAGTGTAGATTCAGTATATGGTCTCTTTTCCTCCAAATTTAGTGCACTGACCCACTGACTGGTGTAAAAGGCCATTGTACTGCTTCAAGTACTGTCTTTTTCAAAGACGTAACATTCCAGTCTGGATCACTCGTGGTCATCTGTGTCTCCTTCCTCACCTACACCTTCCTTTAAGAAAGAGTGATGTTGCTGATGCTTCTCTTCATAACACCTTTTGCTACATATGGCTTTGTTCACTTAAATGTTACATAGTCTTCTTCTCTTGCTTCCACCCCAGAGGCAGCTATTTTTCAGTGAGGGGTAAACGGATTCCAGTGTTTGAGGTGAAAGATGCAATATAAGTATTTGAGATTCAGGCAATGTTAAGGCAACACCCATCCTCCAATGCCTTGAATTAGCCAGTCTTTAATGGCATTGCATTTTCTCCACTCAGGATTCCCACATGATTGATTGTTCTTTGTAAGATGTATAACGTATTCCCCCATACCTGGTAAGATGGCACTATAAGGGTTTACCCCAAGCACTTGTAAACAATTTTTAAAATCTGGATGAGAAGCTCTTGGGTGCTTTAATGTTGATTTTCAATAATTCTTGGAACACTGGGGAAGTACCAGAAGAGTCAAAGAAAGCTAATGTAGCATGCCCAAAATGTACAAGTCATTTTGTGCTATAAAATGTGTTTCATGGTGCTGTGCATCTTGTTTGGCTGTAAAAGATGGTAAAGTTTTCATGTGTGACATAATTGTTGTATATTGTGGCTCCTCTAGGACTAGAGAGGACCACCTCCTATCCCCCTCATTGTGTCCAGACCATTGCCTTAAAATTCCTCAGCAGAACCTGTAAAACCAGTTTAGTGACTACCTTTGAATTGATTGGTCTGCATTAGCAGTGTTCCAGTGATGCTGTGATGAGGTCAGAAAAGTTATTTAAGGTTCAGACCACCTGGGCTAGTAGGTTCTCTCTGTTTTTCCCCTGCGGAGGGGAGGAGGAATGCTGGAATGCTTGCTGGAGCCTGAGGCCAGGTGGTAGAGAAAGTAAGAGTTTCCAGTCAAGTAGCCATGTGGGGTTTGGACTGGGAATCCAGGGCAGGAGCTGGTAGCTCACCTCCACAGCCCCTCAGGCAGGAACAGAGCTACAGGTGTGTACGTGACAAGCTTCATGGACACCCTGGTCTCCTGTCCCTTCTGCGGGCAGAGGGAGGCCCTTGATTGTGCCAGGCTGCAGCCCCTCCCTCTCCCCCTCCAGAACCTCCTCCCGAGGTTCTGGTTGAATTTCACCCCCCCCCTTTCCACTTTTTTGTTTTTGGTCACCCTATATGCGGCCCCACCAAGTCCCAGGACCTCCTGGTCAACCTCCTCTTGGCCCTGGCCAAGTGGGCCCTGGCTCTGGCTGGGAAGGTGCCCAGAGACTGTGGGGCCACTTTCCTCTCACTTGTCCATGCACATTTCTGGGCAGAGCACCAGTGGGCGTCATCCATTGGCTCCTTGGATGCCTTTGAGGACTGGTGGGTGTGGCCCGGGGGGCTCTGCTTGGTGTGGCGCTCAGGCACGCTTATTTTCACGTTTTGACCCTTTGACCTACACG
>NW_005841852.1:3281855-3313560 GCF_000455745.1 Alligator sinensis
TAGGGAAGGAGCAGAGATCAATGCTTCCCAGCAGCTTGGCAGAGTAAAATCAACTCACCAAAGGGTCCTTTGTAATGCAGAGGGAACCAGCACCCGCAGCGGACAGTGTCAGTGAAGGAGACGACGCACCCACATTTCCAGGGACTAACCTCTTTTGGGTCAAGACTCTTCACTCTCGGGCTGCTGAGTCTGGAGTCGAAGGCTCCCCAATGGGGTAGCAGTGATACAGGGTATACTTTGAACCAGGACAGTGTTTTTGTTTTTCTTGACTGGATGTTGTGTTCTGGTGTTTGCCTCTGTAAGAAATTAGGGGTTTGTGTTCATACTGCTTGCGAGGGAAGGGTTGTTGGCTTTATTGGACACCCTAGTGATTTATTTGGTGTTTCCCAGATGGTCTGGGTGGGGGCTCAAGCCAAGGTGAAATATATATACACATTTATATATATATATATATATATATATATATTTACCCCAAAATTGAACCTGGTCCTTGTTGCTGCTGACAGGTGCTCAGCAGAAGGGTTACACTATTAGTGTGGCAACATTTTAAAAGGGTAAATAAGACAACCCGGGTAATTATAGACCTGTCAGTCTGACATCAGTCCTGGGCACAGGAATGAAGTGGCTGAGATGGAACTCAATTAATAAGGAATTAAAAGAGGGTAATGTAACTAGTGTCAATCAATGTTGGTTTATGGAAAATAGATCTTGTTAAACAAATTGTCTTTTTTGATGAGTTTACAAGGTGATTTGATAAAGATAATAGTGTCGATGTTGCTACTTAAGACATCTGTAAACCAGTTGGCTTGGCACCACAGCACATTTTGATGTAGTATGAATGATACAAATATAACAAGGGACACTTTTAAATGTATTTAAAAATGCTAACTGAAAGGTTTCAAAGTGTAATTGTACGTGGGGCATCATCATGAAGTTGGATGTCTTTTTAGCAGGGTCCTTGGCCCTGTTTAAGATTATTAACAATGATCTTGAAGAAAACATATAACTATACTTGCAGATGATGAAAACATTGGAAAAGTAATAGGGAATTAATCCAGGGCAGTCTGCATCTTTTAGTAAACTGAACACAAGCAAATGGAACATGGGCAAATGAAAAGTCATATATGTAGGACAGGCTTATGAGAGAGAGGATTCAAGCTTGGGAAGCAGTGTCTCTGTAAAGGATGTGGGGTTCCTAGTGAACAAGCAGCTGAATATGAGTTCCCAGTGTGATCTTGTAGCCATATCCTTGGATATGTAAACAGGGGAATATCATGTATGAGGAGAAAGGTAATATTACCTCAGTGTTTGGCATGGGTGCAATTGCTTCTGCTGTACAGTGTCTAGTTCAGGAAGGATGTTGATAAACTGGAAAGGGTTCAGGGAAGAGTTGTGAGAATGATTAAAGGAAAAACTTGACTCATACTGAGAGTCTCCAGGAGCTTAATTTATTTAGTTTATTAACAGAAGGTCAGCAGATGATCAAAATCTCTAAGTATATCTTTGTGGGAAACAGGTATTTTGGCTGCCTTTACATGTGCTCAGGGGTGGGGGTGCCATTTTAATTACAGAAGTTCCTGTACAGCCACTCTAATTAAAAGAGCTCACTGTCACGTGTATTAAGCCCCTGCACATTTCAAAATGGCTACAGGACACTATCTAAAGCTCATTCGATGAGGTTTAGATGAAGTGCCCTTGAGGCCACCACTCAGGGGTTTAATGCATGTGACAGAGAGGCAGTGCTGGAAAATTCTTAGTAGGTTTGGTCTAGAAGTTCCTGTCCAGCCACTCTAATTAAAAGAGCTCACTGTCACGTGTATTAAGCCCCTGCACATTTCAAAATGGCTACAGGACACTATCTAAAGCTCATTCGATGAGGTTTAGATGAAGTGCCCTTGAGGCCACCACTCAGGGGTTTAATGCATGTGACAGAGAGGCAGTGCTGGAAAATTCTTAGTAGGTTTGGTCCCCGATTCTCTGAATCAGCATTAAGTCTTCAGATTTGGATTTGGCCGAATCGAATCAGGAACAGTGATCCAAATCAATGTATCCAATCACTGTCCCCAATTCAGGCCAAATCCAAATTGAATAAGGTCCACTTTGCACACCCCTAGTAATTAACCACGTTAAAATTTGTCAAATGTTTGGTGGATTCTCCATCATTGCCGATTTTGAAATCATGACTAGAAGTTTTGTAGAAGTATTCTGTGGTTCATGAAAGAATTAATTCTGGTAGATTCCATAGCCTGTGATATACAACAGGTCAGACCAGATAATCTCAGTGATGACCCCTGGTCCCAGAATCTAGGAATTGATGGACAACCCACAGGAGTTAATTGGTAGCACTGGGTACCCTGCAGTATTAACAATTGTTCCCTTTTATTAGTATTTCAGTCAGAGAACTGCTCTTGTTTTAACTTTAGAAAATGGATGCAATTTAAGAAAATTAGACATTAGTTCACATAATGAATAACCCTGATTTTATCAATTTGCAGCTCTATTTTCTGCAGTTTGACAAGTTTAAATGGCATTCAAGGAGCTTTTTATGTAAGGTGTCACTCTGTTTCCTTACTAATGCCTGAGCAAGTGCCTTGCCTATTGTCAGATCGTTAATTCTCTGTTATTAAGTACTCAGGTGCTTCTTCATTGAAAGTACTGTCAGTTGCCAATGTGAAATCATTTAGATTTAGAAGCCAACCTGTCCAATGCTTCTCTGCTCTTCCAGGCTCTCTACTTACTGAATGAGAACCTTAATTCCAAAACTTGGATTTGCAGCAAATTCCCTGCTACCAACGCTTTCCATCCATTTCCCAGCCTACCTGCAAAACTTCCACGTACCAGCTCGCTTACCCATACAACTGAAGGCAAACATTAATTCCCTGGTTAGTTCCTAACCCACAGTTAGGAAACTTCAGTTTCTCATCAGTTGCAATATTTTTTTTTTCTGAATTATGATTCTATAATGCCACTAAGTTTAGAACTTAGCAGGATTTAGCATGTAGCACAAGTGCCTGTATTTTAGGTGAGGCTTCTGGATACCACAGCAATGCAAAATAGGAGAGCCCTTCCCTGACCCCATGGCTATGGAACAGATTACAACTGAATAACAAACCAAAGCAATCTTTAGTTGCTTTTAGAACAGGCTAGAAGAACCTCCCATTTGATTAAGCTTTTCGATATTAGTTGGAATGGTTACATTCATATGTGTGTATTTGGACACACCCTTGCAGGGCTCCTATGCTGGGGTGGAGAAGAGTAGGTGAGCTAATTCTGTTGGACCAGGTGCTCAGGTGGTGTTAATAGGTATAGTTACATTGATATGAACTGTATATTTCTACCAGCTAAAGATTTATCTAGGGTTCTGCCTTGGGGAAGACAAAGGGCTCAGTTCTCCCTACTGCTCTTGCTTGCAGTGCTGTAAAACAGAAATAGCTTCACTAATAAATAGAGTATTACAGGTACAGAAATAGTGTATGTCTGTGAAGAATCAGGCCTTCTGTATTTGATCTGCAATGCTTAGCTCTAAGCCTCAGTTTCTGAACAGCTGTTGTGCATTATAGATAGGCCATATTCACCCCAGCACCCTCAGAAGCGATTGAAGTTGCACCAGAATTGAACATGGCCTAATGTGTTTAATTTATTTGTGGCTCTCTATGATTGATAAATCTGTTCTTCTCTGGTGGAGGTTGCATGCCATGAGTCTGGAGTGACACACACCACACTGTAGCTAAGAGAAACAGAGCATGCTTAATTTCCTGCTTGTATG
Source organism: Alligator sinensis (assembly GCF_000455745.1). NCBI lineage: Eukaryota > Metazoa > Chordata > Crocodylia > Alligatoridae > Alligator > Alligator sinensis. The sequence goes on from NW_005841852.1 coordinate 3,285,622, forward strand.
TTTCCCCACTGGAGGCCTAGGGCACATGTACATGCCATAAGATTTGCCCTTTCAGGCACTGCAACTGTGTTTCTGTTTGCATGAGCAGGATTTCCCACCATTTTAAAAGTCTTTTCAGCGCATTAAAGTAAAACTGCTGGGACACAGTTTAGTTTGGGTCGCCGCCAATTACTTCATCATATCTATGGACTCATTGAATGCAAACACAAAGGCACTCAAAACCTTGTCATTACCTTCTTTTTCCACCAGGTGGCGATGTGCTATTTCTGTAGTTCAGTCCTTTGCCCACTAGGTGCCATTTCCATTGCTGCTGTTATTTAATTTCTTTTTTTTGGCCCCTGCTCATCCCTCCCTCCTCCTGCTCCCACAGCTGAGTGCAGGCGGGGCATGGTGCGGGGGGCATCTCATGCCTCTGTCCTTTAGTGGAGCAGTAATTAGTACATATAAAAAGAAAAAAAAATGGAGGAGCACCCCAATACACTCCCAATGCACACTGTGGTGTACTGCTCCCTGGTAGTGGTCGTACTCATGCTACCACCATCACTAGTGATCTGGTATGTGCTCCCCCCCCTCAATGCAGAGCACAGTGGCAGTTGCACCAAAATGGTAAGTTTGCAAATGAGGGAGTGTGGCACTTCCTTCTCTTCTTAACACTTTAATATTTGGGGGGTACCTTTCCTATTTCCTATCATTGCCATTCCAGAAATGCAACGAATAGTGCCAGCAGATGCTACATGCCAGACACACTCCCCAGGATATGCAGCATCCCAGGTGATACATAGGTAATGTCAGAAGGAGATGAAGAGGGCAGTATTTGGACTATGGATCCCAGGGCGGGGGCAGGTCGCTGCATGAGCTGATTTGCCCCAGGCCCCACACCCTCCTTAGATCGGCTCTGGTGCAAGGCCCAGGGAAAATCAGCTCATGCGGGGACCTGCTGCTGCCCCAATCCTGATCTTTGTCTTCGTGTTATTGTGTTTGTGTTTTCTTGTATTTTTGTGTGTGTTTGTTTTCATGCTTCCTATACTTGTGTTTGTGTGTTTGCAATTTTTGCTTTGATGTCCTCTTTCAACTCCCAAATCACAAAGCAGTTCTCATCTTGCACATGACTGCTACACTGCACCCAATTTCAGTCTGCACTCTTGTCAACCACTACATTCACATTCCTGTGCCCCCCAGGGGCAACTATCCCCACTGGGCTGAATTCTTCTGCCTCTGGCGTGCTGTTGTCTCTCATCTACCTCAAACCTCTCTTGTCAATACAGCCTAAGCGCACCCTGACCACTGCTCCCACAATTTATAGGCCTTGAGCAGGGCAGGATAGCCCCTTCCCTGCCTACGTTTTGATGTAAAAAAAAACTCCAGACAGGTTGGCACCAGGCTGGAAAAGAGCACAAAAACCCTGTCCAAAAAGAGTCCTAAAATGCCGTGCAAAAAACTGTGGGAAAAGACTTGGCAGGCTACCCCTTGGGTGACTTTGCAAAGTGCATGGGTGTTGTGGCGGGGAGGGAGCTGCAATGCTTGTGGTATTTATCCCAGATACCAATGCCTGGGGATGCTGGCAAGCCAGACTTGTGAGGGGGTAGGGAGACAGCCACTTTGGGTAGCTTTGCATGGATGAGTCCCCCGCCCACCCCATATAAAAGGCGCCCAGAAAAAGCAGCAGGCAGAAATGCAGGAATAGACTTGGCAGGGGGCTTTGCAAAGTGCATGGGTGATGTGGGGGAAGGACCTGCAATGCTCGTGGTACCTATCCCTGATGCCAATGCCTGGGGATGCTGGCAAGTCAGATTTGTGGGGGGGGTAGGGAGCCAGCCGCTTTGGGTAGCTCTGCATGGATGAGTTTCCCCTGCCCTGACACCCCCAGCACCCTGTGCACAGGGCATCCAGAAAAAGTGGCAGACAGAAGTGCAGGAAAAGACCTGGCTGGGTGGGGCAGCCCCTTTGGGTGGCTTTGCAAGGCACTTAGCTGCTGTGGGAATGGTAGCTGCAATGTGTTCGGTATTCCCGATGCCAACACCCAGGAATGCTAGCAAGCCAGGGGGGCAGGCAGCCAGCCACTTTGGGTAGCTCTGCATGGATGAGTTCCCACCCCCCACAGCACCCCATGCAAAAGGCGCCCAGAAAAAGCAGCAGGCAGAAGCACAGAGATGGAGGACATATCTACAAGCAGAAGCCACATGGCCCTTGTGTGGGATTGCCTGGCAGCACATATTATGGATGCTGCCAGCAACTAGCAGTGGTTGTTCTTGATTTAAAATAAATTCTTTTACTATTTACAACAAAAACATCTGTTTGTTTGCAGGGGTGTGTGGGGGGAGGGGACAGGGGCTGGAGGATGAGCAGGGCATGGGGGAGGTGGATTGGGGTCGGGGGGTTGTTGGTTGGAGGCTGGCATTGGTCTGAGGTGGGGGGGTGCGGTTTATTACACAACACCACCTAGTCAGCCTGAATCATGTCCTGTGAAAGGGTTAATTCTGCAGGAGTGCAGTTTATATGTGTGTGCAGGTGCGGGGCGGGAGGGGGGAATGGGGTTCGCTTGCCTAGGTTGTTGGGAGGGAGGACTGAAATCCTACAGTGTTCTACTGTATCTAGCCGCTTTATTCCCAAATTCCATATGAAATGGCAAAGAACACTTTTTGGAGTAAAGAAATGGTCTCTGTTTACTGCACCATTAGACACGGAAAGATTGGGAGGGTGCGGGGGAAGTGAAGTCAATATTCATCCGCAACCCCACCAACACCCCAACATTTCACAAAGCCGTATGCCACGATAAACAGGCATACACACAAGGCTGCAGGTATTCATGGTGTCACCTGGGCAGGGAAGGGGAGCAGGGGAAGCGGCTCCTGTGAGGGGTCCCCATGGAAACTGTTCCAAGCCCTGGCAGCTAGGGAATGCTGGGAAATGTAGTCCTAAACACCAGAAAACTAACAGTTTTCGGATATGGCACCCTCCACTCCCCACCCCAGCTATACTATTACTACACCATCAATTTTGTAATAAGCATTCATGGTACACATCTGTTTTGGCAATGCAACCAACCACCCACCCACTAGTCCACCTCACCATCACCACCAGCAGCTGCAATCGCTAATCACCCAGGGCAGCACCCGCTACTCTCATCCCTGTATATTTCTGATATGATATATACAATTTAAAAAAATCATATATTCATTTACATTACTTCCTATCACAGGGGGAGGGGAGCGGATGATGCACATGTCTTGGCATCAGGATTGCCATGGGGTCACCTACTGGAGACCGGATGGAGCCCAGTGGGGTGCAAGTGGCAGGATTTTGCAAAAATGGCATGAGAAGTGTATGTATGTACAGGGGTGTGGGAACTGACCATCACTTATGCCTGGGAATTTCATTCAGGCACTTGTATAATAGGTAATTATAGGGAACACATTTTACTGTCTTTTAAACACCTAATTTGCAAGTGGATCTAGTAAGTTTGACTCAAATCTTTGACTCCATTTGCCATTGCATTTTCCTCCTTGTGTAGCATGAAATCAATTTTGCAGCTGGAACATTTGAACATTCATAGCTTATGGAAGCCTTCCATGCAGAGTAGCCTGAGAGAAAAATGGAGCTTTGCATCTATTGACTGGATTCTAAAGTTCAGCCTGAGCCTGTGTAAGTTCTATACAAGACTCAGTTAAATTCTTCATGCTGCTTGTTCACTGCAAAAGAATATAGTTGCATAGAGTGAATTAAACAACAAAATATTTAGTGGGAGTGGTGGTATCAGTCCAAGGGTTAGACCAACAGGGGTTGTTTGTTCCTATATTCCAAAACAGAGTGGCTATATAGGAATGTTCCATCCTAAGACTCTAAAAATAAATTGGTTTACATTCAGATCCAAATGTATGGGAGAGCTTTCAAGTACCACACATCAGCTTGTCTTATTAGATGGGAAAGACAGGCAAAAGAATGCAGCCTGAGCTACGATGTTCTGAAGGGGAATTTTGTGAGGTTAAAAACCAAACAACTGAAAAGGGAAATAGAAAAAGACTAACACTAGAAAAGTTACCAGTAACTATTCACTATATCTCTTATCAGACTAGTAAGGAAGTAGAACCCTGAACTTTGAGGAAGTTTCAGTCTGAATGTAATAAGTAGGTCCATTTCTAATAATTTTTGTTCTAGTTCATTTAATAAATTTGAAATCTGTTCTCCATGGCCCATGTGAGTGGCATCAAGGAGGATTATTTAGCTGTGCAACCACTGTGAATATGTATTGCAGCCTTATGTGTCAAAGAGTCTGTCTGCTGGAGGCAGATGCCATTTTGAGTTTAGGTCAGATACAGCTAATGTGTGCAACACACTGATCTCATGAGGACTTCTGTTCTTTTTTATCTCACTGTTTCCCTTAATATACTATATAGTCTTTAAGTCTCAAAACAAATGGTTGGAAAGCATATCATAAAAACTGAACATATATTTCTATAATCTGCCTTCATATTAAAAAGGGAAAATAACCCCTTGCTGGTGTAATAATTTGGATGGATTCTTCCTTGGGATCTAGCTTTTGTACAGTGAAGACAATAGAATCACAGAAAAGAAGAGCTAGAAAGGACTTCAGATCATCCCTAACTAAACCATCCCAATCAAGTGTCTATTTAATGTGGTCTTGCAAATTTCTAGGGATAGAGATTCCACAAATTCTGGTGGCATCTACTGGGCACGTCCAGATGAGGATGAATGTGCCTCTTGCAGCATCCCAAACCAGTTTGAGATGCTGCAAGAGGCACACTGGGAACAAATAAAACCCAAGAACAAACAAACAAAAAAGCCATTCCCCGCACTACATATTTACAGCATGGGGTCAAAATTTGATACCTAGAGATCCAGGTATCAAAAAATACCCTGGGGGAGGGGGGGGAAGTGGGGCTGGACAAAGTCCTGGAGCATGCCTTGAGGAAACCAGAGGCTCAGGTCCTCCATGGAGACACTCTGGAAGCCAGCCAGAGCATATTTATGGTTGGCCCTTGCCCCAGTCCTGAAGCATGTCGTCTGCCCATGTAGGGCAAATAGCGGTGCAGGATGCAGAGACCTGGAGCTGGGCTCTGTTCCAGGTACATGGGGTGGGGGGGGCAGCTCGGGAGGGGTGACCCACCCCCCGTAGGGCCCACATGCCCCCCACATAGCCTCAGCACCACCGCCTGCCCCTCTGCATAGCCCCAGCCCAGCCCCCAGCAGCTCACCTGCAGTGGCAATTGGGGTGCTTGGGGCTTTGTGACACAGCACCCTCCCACAGCATGGCGGGGTGGGGGGCAGTGTGGCACATCTCCAGCCACCTGGCACCCTCACTGCCTCTGTCACATTGCGTGGGTGTGGCCCATCTTGGTGCTGCACTGTGTGCTTTTGGGCAGCTTGGGGTCACTCAGGCTGTCACGTGGGACCCTGTGCTGCTCATGGGGACTGCTGTTACACCTGACCAGATCCTGCATGCACAGAACCAGCCTGGCCCAATGGCATGTGGGGCCCATGCATGTACGACCCGGCCCAGCACAGCAGGCAGTTCCCACAACTGGTGTGGGGCGCCAGGTGACAGCCCAAGCGGCCCTGAGCTGACCAAAAGTGCAGGGTGCCTCGTGGTGTGGTGCTGAGCAAAGCTGCACCCGTACAATATGGCAGAGGCAGCACAGGTGCCAGGCATCTATGCTGCCCCCTGCTGCTTGGGGGGGCGTGCCATGAAGCCCCAAGAGCCCTGATCACAGCTGCTGCTGTGGGTGAGCTGCAGGGTAGGGGGGCTGAGGCCAGGCACGGGGATGCATGGAGGGGCAGGCCATGTGCTGTGTTCAGGGGGCTGTACCCTGTGAGGGGGCAGAGGCATCCCCCCATGCCCCTTTCCAACCCCCCCTGCAGACCCCCATCCCCACATCACTCCCATCATGTGATAGCAAAAAGCAATGAAAACATACAGATATTTAGAATTTGTTTTATTATGATGATAGTGATACTCATAGGCTTCAAAATTGCTTTAACATTGTAAATATAGCATTAAAACATTGCCCATCTGATATTTCTCTCCTCCCCCTCTCTCTCTTTATCTATAGTGGTCTTTTGTTCTAATTATGGAAGAGAATGAATTTTGGGGTATTTTAAAAAGTGAATTTGGCATGCTGCTTCAGCAGTCTGACGCAAGGGGTAGTGTCCCCAGATACCAATTGGCCAGGCCCCAGAAGCTTCTGTCTATTCATATCTTTCAAGTATGGTGGGCCCAAAGGCCCACCCAGCTAACTAATAGCCTCTGCTGTGTGGTGCCAATGGGTGAAAGATACAACAGAATTCTTGGGACAACAAAAGCAAAAAAACAGGACAGGGGTGACATGAGGGTCAAAGGGTCAAAAAGTAAGAATGAGTGCTCCTGAGGGGGGCACTGAGCAGAGCCCCCTTGGGCCACACCCACCAGTCCTCAAAGCCATCTGAGGAGCTGGTAGACGCTCCCCAGAGGTTCTCCACTTGGAGGCATGTGCAAACCAGTGAGAGGGAAGCAGCCCTGCAGGTCCCAGGCACCTCCCTGGCCAGAGCCTCCTTGCTGGTCATGTACAAGGCCCACTTGGCCAGGGCCAGGAGGAGGTTGACCAGGAGGCCCCAAGACTTGGTGGGACTACAGATGGGGTGCCCCAAAATAAGGTGGGGGTGGAGGGGCTGCACCCTGGTGTACTCAAGCATAATGTGCTCCAGGGTCTCCCTCTGCCTGTAGAAGGGGCAGGAGACTGGGGTGTTGATAAAGCTTGCCACATACACACCTGTGGCGATGGCTCCATTGGAGGATCCACCAGCTGAAGTCCCCAGTGGCCTGTGGGATAAAGGTGGAGTACAGGCTCAGGCACTGGGGCACCCCAGCTACACCCTCGCTGAGCAGGTCCTGCTCCTTAGTGTCTGGGCGGGATGTGAGAGCGGCATGATGGACAGTGCAGCATGTGAGTATGTAGAGGTGGTAGTGCTGGACGGTGGAAAATGGACCGGTCTTGTATCCTCTAGCTGGCTTAGGTGGTGGAGCAGGGAGTGCCATGAGGCCAGGCTAGGTGCCGGCCCCATGACAAACTCCAGTGCACTGGAGGACATGGGGGGAGGGGAGGTTGCAAGGACCTGGTCAACAAAGGCAAGGGTGTTGGGAGGTAGGGCAGATTTTACCTCCTGGACCAGATGGCAGATAGCACTTGTCATGGGTAGATCCATGTGCAGGGCCAGTGCAGCACGATCCACCCAATCCTACCTATCATAGCCTAGGAGGTCTCCAATATGGGTGACACTAGCCAGGATCAACCTCTGTCACAACTGAGGCACCTCTGCTGTCAGCACCTCCAGCTGGGGGTTCTAGAGGAGGGGCTCGATGAGCAGGTTGGCACCCTGGGCAACTGTTGCAGGGGACCTGGAGGTGGAGACCAGTCTCCAGGCCCAGAGGAGGTCCTGGTAGAAATCTGGCAGCCCTTGGAGATCCTACAGGGAGAAGCCCTGCAGGCCGCAGAGCTGCCAATTGTATCAGAGCCTTCTGAAGTGGCAGAGGAAAGTGCACCCCAGGTGGCCCTATGCCGCATGGCTACTGACACCGTATAGCAGTTGCTACAGGACCTGGCTGCACAGGCAAATCAGGCCCTGGCCTCCCTCCCGCAAGGGGAGACTCAGGACCTCTGCTGCAACCCAGTGCTGTCCCAGCCAGAAAAAACTCCAGCGCCTGTTTCTAGAGTCCCACCAGGACCTCAGGGGGCACAGGCAGGGTGTATAAGCAGTGTCAGAGCATGGACAGGACCAGCTGGTTCAGCACCAACACACTCACATGCAGGGAGAGACATCTCAGGAGTCCTACCCATGCCTGGAGCTGCTCCACCAGGAGGCCACTGAGTACAATGCCTGCCAGACCTCCACCTGTGCCAGGTTGCCTGAGTCCTGGACCATGAGGAGTACGTCATGAGCATACACTGACAGGACCAGCTGCAGTGCCGGCTCCTGGAGCATCAACCCTGCCACCCACTTCCTCAACAGAATGAGGAAGGGCTCCACAGCCAAGGTGTACAGCTGGCCCGACAGTGGGCAGCCTTGACGCACCCCTCTCCTGAATGGGATGGGCTCTGTCAGGGTCCAGTTGAGCTTAACCAAACACTCTGCAGAGGCATACAGCATCCGGAGAGCCCACATGAAGTGAGGCCTGAAGCCAAAGGCCCGCAGCCTTCCCATCAGGAAACCCATGATCCACTTTGTCAAACGCAATCTTCTGGTCCAGGGATAAGGGGGTGAAAGACAGGGCCTCCCAGCACACTAGCTTCAGGAGGTCCTGAACCAGGTACAGGTTATTGAAGCTGGAATGCCCGGGCACCACGTACATCTGGTCGGGATGTATCTTGTCCATCAGCACAGACTGCAGGGCAGCAAAGGCCATCTCGCTGCACACCTTGTAGGCTGTGCAGAGGAGGCACACAAGATGCTAGTTCCTCAATTTGTGGGTATACTTCTTCTATAGCAGGAGGGTCAGCATGGCCCTCTGGCACAACAGGGGGAGCTCTTGGATTCAGGCCAGATCACAGCAAAGTCCGGGCTGAGGACATCCCAGAAGGCCCGGTACAACTCCATTGTCAGCCCATCAATGCCCAGTGCCTTGTTGCCAGGCATCAGGTGGAGGGTGGCTAAAAACTCAACCAGAATGAGAGGAGCCTCCAGCCAGTCCCAGTTGCCCATGCTGACCTGCAGGAGTCCCTCCCACAGGGTCTGACAGGCTTTGGCCTCAGTCAGATTCAGGGAGAAGAGCTCTTCGTAGAAGGCGCGCACTGGCGCATCCCACCTGGATCCAGGAGGGGGGTGCCATCACCTACCAGAAGGCAGGTGATGTACTTCTTGGCCCCCTGCCTCCTCTGCAGGGCATAGAAGCGGGAGCCACGGTCTATCTCCCAAAGGAGCTGGACGTGCAAGCAGACAAACGCACTACTGGCATGGTGGTCGTCCAAAGCACAAAACTCTTCTCGCCTCTCCCGGCACACTCTGCAGAGGGACAGCTTGGTTGGGTTGGTGGCCAGGTGCCTCTCCAGCTCTAGGTATTGGGGGGTGGGGGAGGGAAAACGCAATGATCCCTTTCCACTGCAACAAGAATTTCTCTCTGTCACTCAACCAGCTGAGACTTGAACTCAGATCTCCCACATGGTAGACAGAAACACTATCACACAACCACCAGTGCTAATACTACGTCAAGCTACAAGGGGTCTTGACCTTCCAGAAGCCCTGGCCTCACATCCAGCTGCCTGGCCTCTTATTGGAGACGCTGGAAGCAGAGCTGGGAACCTCTCAGGTCACTGTTCAGATCCTTGCTGGATCTGGGAAGCCTCTCCTGCTGGCCACAGCCTCTCATAAGGGATCCTGGAGTCCAGCAGGGAGCCTCTCCTGCCAGCCACCTGCCACGCTGCTGAGGGTCCAACTGCTGCCTGCAGGTCTCACTCCTTCAGGTGCTTCTGGGGCAACTGCTCCTGCCCCACTGGCCCAGCTCTTGCTAGCTCTTTGAAGCTCCTTCCTTGTGGTCCCTCACAGGTCTCTCTCGAGTCAGCCACACTGCCCCTTTTATCCCCCTCCAGGTGACAAAAGGGGCCAATCAGGGGACATGGAGGGTGAGTCTCTGGGGCCTGATTGGTGAGGAAAGGGAATCCCAAATCCTCCAATCATCTTTTGCCCTTTCAAAACCCCTGGGCTAAGTCACTGCCAGCTAGCCTGTCACAGAAGGTTTCTTCCCTGCCATTGCTTCAAATGAGGGCAGGGAAGACAATAAAGAAAAACAAAATATCCAGTGGGGCTGGTGAATCTATTAGGGGCAGGCTGAGGTTGTGGGGCAGAAGTGGGTAGGGAGGAAGGGGGCTGAAGCTCACTGAGCTACAGCCCCACAGGAAAAAAAATGGGAGGCCTATGCTTTGAGAATGTGGGGGACGGGGAATACACACACATGCTGGGGAAACTCGAGCTGGCTTACTCAGCCACACAACAAACACCACAACAGGGGGAGTGGACCACAGGACTTACCACACAAGGGCAAGAACACTCAGGGAAGGCTGCTGAGGCAGATGTAAAAGATGGCTGGAAAGGTGGAGGGGCTTTGTTGAAGATCTGTCCAGAAGTCCCTCAGGCCTCCAACCAGGTGCTCAGAAGCAGAGCAGTAGGCTGGAAGATAAAGCAGGATCAGATGCAGTGTGGTAGTTGTGGGGGAGGGCAGGAGCAGTCAGTCAATTAGGATGTAATCGACAGCAGGTGTGGTGTCAGGTGGTGCAGCAGGGAGTCTCCCTCTCTCCTTAGAAGGGGCAGCAGCAGAAATAATGGCAGCAGCAGCAACAGTAACAGTGATGGTGGAAGCCATCCAGTTCAGCCACTCAGGTTGTGCTTCTGGTGAAAGTGGAGGTGAAGGTGGGGGTTGGCTTGCCAAGGCAGCTGGGGCCGGCAAGGCACCTTTAGGCTCCGGCAGTGATGGTGGGGGAGGAGGGGCCCACAGACAGTGCTGGTTCCCTCCCCAGGCTGTCCCCCGACCGCGGCTTGGTGGTGGGCTGGGCAGCAGGCCGGAACAGGGGTGCAGAAGCTGGGGTATGGTGCAGTGCAGTGGGCCTCTCCCTGAGGGGGGGCAGCAGCATGCAGCAGAGGTTCCCCTCCCATGCGGGGGGCAGCAACAGCAGCCCAAGGCAGGAAGGGGTGTGGCCAACTCAGTCCCAAAAGCTCTGAGACCAAGCCAGCAGCTAGCAGTAGCCAGAGGCAGGAAAGGGCCTGGCCATCTTCTCCCCAGAAGCTCCTGTCTATTTGTCCATCTGATTACCATGAGCAAGGCCCACCTGGCTACCTAGTAGCCTCCTTTTTATGGGGGCTAACGGACGAATGGAACAACTAAATTCTTGGGACAACTAATGAAAAAAGCAGGATAGGAGGGTCAAAATGTGAAAATAAGTGCACCTGAGTGGGACACTGAGCAGAGTCCCCCGGGCTGCAAGCACCGGTCCTCAAAGGCCTCCAAGGAGCCGGTGGATGCCGGCCACTGGTGCTCTGCCTGGAGATGTGCATGGACCAAGTGAGAGGAAATCAGCCCTGCAGTCTCCGAGCACCTTCCTGGCCAGACCCTCCTTCTTGGTCAAGTACAGGGCCCACTTGGCCAGGGCCAGGAGGAGGTTGACCAGGAGGTCCTGGGACTTGGTGGAGCCGTGCATAGGGTACCCAAAAACAAAAAGGTGTGGGGTGAAATTCAACCAGAACCTCAAGAGGAGGTTCTGGGGGTGGAGGGGCTGCAGCCTGATGTACTCGAGGGTCATGTGTGCCAGGGTCTCCCTCTGCCCACAGAAGGGGCAGGAGACCAGGGTGTCCACGAAGCTTGCCACGTACATGCCCATGGCAACGGCTCCATGGAGGAGCCACCAGCTGAGGTCCCCAGTGGCTCATACGAAGAGGGTGGAGTACAGACTCATCAACTGGGGTGCCCCAGCCATGCCCCCGCTGAGCAGGTCCTGACACTTGGTCCACAGAAGCTCCTGAGACCAAGCTTTGCAGCAACCAGGAACAGCAGCAGCAGCTTGGGACAGGAAGGGGTATGGCCAAATTCCTCCCAGAGGCTCCTCCCTCAGAAGATCCTGAGGGCAAGTAGCCCTGGGCTGCTAGCCAGGGAAGCTTTTTATACTGCTGGGGCCAGTACAGGTGCTGGCCCCAGGCTCTAGTTCCCCTTGGCTGCAGATTCGGGAGGAGCTGGGCAGGGTTATTTTGCCCGAAGTGGCACAACTTGTCCCACACCAAAGTGTTTGTCCGGGCATGTGCGCTGAGGCAAAAATCCCTGGCTCAAATTTGTGGTGCTGCTATTTGAGCTGCTGCAAGTACATGTGCCTTCATGTGTGGATGCGCCCGCTGTGTCCTGATGTGATATACAGTAAGTCACAGTCTGATATACCAGGCAATTTATCACAGGATTCAGGAAACAAGATATTTGAAAAAGTTCTATTTACTGAATAGTCAATATTACAAGAATTCAAAGTGCTTTCAAACTGTCTGGCAGCAAACTTATTTTTTTTTAACCCTTTTTCTGATTTCAGTTTTGAACAGTACTATAAATGGACCTTTGTGCTAGTCAGAAAATTCTGTCTGCCTTTCTGCTTTTCTGGCTCTAGCATCTAACTGATGGTATATATAGAAAAAGGTAAATGGAGATTACAAATAATTAGTGGGACTGTACACTTCTTACAACTAAGTGAACATCACAGTATGTTGTTGAATTGTTCGGTTCAAAAAGGGGCCCCTGAGGACATATGGATAAGTTAAAACATGGACTCAAAAATGATATTGTAGGTCAGTTGGTAGTCTAAGTTTCAGAGGCGCCATGTCTTGAAAATCAGATCACATTACTGAGGTTTTTAAATCCCTAGTTCAGTTACAAACTCTTGGCATTCAAGTTTGAACATATGGGCCTTGATATCTATATAAGGGTAGTTAGGAATGAACCTGGTGACCCAGGGTTTAGTGTATGGGTCATGTTGAGGTCTTTGGCACCTACATTGAGCCATTCATCCAAAATATTTTTTTTAGCTGAGTAAAACTAGGTGGTCTTGATTAATATAAACATTTTCTTTGGTTTGTCTCCTGTATTTTCACCCTCACAGTTTCCCATTTGAGTTGTGTTTTCAGTGAACCCAGATCTCAAGGCAACCTTAGCTGAACTCCCTGCGTATATGTGGTTTCATAGCGAAACCAGGAATTTTGTGTGGTTTCAATAAAGTGTCATGCTACACATCTCTCACTGGAAGACCTTTCAGGGAACAGGTTATTGAGTTTGTAACAGCTGGCAGAATGGGGTGAATTTTATTTTGTTTCTGGTTTAATTGCAAGCATTTTGAACAGCCCCACAGGCCATTCTATCACTTCATAAAAGGAGGGATAGAGGTGAGGAGTCTGAAAAGATGGAGCTAAACAGTGCAGGGCATTGACCTCAGAATCTCAAAAGTCAAGTTTTGTTTATGAAGTTTGGCCATAGGACATGAATTTGTAAGGTGTGGTTGCCTGTGGCAAAGGAAAGTGCCTCCCACTGATTTGATTGGGCGTTGAAGTTCTCAGCACCCTGCAGGACTGAGCTCATAATCAGTAGAGGATCACACGGTAGAAACAATTGCTTCTTCCTCAGCATGAAGCACCATCTGGGCCCAATTTAGAAAGAAATTAAGTATATGCAGTGGGAGTGAAGTTCATGCTTAAATTGTTTGTTGAATGAGGAACTATGTGCTTACATCCTTTATGCTGGATTTAGTGACAAAAGGAGCAGTTTGTCACCTCTGCTACCACAAACTTGGAAGAATGAGCTGGATATTCTTTATAAGAAGCAGTGTTGCCTACCGGACAAAGCACTGGGCTGGGACTCAGGTGATCTAGTTTTATTCTCAGCATTGCCACTGGCGTGATGGGTGACCTTGAATAGGTGGCTGACTTTTTATGCTTCAGTTTTCCCATCTATGGAATGGGGATAATAATGCTGGCAATCTTTGTAAAAAAATCCTTTGAGATTATACCAGGAAGTGTAAATTTGAAGCTCAAATTATAAATGTCTTTGAGGTGATAATTCTTCCCTCTTTCCCCATGCAGGATTCTGCTCCCAAGACTGATCAGAAAGCACTATACAGCAGCTATTCACTGCTTTTCTGCTTTGTGTATTTTCAGCAGGTTCAGCAACTAAGTTTTGAGTACACAATTTTTAATTGTCCTGATGGAAAAGATGGAGAGAACAAGACTTAGGTTTTTTGGTTTTTTTGTGGGGGGGAGGGGGTCTGATTCTTGGGAAGAATCTGCAGGGATGACAGTTAGAAAATCATGAGCAAACTTTGCTTGGGAAGTTTCTGAAGTAAAAAAATAAGCAAGATCCTGTAATGTCTCCAGTTATGTTCCTCATTTTAATGCTTTAAACTGAGCACCTCACACTAGGTGTACTAAGTTGAGTTCTTTACACAGCATTCACAGACAGAACAGGGAGAATAATGTAGCAAATTATTTACCCTGTGGATTGAAATTTGAGATTCTCAGAACTATTTGTGGGCCAAGGATATTTAGGCAGAGATGCCCAAGATACTGAGGTATCCAAGTCCCCCACTGATTTATTGATCCCAACAGGAAGTTGGGTGACTAAATAGGTCGTAGGCTTCTAAATGCTTCCGTGGCTCTGGGCCATAGTTTCCATTTTCTGCTTTGCTGCAGATCATGTACTAGCAGATCATGCCAGCAGGAGGAGTACATGCTGCATGATTCAGGGTTGCATTGGTTGGATCAAGTTTCCTGTGGTGGTACAAATGGCAACTATCTTTGATTTATATTCAGGATGCATCAAGGGATGCGGAAGGGTGCAGATGCATCCACTTTCTAGTCTTTCATCACTCCTACCATCTGCAGAAACTGCCAGAGCAGGGCTTGCCCAGGTCCGTTCCCAAGCTGGGAGGACACTTACCAGTACCGATCTGCTCCTGTCACGTCTGGAGGCTAAGGGCCCAATCCTGACTGCACCCTGGCCCCTTTTCAAAATACCAGATCCACTGTTGATTGTGTTTGCCTTCCTTAAGGAGCTCTTCTGAGGGGGAGATCAAGAAGTCAGCTGGAGTGAGCTTGTGGCTCTTAATTCTAACACTTCCACTTTTCAGGAATGGCTCCCAGGCTAAGAGAGAGCTGCCAAAGTGGATACAGTTCTGGACTGAGAGTCAAAGGACCTGGGGTTCACTCTAGCTTTGCCATTTATCTGCTATTGTGCCCTTGGGTGTGGTCTATTTGCCAAGGAAAAGGCCTATCCAGAAGGTGTGTGTGAAGCCTGCACAGGGGCAGCTGAATGGAGGCCAGGCATGTGACCTGAAAAGTGCTAAACCTGTTCCTAACTTGTGCTGCCACTCAGAGTCATGCATAGCTTTAGGGTGTTCTTAAAGCATCTGCACTATAGGCACACAGTGCTTTTGGGGCCAGTAGATGTGGTGGGTTGAAAGCGCTGGCCTGTGGCTATACTTACTGAGTTAGACCCAAGCTGGGATATGATGTTTCTGGCTTCTTCTATCCCTGCAGGATAGGAAAAATTTACTGTTCACTAATGAAGTTAACGGGAGATAATTTAGTGGTAATTGGATGGGCAGATTTATTTTTGGTGCAGAGGGAAATCTTATTGCTAGACATAAAAATTCCAATGAAACAGTTTGTAAAATCAAATTGCAACTGACAGTACAGTGTTTGCCTCTAACATTTTACCAGCATAGCAAATGACTTCTCCCACTTCCACTCTTAGCTTGATCGTTCCTCTGATAGGAGATTTCAGTGGGAAAAAAGGGAGTAGCTAGAGTTATCCAGCCCTGCTCTAAAAGGCATGGTTATGGCATGAGGTCATTTAAAACATTGACCCATTTGTACCAGTATCATGGAGATCACTGTGACCTACATTGCACAAGCACTGTTATCTGAGCCAATTAATAGATCCAGCAGCACAGATTGACTATAAAACTGACAGCCGCTCCGGATGTGGTGGGTACCGGTGACCTCTACTCTATAGAAGAGGCTTGGTCCAATGATATCTGGGCTTGCATGAACACAATGATGTAGAACTTCTGCCATTTAAATAACCAATTCCCCAAGTACCTTTTTGGAATGATTTTAATAACGTCTAATTTCTTAATACATTGGCAATCAGTAATACTGAATTGATTTACGTCTCTGAAATCTGCTTCTAGTCCCAGGTTTCACTCCACATCAAAAGAATTTGTCAGTCTAATCATCATTGCATTATCTGTCATTAATTTCATTAGTGAACCTTTCCTACCGTAACTTACTCAGCTGTAATGCCTAAGATACAGTCATACTCTGAAGCTCTTCTCAGCTCTTTCAAATTTTAAGCTTTGAGAAGTCAAGGAAATTTTGGTCCCCCACCTAAGCCCTATTTCTACCATCCACCAAATATGTTCAAATGACTTAACACTTGAGAAAGGTGCAGTATTGATGGTTGCCAAGCTTTTCTTTTTACTATGTGGGTCTGGGGCATGTTGGGTCATGCATGAGCTGTTATCTTCGATTGTCATTGCGTAACTTTTTATAGCAGCAGATGATTATACCAGACGATGGAAAAGTACATAGTGGGAGACAGTCTGTGTCCCAAAAGACTTGCCATATACATATCTAATGGAGCAGGAGGGAAAATGGTGGCAAAGTGAAGTGAGTAATCCAAGGTCATGGAACCAGTCAGTCAGAACCAGGGAGCAGGACCCAGGTTTTTTGACAGTCTGTCCCCCAGGCTGATTAATTTATCTGGCAGATCCTATGTTGTAAACCAGGAGTGCATATTATTTCCTTGCATGTTTGTTTAGCTGTTTAGCTATTGTTTCAAAACATTGTTATCAAAACCATTCACTACTCTCCCAGACATATCTGAGTCAGGATCAGCACCAGCCTGAATAGAAGGCTCTGTTCATTGAAATGTAGCAGTTTATTTAAAGTTGTTCCTAGATGCAGTGTCCCAATAATGTGATATATAAATACAAGCACTCTGCAGCTCCATAGTGATAGAAAAACCTGTGGCAAGCCTGCCTAATTTTTGTGCCTCGAACCCACAGCAGGATCATGTTTTCTACCTCAAGGGATGTTCTGTTGAGTTGTGGGTATGGGACCCGCTCCCTCATACTCCTGCTTCCTATCATAGTCTCATTTTCTGCTTACCCCTGTTGGCTTGCTATGCAAGGACCTTAGTGGTATAAGAAGGGAATGGTCTTTGTGCCAGGGGATGCCTGCTTACAGTCCCTTCATATAGCGTTTAGTGGATGGAGTTGGTTTTTTGAACCTCTCTGTGTTGGGAGGGGAACACAATTTGACAGCTTTTAAAAGTAAGGCCCTGGCAGATGTTATATTTATTACATGCTTAAAGTGTTAATCATGCACTAAATTGTAACATGGCACATGTTTAACAGATTCATGGTACCATAAAATAACAAACCAGGCCAAGATGTTCCACATTTGAATTAGGACATCTTTGCCTCATATGTAGGATGATTTAATATGAAGGTGTGGCATATTCAGCCTTGCCCTGCAGCCCCAGGGGTTGCAGAGCAAGGCCAGAAACCTGCCAGACATGTGGGGAGTCCATTGGCACCCTAGCCCCCGGGTGTCATGTGATTTAGATCTAAGAAATTTTATGTCTGATCCAAAAAATCTCCAGGTGGGCATAAAATTCTGCAGATAAAATTCTCCAATTGTGGGATTATATTAATATCTACCAGGGACCTAAGTAACATTATCATCACTTTTGCAATCTCTCCTGGCCTTTAAATCCTGCTGTGGTTCTAATAATTTTCACTGATGCCCTGTTAACCTTCCCAGGTTTTTCTCTTCCATTCCTAAAACAAGGCAAGCAAGACTGAACACAGTATTTTATGTGAGGGTGAATCACTGTTCCAATATCCTCTCTCTCGTATGTGGTATCATTTTGTGAGCCTCGTTTGACAACCTCAAGCATCCTACTTGTTTTTATAACTCTTGCAGTATAGCAACGGGGCAGATAGCTTCACTGAGTCATCCAAGATGGCTCCCAAGCCTTTGTTACTGGGCCTAAGCCCACAAGCATACATGAGAAATTGAGATTGTTTTGCCAGTGTGCATTAGCTTACATTTGTGCAGGCTAAATTTCATCTGCCACCGTGTTGCCTGGTCCCCCAACATGTTTCTGTCCAACTGGAGAATCTCACCAGTCTTCATAGCGCTCATCACCTGAACCAATTTACTGTTTTTAGTAAACTTTGCCAACTCACTGTCCATGTCCTTCTCCTCCTCCCTGTTACACTGAGGCCAGTGAAACAATGGACACCACAAACCAGTCTGCAGTTTCTCTAAGAACACAGGAGCCATGCCGTGATGGGAAAAGAACAGAGTAAGAATGCAACATTAATGTAGTGTCATTTTACTGTAGAACACTTCTGTATGGGGAAGAAATGTTCACGGTGACATGCTCCCTTTTTGACGGCTGGTTTTTAATATTTCATGAAACTAAACTAGTTCAGAAACATAAAGCAGCCTTTTACTAAAGTGATTTTCTAGAACAGACTTGGCATAATACACGTAGGCTGGGTCCAGCCAGCAAACTGTCAAGCTTTTTCCCCTATTTTCACTTCTTTAATAAGCTAAGACATATCGCTCTTATGCTTCAAGGCATCCCGGGAAGCTGGAGAACCCATGTTTCTGAACTGGTACAACTACAGACGTTTCCCTTAAGATTAATCTATTGAGTCTTTTCAACTGGTCTAGGAAAAAAAATCTTTCTTGCCTCAGTGCACAGGAATGAAATTGTCCAAAGCTGTTTAGAAATAGAGATATATATATATAAAAGATTTTATTAAAATTTTGGGTAAGACAAAAATATTCACCATCATTGTGTGATGATGATCCAGAATAGAGTGTGAGTGCACTGTATTTTCAAACCCTCCCTTCTTCTCCCTCCCAACCCCGCTCCAATAATACATCCCTAAGCCTATTTTAGTGGAGTTCCACAATTAATTCTATTGGTATTTCTCAATGTTGTCCTAGTAAGATAATTCCTTATTGAGGTATAACTTTATATATAAACAGTATATATATACTGTTATGTAAACTACATCCATTCTTCTTTAGTGGAGGGAGAATTATTAGCAAAATGATGAAGATATTTTCATCTGATGCATTGATTTTCTTACCATCCCTTGACTGGCTGTAGGGCATTCCTCTGGTCCCAGCCTATGCTATTTTCCTTATGCATGACTTAGAGAATGCTGCAATTTTACCTCTTCCTCAGGAAAAGTTCTTCATACATCACTGAACAAGACCAGCTAAAGGCTAAATACGGCCACTTGACCCAAGTTTGTAGTTCCAAATTTCAGAGTGAAAATGAGGGAATGCAGACGAGTAAAAAAAAAAACAGTCTCTTGTACTTGGGTTGCAGAATTCCAACATCTGGGGACCAGTTCAACCATACTGCTTGTTGGACCACTTGGAAAATGTAGCTTGAATCAGCGGGTCTATTTGATTCTACCTTTCTCTGCCACCAAAGTGGGTGGGAGTCTATGACTGCTGCATCAGTGGAAAGAAATTATATTGGCTCTGTAAAGCCACAATTTTCAACCTATTGCTTGTTGCCCACAAATGGGTTGCCAGAAGTTTTCTGTGGAAGTGTGAGCCCTTCTGTAGTCTTCTGTTGCATTCTATAATACAAAATATGGCCTTAGTTTGCTGTTTCTTTGGAAGTACAAGTAGAAGAATGGAGTGTGAGATTGATTGTAGGTAGGTGAATGGGATCACAATCTGAGAAGGGTTGAGAACTATCTGGTACGGTTCAAAGAAAAGCTTGTACCTATGATTTGTCTTCTGGTTTCTCTCTCTTTGGTTTTATTCCAAGTTTTCTCTCAGGGTGAAATCCTGTAGTTCATGCCATTATTAAGATGAATCAGTAGCATACCACATCCCCAGGACATTTACCTCTAGCAGGTCCAAGTAAACTTGAACTCTGCAGAGAAATCTTCTCCGGCAGCTATGACACAGTGGGGTAAAAAGATTGATAGAAAATAACTTGTTAATAGGGTGTGCTTTATTTATCTATGAGGAACCATCACTAGCAGGGAAAAGGGGATTAAAAATAAGAAAAATCTATATGCATATTGTCTTATCTTTTCTTAACTTAGCAAGGAGGCTCCGCTAAAGTCAGAGACCCTAAGCCAGTGGTTCTTAGCCTTTTGAGACTTGAGGCATGTCTTGTTAGACTTGAGGCATCCCTTGGAAAATGCCAGCTCTTACTTTTCACTTGTTTTTCAACTCCAGAAAAAACAGAGCAATCCTTATGCTGCATATTAACTCAGAAAGACTCCAAGAGGGCAGAATTGTTTTAACACTATGAAATATATATACCTATAAGTATATAAGGGGTGTATTTCAGGATTGGGGGGAACACCTGTTCACCAGAGCACCCCATGGGATGACAAGGTCAAACAGTCACAAACTTCTCTAAGACCGTTTCAGGCTGGACTTCTTTACAGTCCGAGCCCCCAAGGCCTGGAACAGACTGCCGCCAGAGGTTGTGCAAGCACCTACTCTGGATTCCTTTAAGAGTCAATTGGATGTTTATCTTGCTGGGATCCTGTGACCCCAGCTGACTTCCTGCCCCTGGGGCAGGGGGCTGGACTCGATGATCTTCCGAGGTCCCTTCCAGCCCTAATGTCTACGAAATCTATTAATTCCTATTTGAAATCTCTTGTGAAACATGTTTGCGTACCTAACAGTGCTTACATTGCAGCACCCTTGAAAAGTTCGCAAGACACCCCAGAGTGTGTGACACCTTGGTTGAGACTCACTGCCCTAAGCACTGGTGCTATGGGAGGCAGATTTCTTTCTGCAGCTTCTGTCTCTCTGACTGTTGGGCTTCCCTAAGTCAGCATGAACTCTTAGCACACAGAGACCCTTCAGTCAAGGTTTCAAAGTTCTGTTGTTAGACTTGGGATCCAGATCAGCAGTAGCTTTGCATTTGACAGAATCAGTTGAGTGGGTAGGGGCAAACACCAGGCTATTATATTGAAGCTTCCTCTGGTTCTGATGAGCTGCATTTAACCCTGTCTCCTCCACATAACATCATAATCTCTAAATCTGCAGAGCTGTATGTGGCTTTTATAAAAATAACATTGATAATCACCATATTTTTCATGCCACCTATCAATTCTTCACAGAGGGATCAAGAGGGCTCCTGTTTCTCCAGGCTTTGTGCAACAGCCAGGCTATACCCATTACTAATGCTGGAAATGGAGAGGCAAGCATCAGATGGCTCATGTTGACTCGAGATTGCATGGCAAGGTTTGGAGACATGCCAGAATTGGGGGAACCCATTGGCTTCCCATGCTGGACGCTTGTTAAAGGCTTACTCTGCAGCCCTGCATTGCTGGTCCCTGACATCAGGCTTCCCTGTGTGGTATGTGATGGGATCTTCCAAATTTGATCCCAGATCTGCAAGTCTGGCATAGCAGGTCACACAGTTTTGGGGATCTGTCAGATCCCAATCATGTGACTAAATTAACTTCTTTTGGTAATCTGAAGCATTCACACTGAGGGTAGTTGTGGTTTAGCAGCTTTTCAATTTTGCAGCTGCAGAACTAATTAAATATAGGGTGCTGTGGATGTAAAATCATACCTCATTTGCTCACTTAGACATCTGAAGGCCCATAAGAAGTATTTTTCACCATGGACAAACTATCCGATTCATTTGAAAATGGTGGTCTGGAGTGAGCCTGTTATGATTATCTTATGCAGTGGTGACAATGTCACTTTTTGGTCACTTTTTAGCAAGATGGTGGCTGTTACAACCATAGACACAGAAATGGTCATTCTAACTGGACTCAAAGCTACTGTAATGGGGCTCCTATCCCATTACTGAATAACAGGGAACCAGAGAACACCAGCTAGCTCTGGGGATCTGGAAGAACTGTGAAGAGCAGAGAGGCCTGTAAGAAAAATGTCTGCTGGTCCTGGTGCAGAAAGCACAATCAATGCTGCCATTGACAGGGCTGGTGGGAAAGTAGTGGGTTGGGAGATGCAGGAGGACATAGTTGCAGGCTTCCTAATGCCAGGACCATCACTGAGGTCTCAGACGGACTCTGACCTGCCAGGGAAAAGAAGCTCCAGACTAGAGAAGGCCTCATGGAAGCTCAACATCAAAAGGCATCAAAATGAACTTCCTTTAGCTGTATGCTTATTTGTTATCCCTGAGGTGTGATACAGACCCAGGTTGGGGGTGAATTTCAGTTTGAAAACAGCTAGCTTATACCTTTGTTTAAGTTTATACTAGAGGACCAGGTGTGCTTGATAAGGGAGGCATGGAAGCCACAGGGAAGCCTAAGGGGCACCCAGCATAAAGCCTGCCTGGGTCAGCGACCCAAGGGAGCTAGAATCGAGGGACCAGAGACTGGAGTCTGAGAGGGTGAGACCTGAAGGCTGCGAGGCCTAGAGCCCAAGAAGGCATTATCAGAGACTGGAGACCAAGAAGGTGAGACCAGGGCTAAGGGGTCTGAAGTTCAAGGGTGCAAAACCAGAGCCTGACAGGGTGAGACTGGAGGCTGGCACCTGAGAGGGTGAGATACAGGACTGGGGCCCAGGAGCCAAGGTCTATGGCAGTGGTCCTGGGCTAAGGGGCACAGCCAGAGTAAAGAGCCAATGCTGGGCCAACCAAAGCCAAGAAAGAGATTTGAGGCCTGAGGGGCCAAGTGTTATATTGGGGCTAAGGGGTCCCCCTCTGACTCATACAAAGTAACATCTTTGAGGTATGGGTTTGGCTATAGGGGAGGTGGAGGTCATGATTCTAGCCCTTAAGGCAATTTAGGGCAGTGGGGCTGGAGCCCTGCAGACAGTGGCACTGTGTGGTCAGGGTAGGAAGAGTCCCCCAAGCTCACTGGCTTCTGAGGGCAGCCTCCCCACTTTATTTTAACATCAAGGCATGGCAGGAGAGACAGCAGGGTGCGACCCTGAGAGGCCAGAGTGGGCAACTGGGGCAGGATCAAGGCAGATGCTAGTGGGCGACATGACTGCCCTCGAGGCCTATCCTGCTATAGCTACATAAGACCTTCTTAGAGACAGGAAGGTATTCAGGTAATCTTTCTGGAGAGTAATCATGTGAAAAATATCCTCCTTTTATCCTCCCCCACTCACTGTGGGGGAAGAAATTACCTCTTGCATGAAAAGCCCTGTAATCCACCAGTGTTGGAAATTCTGGCTCCAACAGGAAGGAGCCCATCAGTATAAGGCATCCTGGCATAACAAAAGTGTCCCACCAATGTGGAGATGTCCCATGCATCTGATGATCTGGCTAAGGGGGAAAGTGAAGAGCAGGGAGCAGTGCTATGATTCTCATATTATTTCTAGCCTCTCCAAAATCAAGAAATGAAGAAGTTCTTTTGGTAACTCTTTCTCGTGAAATTTTACTAAAGGGGAAAGGTCTAGAAAAACTTTTTAATGGAATATGGAATTATCCAGCTGCTTATTATCTGAGTGGAATCTCTGAACCATCTGATGTTCGTATCAGTAATTGCAGTAAGTGGCTTCCACTAGCATAACATGCCAGATCTTTCTTTAATCCTCCAATATCTTCAGCTTGATTAATTGTACTTGGTCAAATCATGCAGTAAATACTCAGGGAAAACGTCCATTGAAGCCAAAAAGATGGCCAGGGAACCTGATACCACTGTATTTGAAGTCACAGCAAAATTCCCATTACTTCAGTAATCCAGGATGGAACTTGTGCACAATAAAGGTCATCTTTCTCAGTCTATTTTCTATCTATGGACCAGATTCACAACTCATTGACATTAATGCAGGGACCTCCTTTGACTTTAGAGGTCTTTGGAGTAAACCCTTAGAGAGGCATCCTGTCTTTATTAAACCTGAGAATGAGTCACAATGACTAACATGTAGTTTACAGAAGAAGGTAGTGCCAAAGGTGAAGTCACAGTACAGTATGGTCGAGTGTTATGCTCCTATTCTAGCATATAGTATGTTTCTTCCTGAAGAATCGTTGTCTTTAATTCTGGATTTATCAGCTGAGGGATAGAAAACAGTGACATGGCAATGTATCCCTTGTCCATGAGAGCAATAGTTCCCAGGGGCACAGATAAGGTATAAAGGGAACTGGAAAAAAGTTATTTTAAGCAATCTTGCATTTAGCATTCATTGCTGGATAAATATATACCAGTAGAGTTCTCCTGGCAGGGAATGGGGCAGAGCTGGGGAAGTGTATCACTATGAAAATGTTATGGGTAGGCAGTTATCTGAAAAGGAATGTGTTACAAAATTGTTCAGGAGCTTGTCCACAGTTAAAGCCATGGTTACTACTGTACCACAACATGTCATTTCCCAACAACAGAAGAAGTTACATATAACTTAGAGAAAATAGTCTCCCTTTTACATTAAAAACAACTTTTTAAAATGCTGGGAACTGGAAATTAATTTCAGATCATTTTATGTGCTACACTTCATGAGGTTTTTATGTAAATATTCCCATCACATGCTTTGTATCTAACCATTTAGTTAACAGAATACATGAATGATTCATGGTACCCCTATACATAATGCATAATTAAATCATGGACTGATGGAGTGGAATTTATTAATTGTGAAGACACATGTGTTACCATGATACTAATTTATTTCTTTCAATTTTATTGACATATTGCTCATTCATCTGTGATTGCCTGCTTTGTTGCATTACCAAGGAACAGTAACATGTTGTTAAAACAAATTATCTGGACATTTGGATAGGCTGTTTGTTCACTGATGGGAACAATATGTATTTAGCAAAAAGATTTAATGTAAATTATTATACATGGGGCATTATCTTAGCACTGTACCATGACACTAAAGCTGCTCTGGTGAGCCGTATTGCCCACCAATAAAGGCAAGAGGCTATTAGAAAAATAACTAAAGAGATTCTTTCATGAGAGAAATCAGAATGGTTGCATGACTGCCACAGAACATGATCTTTGAAAAATCATGTGATAGCTAGCCACTTATGTTTAAAATAATGCAGTTAGGGAATCTGTAGTATTCTATATTTTACAGAAATTAGAAAGTGCATTAAAAACTTGTCTCAACAGCTCAACTGAGGCACCAGATCCACTTAAAAGCTGGAACTTACTGAAATTTTAGAGACATTTTGAAGTGTAGGGCACTTCTAAATTCACACTAGTTCTCTCTACAAGTGTCCTTGTTTCCTACCATATCTCTTTGAACCTCCTTCATTCCATCATTAAATACAAATCTCACTGTTTCCTAGGGCTGTGTGAGTCTTCGGATTCCGCTTCGGATCCGGACCTGCTTCAGATGACTCGGGGTCCAAAGTGGCACTTCTTAATCAACGCGGGATCCCAGTAATGGTGTCCAGAGTGGGTTGGGGGCATCTGAAGCACTTCGGATCCACTTTGGATGCTTCGGAGCCACTTCGGCCATTTTGAGGAGTTGTCAGCCCTTCTGTGCCTTTTGCAGCTTGTTCCCTGTTAGCAGCTGTGTGAGAGAGGAATGCTGAGACTGAGACCTGCCTGCTGCTTTTTTGTGTTATAAAGGAGTGGTTAGGATTTAGCTTAGCTTTGCTTAGTTTAGCTTAGCTATTCAATTCAATTATTAGTAGTATTACAATTCAATTTATTTCTTTGAATTATTTTTTGGGGAATTTGTTTTGGAAACTTTGCAAAAAGACAGTTGTGTTTTCCCAGCCAGTGTTATCTACACTGTGCAGGGAGGCACAATTTGCTTGCATGCATGCACACACGCATGCATGCACACACACGCATATACACAGAGACCCAGAATATAGGAAAAAAAATCACAGCAGAAGAAGACAGACAGATATTTACAGAAGAGCAAGACACAGATAATATATTGAGACACAGGAAGACATGCAGATAATTTCATTCACACCACAAGAGAGGCAATATATTGAGAACCAGAAAGAAGGCACACAATTTGATTCACAATAGAAGAGACAATATAGTGAGAGCCAGAAAGAAGACACACAAATAATTTCATTCACAGCACAAGATAGACACAGATATTCACAGGAGAACAAGACAGACAGGTATACAAAAGGATTCACACTTACACAGAGACCTTTTGCAGTACAGGAAAGATCAATATGAAGCGTGCTGGAAAGGCAGGTGCTAGGTCTTCTGGCAGGGGAGGGAGAGGGGGTAGGGGGAGAGCTAGAGCTGCAAGCTTCCCCCCCCGTCCCAAACACAGATGCATTCTATTCCTGAGCAGCCATGACATCAGTGCTGCCAGTGGAAGCCAGGCGGTGGGAGCAGGGTCTGCTCGCTCAGTCCAGAAGTAGGCACCAGCAGTGGAATCACTGCCTCTTCCACCCCAATTTCAGCTCTCAGTGTGAGCCTCCCACTGCCGGAGGAGGAGCTGGAGCTGGAACTAGGGATGCTGAGCACGCTGGCTCAGGCAATTCTGGGGACTGAGGGGGAATCAGCGTTTGTGCTCCACACCCCTCAAGTTTCCCCTGGACCCAGGTCTGCTCCGGAAAGCAGCACCTCGGAGGAGGCTGAGGTTGTGCAGGCAAGTGGCTCAGCTGAGGCAGCTCCTCCTGCTGTTGAACCTCAGCCTGCTGAGAAGGGGGAAAAGGCAGGATCCTCGCCCTCAACCCAGAAGTGGGGGAGTAGTGTAGTGTGGGATCATTTTGAGGTGGCAGATGATCCCAGGTTTGCCATCTGCCAGCACTGCCAAAGGCATATGAGCCATGGCAAGGACGTGAGACACTTCTCAACCACTGCCATGCTGCTGCATCTGAGGAGGCACCACCCCCTTGCCCTTCTTCCTGATACTCAGCCTGGCACCAGTGCAAGTGTGCTGAAAGGGAAATCCTCTGCTCACTCCAAAGCCCCCTTACCCCCAAAGCAGAGGCAGGTCACCCTGGACCAGTGGGGGGAAAGGTGGACAGAAAGCGGGGCGCATTCCCAAGGTGTATGAGATCACCCAGAACATTGGGGAGATGCTTGCTCTGGATAGCCAGCCCTTCTCCCTAGTTGAATGACCAGGGTTCAGGTGGTTCATAGCACTTCTGGCCCCATTTTACAAAGTGCCTGCATGCACCACCTTTAGCAGGGTGGTGGTGCCCTCCCTGTATCAGGCATGCAGGGGGGACTTGAGGGAGGAGCTGCACAAGGCAGGGCCGCAGGTAGCCTTGCACTTCACCTCTGACATCTGGAGCAGCTGGGGTGGCGATCACGCCTACCTCTCCCTCACGGGGCACTGGTGCACTTAGTCAGGCTGTTGGTGGGCTGTACTGCAAGCTGAGGTGCTGGATGAGTCCCACATGGCAAGGGAGATCATGGGGGCCATGAACCGCATGGTGCAGGGGTGGCTCGTTGGTCAGGCTGAACTCACCTATGGGTTCATGGTCACCGCCAATGGGGCCAATATGGTGAAGGCTGTCTGTGATGCCAACTTTGTTGGCATCTGCTGTGTGGCCCACAGGCTGCACCTAATAGTGAGGGATGCCTTGGAGGGGGACAGGACTGCTGGTGATGGTGCCGCCTCCAGTACTGCTACAAGCCAGCTGATTTCGAAATGCAGGAAGGTGGTGGGCTACTTCCACCGCAGCATCAAGAGGGGCAAGATGCTGGTGGAGAAACAGGCAGAGCTCAGCATCCTGCAGCACAGAATCATACAGGATGTGGAGACTCAGTGGAACTAAACATACCTGATGCTCAAGAGGCTGGTGGAGCAACAGAAGGCCATCCATGAGATGGTCTTGCTTGGGGAGATAGGGATCAGCACCCCGCTGAACAGAGCTGAGTGGGGTACCATCTCCCAGATGCTGGTGGTCCTCAAGCCCTTCCTCGAGGCCACCAAGACCCTTAGCACTGGCGATGCCCTCCTCAGCCAGGTGATCCCCCTAGTGAGGGAATTGGAGAGCCAAATGGAGAAGTTCCAGGGGATCAATGTTCCTGGCTGGGGCAGGCCGCTGTCACCAGATGTGCAGGCACTGGTGCATGTGCAGCCATGCACAACTAAAAGTGTGGCCACGCACAGCCTTTCAAGGCCACACATCAGGAGAGACTGGGGCAGAAGCCTGGTGTGGGCTCTGCCGGCTCCCAGGAAGTGCTCCACCCCCTGGCCCTGATGTGGGGGAGCAGAGTGTCTCCGCTCTCCCGCATCATGGCTGGGGATTGGAGCACTTCCCTGGAGCTGGTGGAGCCCATGCCAGCCCCCCACCCTAGCTTCCATCTTTGCCTTGCCTCACCTCAGGGAGGAGCTGCTGTCTGCCCCGAGTGAGGCTCCATCGGCTCCGGGACACGGCTCTGGAACAAGGCAGGGATGGAGGCTGATGCAGGCAGCTGGCATGGGCTCCACCGGCTCTGGGAAAGTGCTCCACTCCCCAGCCCTGATGCAGGGGAGTGGAGCACTTCCCCGAAGCCGGGGAGCCTGCCCCAGCCT
>NW_005841852.1:3314030-3314648 GCF_000455745.1 Alligator sinensis
CGCCCCCGGCCCCCAGCCCCCAGCCCCCAGCATCCAGCCCCCAGCTCCAGCCTCCAGTCCTTGGCCCCAGCCCCCAGCCTCCGGCCCTCAGCCCTCTTCAGTAAGTGTCCCACGCCGGACTGAGGCGGTGCGCTCATGGACCGAGGTGGTGCGCTCATGGACCGCTGCTCCTTAGAGGGAACATTGCTGATGAGGTGGCTGAAGGACGGCATCAGGAGATGGCTGGATCCCTTGCAGTCCAATATGGTCCACATGATGGCGGACATGTGCAACCCGAGGGTGAAGGGGAGCATGTGCACTGGCAGCCCCAAAACCCTTGATCACTGGATGCTGGTGCTGGTGAACAAAGTCAGGGAGGTCGAAGTGCAGAGGTGAGGGGATGTGGAAGAGGGGGATGCACTTTCCCGTGCCAGCACTCCCAGCGCCAGCACCAGCACCAGCCAGTCTTCTCCACGCCAGCCACTGCCAATGTGAACCCATGGGCATGGCTTCAATGCTGGGGTCCAAACGCACCAGCCCTCAGCCTTGGGCAGGTAGTGCCAAGGCTTCGGTGGCTACCTATCTCACTGAGGATGTGGAGCCACTGGACTGCGACCCCTTGGCCTACTGGGCAAACAC
>NW_005841852.1:3315782-3316434 GCF_000455745.1 Alligator sinensis
TGGAGCAGCTGGTGTTCCAAAAGGTGAACCTCCCACTGCTGGGGTTCCCCGAGCTCCACCTGCAGACGGACTGAGTGCCACCCTCCTCACTCCGTCTGCACCAATTTCCTTTTTTGAGGTTTGCATTGTAATTTGTTCCCTCTCAGGATCAGGCCTGAGAGACTGGAGGCAGAGTGTTTTTTTGCTGAGGAATGTGCCCCATCAGGTAGTTGGGTTTTGTTGTCTTTGCTAGATTGTGGTGTGCAGTTTGTGGGGTACTGGAGATAGTTGGCAGCTTTTGTGTTTTGAGCTGTAGGAAGTTGGCTTCAGTTCTGGTGATGAGGTTAGGTGCTTGTTTGAATGTACAACCTGCTTTTCAGAGCTGGGCCTATGAACTGCACTTCATCAGCATCCTAGGTAGTAGGCACAGAAACTCATGGACTCAATACACACAGTGGAGTTCTGATACACTGCAACCTGCCGGACATCTGACACCCCAGGCACCTCTGCACTTTTACCTGTACTGCTACATCCCCTTTTCTCCCTACCCCCACCCCAGCCTATCCCACCCCCCCAATGTTTTCATTTCCATTTTCACTGATGGGCTTTCTTGCCTGCACTGCGGGCCAGGCCAGCCTCTGGCTTCTTTACTATTCCTTCCATCCAGGACCAA
>NW_005841852.1:3317046-3321248 GCF_000455745.1 Alligator sinensis
TCCCTCCGGGAAAAGCCGCAGCCAGATGTGGCAGGATCTGGCCATGGTTACCCAGCAGCAATTGTCCTGTCCACCGACTAGTGTTCCAAGTGAGAGGGTGTTCAGCATTGCTGGAGATGTTGTGAGACGCCACCGCACCTGCTTGGATCTTATGTTGGTGGAGCTGCTGTTCCTAAAGGTGAACCTCCCTCTGCTGGGGTTCTCCAAGCTTCACCTGCAGATGGACTGAGTGCCACCCTCCTCACTCTGTCTGCACCAATTTCCTTTTTTGAGGTTTTGAAAAGCCAAGTAAAGCCCCACTCTCAGCTGGAGGGGGCACTAACTGCATCACCCTCCAGCAAGGGAAGAACATGTCCCTGATGAGTTCATTCCCCTGCCAGGATGAACCTGGAGGTATGGGACTGGGTCTATGGGAAGGAGGAGGCCCCAGGTCCTGGGCATGACCACTAAAACTGCACCCTGCCAAGGTAGAGATACCTAGTGGGACTGCTGGTGGTGCAGCAGCCCCGTAAATGCCAGGGCCAATGATCCCCTGGTCAAAGGTGGGTAGGAGGCACCATAACCTCCACCTAACACATGCACACACAAAATCCTGGCTGGGGAACGCCCAGACCTGTCACGTGAAGTCCTAGCTGGGGAATGCCCAGACCTGTCACATCTTTGACAGGCCTGACACTTGCTGGTTGTAGTGCAGTTGTGAGGTTCCCGGTGAGCTCAGCTTAGCTACCTAGGATGCCAGCTTTAGGGTTGAAAACCCCTTTGTCAGGCTGAGGAAGTACCTGCAGTTGGTCCTGGATGGAAGGAATAGTAAAGAAGCCAGAGGCTGGCCTGGCCCGCAATGCAGGCAAGAAAGCCAGTCAGTGAAAATGGAAATAGAGGTGTCGGGGGGGGGAGGGACAGGCTCGGGTGGGGAGGAGGGGGGAAAATGGGATGTAGCAGCTCAGGCAAAAGTTCAGAAGTGCCTGGGGTATCAGGTGTCTGGCAGGTCGCAGTGTGCCAGAACTCCGCTGTGTATATTGAGTCCATGAGTTTCTGTACCTACTACCTAGGAGGCTGATGAAGTGCAGTTCATAGGCCCAGCTCTGAAAAGTGGTTTCAATTGTAATTTGTTCCCTCTCAGGATCAGGCCTGAGAGATTGGAGACAGAGTGTTTTTTGACGAGGAATGTGCCACTACAGTAGTTGGGTTTTGTTGTCTTTGATAGATTCTGGTGTGCAGTTTGTGGGGGTACTGGAGATAGTTGGCAGGTTTTGTGTTTTGAGCTGTAGGAAGTTGGCTTCAGTGCTGGTGATGAGGCTAGGTGCTTGTTTGAATGTACAAACCACTTTTCAGAGCTGGGCCTATGAACTGTACTTCATCAGCCTCCTAAGTAGTAGGTACAGAAACTCATGGACTCAATATACACAGCGGAGTTCTGGCACACTGCGACCTGCCAGACACCTGATACCCCAGGCACTTCTGAACTTTTGCCTGAGCTGCTACATCCCATTTTCCCCCCTATTCCCCACCCGAGCCTGTCCCTCCCCCCCCCCACACCTCCCTTTCTGACTGGCTTTCTTGCCTGCATTGTGGGGCAGGGCAGCCTCTGGCTTCTTTACTATTTCTTCCATCCAGGACCAACTGCAGGTACTTCCTCAGCCTGACAAAGGGGTTTTCAACCCTAAAGTTTCCAAAGATACATTTTTTAGGTACTCTTTTTTTTCATAATACACATATAGACATAAAAACACAAGATAAGTCATCAGACACCATGAATAACATCATATGTCCAACACAACACAACATCTTTACTTCTTGCTGTCAATTCCTTTATAAAACGACAGGCTCTGAGACAGTTCTGTGTGGCTACCTTTGATGCTGATGCTACTGGCGTTGGGCCAGCTAAGTTATTGGACCTGTTGTCACGTAAAGTGGAAGACCGGGCGTGAGGCTGTAGGGGAGGAGGAGGCCTCAGTGGGGCACACTGCCATGTTGTGCAGAGGCCCCAGCACCAGGAAGGGTGCACCTTAACACACACACAGTGTCACCCACCCATATCACAAGTTTTGCTTGTCAGCAGCTTGGGGTGCAGGGCCCCAAATGACAGACTCCCCCAGTGAGACACACACAGCTGGCAGGCTTCGCGGCCTGGCAGGGCCCAGCACTCACTCAGGCCTCCTCTAGGACACACACTCACAGCTGGCAGGCTTTGTGGCCTCAGCAAGAGCTACCACCCCTGCAGTTTTCAGCCTGCTGTGCCTTAACACACACAGGGTCATTTGTGTCATGAGTTTTGCCTGTCAGCAGCTTGGGGTGCAGTTCCCCCCCAACCCCTGCACCGATCTTCTTGAAACTTGGCAGGCTTTGTGGCCTCAGTAAGAGCTACCACCCCTGCAGTTTTGACCCCCCACCTTGTGTTGTAACACATAGACGTGACAGGAGTTTTGCTTTCAGGAATTTGGGGTGCAGTTCCTCCCAAACCCCTGCACTGATCTTCTTGAAACTTGTCAGACTTTGTGGCCTCACCAGGGGCCACTATTCCTGCAGTTTTCAGCCTCCTGTGGTGTAACACAGACATGACAGGAGCTTTGTTTTTGAGGATTTGGGGTGCAGCTTCCCCCAAACCCCTGCACCGATCTTCCTGAAACTTGGTAAGCTTCATGCTCTTGGCAGAGGCTATGTCCCCTGCAAGTTTCATCCAAACCATACAAAAAACAACAAAGTTATAGATCTTTCATTGATTCCCCATTATACCCTA
Organism: Alligator sinensis; assembly: GCF_000455745.1. Classification (NCBI taxonomy): domain Eukaryota; kingdom Metazoa; phylum Chordata; order Crocodylia; family Alligatoridae; genus Alligator; species Alligator sinensis. Next base: position 3,319,784 of record NW_005841852.1, read on the forward strand.
TGGCTGGATCTCCAAGGCAGCTTCGAAGCTTCGGGGCCACTTCGGCCGGATCAAGGTGGAAACCTCGTCCAGAGCTCCAGATCGGATCTCAGACATCTGAAGCAGCTGGATCCAAAGCCGGATTGTATCGCTGCCAACTCACACAGCCCTACTGTTTTCTTCATTTCTTCCTTACGTACCTGCCTTGGCTTCTTCTTTTATGACTCTCTCAAATGAAACATGGTGCATTCACCATCACTTGCAGTTTTCAAGTCAAGACTAGATATCTTTCCAAACATTATAGCAGACAGTATTGACTTGATGTAGAAATTCTTGGGTGAGATTTTTTGCCTTATACTCTCGAGGACAAATTAGATAATTACTAAAATGTGTTATGATTTTAAGGCACATGAATGCCTCTGTATCACACCTTGCTAGTTTTCACTGTCTCTACATTTCAAAAATGTCATGAGGTCATATACTAAGCGAAAGAGCACCTATCCCACGCACACTGTTCCAATCAAAAAATTCTGTTGTCCTCATTCTCTGGATTTCCTGATGTGTTCCTTGCCAGAAGTGGGGGAGCCCATTGGCTTCCCATGCTGGGCATTTTTTAAAGCCTTGCTCTGCAGCCCTGCATTGCTGGTCCCTGACTTCAGCCTTCCCTGTGTGGTGTGTGATGGAATCTTCCAAATTTGATCCCAGATCCCTTGCAAATCTGGCATAGCAGGTCGTGCAGTTTTGGGGATCTGTCAGATCCCAATCATGTGACTAAATTAACTTCTTTTGGTAATCTGAAGCATTCACACTGAGGGTAGTTGTGGTTTAGCAGCTTTTCAATTTTGCAGCTGCAGAACTAATGAAAGATATGGTGCTATGGATGTAAAATCATACCTCATTCGCTCACTTAGATATCTGAAGGCCCATAAGAAGTATTTTTTGGTCTGTTTTTTAGGATGCAATCCTGTCTTGCACAAGTACACCCCTTTAGAAATTCAGTGAGATGTGGCAGCTTGCAGAACAAGTACCTTAGATTGGAAGGCTTTCTTCACAGGGGCTGTCTCTTTCTTTGTGCAGTACTGGACACATTGTTAAACACAGATTGATAGGTGGATACAGGATTATCTATTGCAATTGGTCCTTAGTGGAATTTGCACTGTCAGTCACGGGGTAAAGCAGATTAATGTAGCAACCGTTTGAAAGCTGGAACTTTACTGACCTATTTGAAAAAGACCGACACACAGCTTTTCCAATTGTATCTATATGTTTGTACCTCCCTACAATAGAAGATCAGGATATTTTCATCTCTAACTATCTGATTTGTATTTGCAGTAGAGGAATGAAAGACATCAGTATTCAGATTTGCTTCTTCAGTTTAGCTGCAAGTATAAAAAATGCCCATATAAATTCTTCCCACAGCAGGGAAGTCATCTTCTTTGAAGCTTGACCCTTGGGATCTTTTAGTAGTCGAAGCAATTTAATCACA
>NW_005841852.1:3321279-3323667 GCF_000455745.1 Alligator sinensis
GGAGGAAGAAAGGAATCTCCCTCTTGCTGAAAGAGTTGGAAGCAAAAAAGGAATAAAGGGACCTGTGGTCAGTGAAGGGTGGGGACTGAGCCAAGCTGTCCAAATGCCCTGTTTTGAGTGTTTTGTGTGGAGCTCATCAAGCATTCAAAAATTACCCTAATTGTTGAATGACACATTAGTCTAACTCTAGACAAAAACAGGGTCCTCAAAACATGTTACCCAGTGCTAGAGCCAGATCCAAGCTTGGAGAAATCTGCAGGAAGCACCATAGCTCCTGCATAGTGGGGACAGGCAAGGGTCATAGATACACCAGAGATACATAGTGGAAAGGGGAACTGAGTGGCTCTTTGACTCCAGACTATGGAGGAAGTGAGGAGTAGCATCCCCCACAGTGACTTTGCGCCATCCCAAGTGAAACTGAAGACAATATTACAATGCAGTAAAGAATTAGTTGGTATGTGAGGGTCCCATACAGAACAAGGTCAGGATTGAATCCAGTAGAATAGTATACTTGGAAAGGCGAGGAGATCCTCACTACCTGACCAGTTATTTGATTTAGTAACAGATACCACATGTTAGAACTCAGGCTCATTCTCAGTTTAGCTTGATAACTGGAGGTTAATATTGAGTTAACTTGTGGTAGACTATTCCCCCTTCCCACATATTTATTATACCTTAGAAACACGGTGTTCAAGGCTGAATAGGACTGTGGGATCATTATCACAGGCCATTAAATTTCATCCTCTTACATTTATATTGAGTCAAATAAATTGTGTCTGACTAAAGCGCAAATTGTATTTTGCCCAAAATGTATCTTCCACAAAAGTGTCTGGGGAAGGACATCCAGAACTAGAGAACCCACCATTTTTTTTTCTTTTAGTCTAGTTCTCTCTTCTGTCTCTCTAGCTGTTATACTTGCTGCGGTTGAAACAGAAGATTTGTGATATGGTCAGTGTATCTTCTTCCAGAGCCTTGGCTGTGACACTTCTAAGACCCACCTGGAGTTTTTTTTCTGTACTGAACATATTTCTTCCTATCCCTTTGTAACAAAACTTCCTTTCAGCAGCAGCTTGTCCTAGCAAAGCAGAAGTGAAAAGAGGCTGAGTTGAAGTTGGACTCCTGTGCATGGGATGGCTGCTTGTCACTTGCTAGGCCTTCCCTTTCTCCCAGTCCATAGAGGGATTTGGTAAGAACAACAAGAGGAGTGAGAGGGAGAAGCTAACAGATCCAACTACTTAGATAGTTTTTGGTACAGGAAATACTGTAATTTTCCTGGGAAATATTTAGCCTCCAAATTCAAGGTCCTATTACCCATAGTAAGAGACAATTTTTGCCCAAAGATTTTATAATCTAACTGGACAAGAGAGAAAGGAAGGACTATTTCTAGTCTGCAGTTGGGCTAGGGCAGGGGCGGGGAATTATTTTGAGCAGAGGGCTGCTTACCCAGTTTTGGCAGGCTGTCAAGGGCTGCATGAGTAGCCCCGCCCCTTGACAGGTGCCCCGCCCCTTGACAAGTGCCCCGCCCCCTGGTCACCATCTTGGGACCAACATCCCAATGTCCCAGGGCCAACACCGGTGGGGCCCAAAGCAGGGCACAGGCTGGCAGGGGTCCGTGGAGCTGGGCTGGGCTACACCAGCAGGGAGAGTGGAGCTGGACCGGCTCCATAGAGCCCCTGCTGGCTGGGACCCCGTGCTCCTACCACCCTGCTCTGGGCCCTGTTGGCATTTGCCCCGGGACACTGATGCAGGCCCTGTGTTCCCACTGGCTCCCCACCCGCTCACTCCCAGTGCCCCCCAGCCCCATGGTAGAGGTGGGGGGCAGCGCACAGCCCCGACACCCTGCTTGCCAGCAGGGAAGAAGCTGGTGCTGAACGTGGGAAAAAGTGGCCCCTCACCTGCCCCATGGCCAGCACCCTGTGTTGCAAGCACTCGCAGCCTGTGTGGGGCTGTCTGGAACAGGCAGAGGCAGCCCCAGGCAGGTTGCGGGTGCCTGCGGTGTGGGGCACTGGCCATGGGATGGGCCAAGGGCCACTTTTCCCTGCGCTCAGCACCAGCTTGTAACCCGGCCCTGTGTCCAGCCTGGCAGTGGGGCTGGGTTACAAGGTGGTGCTGAGTGCTGTTGCAAGCACTCGCAGCCTGTGTGGGGCTGTCTGGAACAGGCAGAGGCAGCCCCAGGCAGGTTGCGGGTGCCTGCGGTGTGGGGCACTGGCCATGGGATGGGCCAAGGGCCACTTTTCCCTGCGCTCAGCACCAGCTTGTAACCCGGCCCTGTGTCCAGCCTGGCAGTGGGGCTGGGTTACAAGGTGGTGCTGAGTGCGGTGGGGGGGAGAAAGCAGCCCCTCCGTACTGCATGCCTGGTGCCCCACACTGCAGGCACTCGCAGCCTGC
>NW_005841852.1:3323806-3331860 GCF_000455745.1 Alligator sinensis
ACGGGGTGTGTGGGGGGAGGGCCCGCTCCCCCCCCCCCCGCACTCTTTCTTTGCCCGGGGTCCACCCCCCACTTACCTGAGCTTCCTGCGCTGCGCTGGGCAGCTACCTGCTCTCAGCCCAGAAACCCCAGAAGGGGTTTCCAGCTGGGTGGGCCCCGCTATTGTTGGAGCCTGCTGGGCTTCTCCTGGGTCTTACTGCCCTTGGTTCCTGTCATTTTTGACAGGAACCAAGGGCAGAGAAATATTAATTTTCCAAATTTTTTTAGGGGCCCTGCGGGTCGGATAGAATGGCCTCGTGGGCTGGATTCAGCCCATGGGCTGTATTTTGCCCACCCCTGGGCTAGGGTCAGAAATTACACATAAATCAGCATAAGTGATCAGAAATCAGTTCAAATCTGTAATACAGCAGAAGTTCAGCACACTTAAACTGCTCTCAAACTGGCTGAAACTGGTTTAAGATACACGTGGGTGGATGTAGTATCAGACTTGACTGATTAGGTTAAATCAGTTTATTGAACTGAGATCCCTTCCAGATTCAAATTAACTCACAGTCTCCCAACATCCTAGGATGCTTTGCACCTCCCTGCAAACTTCCCTTAGCAGGGTGTGTGGGCTAGTCTTGACTTAAGCTGTCTGCTCTAGCCAAGCAGGGTTGTGTGCTGTAGTGCCCTTCGGCTTCTGGCCTAGATCACTGCAGGCATGTGGCTGCATTTCCAGATTCAGAAGTGAATGTCTGTTCAGTTGCTTATCAGCAGGTTTTCCATTTCCCATGGAAAAACAGAGAAAACCACAGATTTCCCATCTTTTTCAGAGAAAACATGGATTTTCCCTTTTAGAAGAGAAATCCACGGATTTCCCCCTTTTGCAAAGAGCTCTGCAGGCTGGCTGAGTTCCAGCCTGCAAGCGCTGTTTGCAAAAGAGGTGGAAAACCCTCCAGTCCTGCCTGGAGCGGAAGGGAGACAGGGAAGGGTGGGGCCTGATGCTCACACTTACTGGAGGCTCCTTCAGGCTCACTCTTTTTGCTGGAGGTAAGTGGGGCTTTGGGGTTGCAGGGGGGAGGGGGCAGGGCTGGTGGGGGAGCTGTCTCAGGGGTGAGGGAGCTGGGAGGTTTGCAGCCAGCTGGCACTGGCCAGGAGGGGGTTTACAGCCTCCCTGCTCCTAGCTAAAGTGATAGGTGGGCTGCAAACCCCTGCCTCCTGGCTGGAGTGCCCAGGGACTGCAAACCTCCCCAGCTCCCAGCTGGAGACTGCCCAAGCTGGCTGAGGGCTGGGGCTGGGGGCTGGGGGGGTGGGGTTTGCAGCTGCCTGGGTACTTCCGCTGGGAGTGGGAAGATTGCAACCCTCCTCACCCTGGCTGGAGTGCCTGGCCAGCTGCAAACCCTGCATTGCAAGCACTGTGCTCCCTGCCCTGCTGCCCTACCCCAGGCACTCAGGAGTGCAGCATGTATGACTTTCGTGGCAGGACACAGCAGCGCCACGCAGGAAAGCTGCTCGTCAGTGCAAGCTCTGCACTGCCCTGGCCATGCTTCCTTTGTGTGCATGGGGGCAGCGCAAGGTTGTGCCCCTCACTGCTACCCCTGCCTGCAGGGGAAATGTGGTCAGGGCAGTGTGGAGCTCGCAGTGGCAGGCAGCTTTCCTGTGTGTCCCCCTTGTATGCTGTTGCGCTGGGTTGCACATGCTGCACTCTGGAGGACTTGGGGGAGGGCAGCAGGGTGGGGAGCATGATCCTGTAGTGTGCATCCACCCTGGCCCTGCCCACCCACAGATCTGTGGGGTGCATGTCCCCTCTACCCCCTGGGAGTGCATGCTGCCACTGGGAACTGGTCCCGCCAGCAGGGGGAGGGCCAGCTTGTGCTCCTGCTGCAGCAGTCACTGCCTTCCATTGGGGGCAGAGGGCTGCAGACCATAGCCCTGGCATATGGGGCCCTCTCTGGCAGGGCTGGGGGGCAGGGGCTGTCGATGGGGGGCAAGGGGCACAAGCAGGGCTGGGGGACTGTGGTGGGGGAGTGAGGGACACCAGCAGGGCTGTGGGGGGCATTTAATTTTAACCACGGATTTTGGGGTTTTTATCAGAGAATTTGTGATTTTTTTATCATGGAAAACCAGAATCCCTGCTTATCAGACTAACCTGCGAAGACTGAATCAATTCAGCCTCTGGCTCTTTGACTGTCTGTACTTAGCATTGGAGAACAGGGCAACAGATGAGTGAAGCTGACCAGTACAGTAATAATTTAGGCCCCAATTCAAGAATTGCAGAACCAGGAAACCGAATCCAGCCCAGTACCCTTTAATAAAGAAACTGTTCTTAGAAAGAGGGCTATATTAACTGCAAGAAGCACAAGAACAAAAGAATAATTGTTCCTAGTGTTGAGACTGGAAACCTTAAGCACAGCCCCAGCTGGAGAAAATGGTATGTAGTAGGGCTGTGTGAAACGTGCCCTATTCAATTCTGATTCGGCCCAAATTGGGGACAGTGATTCGATCCGTTGATTCAGATCACCGTCCCTGATTCAATTCGGCTGAATCTGATGATTCAATGCTGATTCGGTGAAACAGCAATTTGGACACAGGCATAGCTTTAAAAGTTTTTTCTACATACCTTGAGGTAGCAACACGGCTCGTGATTGCCGCAGTGCTGGGTTGGACGGAGCATCCCACAGCAGTGCAGGGGGCTCTCCAGCATGCTCAGCAGTGAACCCAGAAGCAGGTCCACTGGGGAGTGAGCTGGGGAACCCAAGCTCAGCAATCAGCCACAGGGGGACCCCAGGTGTCCCCCACCCAGACCCAGGAGGCACCAATCACCGAGCCAGGGGGCACGAGGGGGCACCGCCGTGTACTCCCCAGTGGACTGAAAGTGCTTCTGGTCCACTTCCAGGTCTGATGCCAAGCACACTTGGGAGCCCCCCTGTGCTTCTGTGGGACACTGCATCTGCCCCAGCACCACAGGGTTCAGAGCCCCTGCTACCTAGAGGTATGCAGAAAAATCATTTAATCATTATCTATGTCGGAATTGCCAAATCTATCCAAAACTGTCTGAATTGATTCAGAGGGTTCCAAATCGATTCGGAGAGATTAAAGGGTCCTTTGATTTGATTTGGATTCAGAGATTTGGCCACCAAATCAGGCCAAATCTCCACCAAATCAAATCAGAGACCGAAGCTTCGCACAGCCCTAGTATGTAGTGGATTTCCAAGGTATTGAATTACAATTCTAATTTGAATTGTAACTTGCAAGACATAAAACCAGCTTGGTACAAATTTATTATAAAACTTAGCTACAATTTCAGTTTATCATCATAAACTAGTTTATTCATAAGTAGATAGCACACAGTTATTTGAGCTATTTTTCTGTGAGAAGCTGATTTGAGTTGCTTGAGCTTCAGGACAATACCTTCTGCAAGCTCATCTGCATGCCCCTTTTCATTAGTAGCATGATGAGTAGCTTTCACTGTGTACTGAACCAGTAGCCATCAGATTAAATGGTATATCCACAGTGTATTAGTCACTATGGATAATAGGGGGAAAAAAGTTGCTATAAAAATATTGCCACAAGATAAATATTTTCTGCTTTAGAATCAATCAGTTTAATTTTTCCTCAAGATTTATCTCTGCTTCTTGTTTTTCTTGCAGCAGAAGATCATTAGTCACTCTGTATTATATGAATATTAAACCACTGTTAAATCAACCGTACTGATTTGTTTAAGAATGAGGGCCAGATTCTCAGCTCCTGTAAATTGTCGTAGCTCCAATACAACCCAAGGATCTGGCCTGATAAAATTTATAACTCAGCAATTTAAAAAACTTTCCTGTCCTTCTTAGGCCTTTTTAAATGTTCATCTCTGCTCCCTACACCTCATAATAAAGGGCCTGTAAGGCAAGGCGTTTGAGAAGAGGTAGAGAAAAATAGCATGTTCAGCTTGAAGAAAAGGTGATTAAGAGGGGACATGATAGCAGTCTTCAAAGATCTAATGTGCTGTCATAAAGTAGACAGAGAACATCTTTTCTCCCTTGCTGTTGAGAGTAGGATGCACAGCAATGGCTTGAAACTGCAGTGAAGAAGGTTTAGATTTAGGAGAAACTTCTTTGCTGTTAGAACAATGAGGGACTAGAATAGACTTTCCTGGGAAGTTTGTAAAATCTCCTTCCATGAAGATGCTTAAGATGATATGTTGGATAAGTGTTGGTCAAGGAAAGGTTGCAGTGCCGAGTGCAGGTTGTTTAGTTTCCCCATGTTTTTGGGCTTTGCTGGTTGCTATATTGGGCCAGGAAGGACTTTTCTTTTACCCTGTTGCTTTGGGTATCAGGTTTTTTTTTTCACCTTCCTCAGAAGCATTGCATGTTGGCTGCAGCCCAGGCCATGGATATGGACTGTGCTGATGCTCCTGCTATGACTTAAACCTGGAAATTCATGGCTGGAGGCTCTTGCACCTCTGATCAGAGACTGATCACTACATTTTTATTTGGGAAGGAATTTTATCCCAGTCAGATCAGCATGGACAGCTGGGGGTTTGCCTCCCTCTGTAATGGGGGGTACAGTCCTCATCTTTGGACTGCTCAAGTGTATTTCAACAAATTATTTCCTGTCCTTGGAGTGGCAGGACAGTGAGCATGCCCTGGTCCCCAGACTTTACCTGTGGTGAGTTAAATTTTTCTTGGTATTTTTCAGGTATTGTGTCTGGTACTTGTGTGAGAGGGTTGTTCATAAAATTTTAAGAGTAGGTTAGACAAAACAATTGTATGGGATGGCTGATTCTGCCTTGAGCAAGGGGTTGGATTAGATAACTTCTGGAGGTCCCTTCAAGTCCTATTATCCTATGATTTTATGATTTCCTGCAGGAAAAAAAGTACTTAAATGAATCAAGCTGATAGTTCTTAGGGAGACTGTCCCCTTCAAGGCTAGAAGGGCCTAAGGCTCACTCTTGTTTTGTAGTGCAGTCCTCTAAGGTCCCTGAAGTTCTGGGGTGCCTGAAGACCTAGGGAAGAGCAAAAGCAGGTGCTGGCGAACAGAGAAAGTAATCTTGGAAATAACTGGTGTATGAAGCTGGTGTGGGAAAAGAACCTGTCTTTGGCTTTTTAAGGACTGAAAACCAGAAGCCTTGTAGTAGAAGGTAGGTGAAGGGTCCTTACTCTTCCAGCTAGCCAGCCAAGATAAGCTCTGAGGAATTGGATTGTATATATTCAGCTTGGGAAAGGACTGATGTCCCAGCTCCTCCTAGGTTACAAACATTGGTGACACATAGGGGGTGCATGCGCACCCCCTGAGATTGGCTGTGACCCCCTAAGATTGGCCACTGTTGACACTGCCAGCAGCACCTGTGGGTGGTTGCTGAATGCTGCTCGGCACTTGCCACCACCCGCCCCCCGCTGCTGAGATTGCTGCGGCTGCCTGCGGGTGGTCCCCACTTGGCCAGTGTCACTGCGGCCATCTGCGGGTGGTCCCTGCTTTCCGCTGCCATGCCTCTGCCACCAACAGCACCTGTGGGTGGTTGCCATACCACCCCACCCAGCCTCAGGAGGCACAAGGTGTTCATGGTTACAAAGGTATTAGCTGGGGGAAAAAATGATTTAAGGCTGCAGCTGGCTGGAGTCAATGTGCCTTAGTAAGAAGTAGGACTCTTGTACCAAGTAGAAAAAGATTATCTGAATCAGCCCAGCCCCAGTAAGGTACACTGTGGGGCTGCTGAGCCAAAGGTAGAAAGGCTGCCTGAACCCACAGCCCCTGAAAAGAGGGCTGTACGAATCCTGAAGTCTCAGTTCAACAAGGATTATCAGCACATTCCTCACTTTAAACATTTGAACAGCCCTGTTGAAGTCAGTGGGATGCCACGCACTTACTGTTAGGAATGGGCTGGACCACGTAGCTGAATGTGCTCTTATGCTTTCAATTTAGGCATGCATTTGCTTGCGGGGGGAGGGCATTGTTCTGTTTTGTGACAGGTCTCTGGGAAAGCATTGCCTTCTGTGAATGCTAAAACCATTGTTTTCCAACTTAGGGACTCAAGATAAGACATCCCATTATCATGGTTTTCTGAGATGCTGAGTATTGTAATTCTGCTCTGGTTTCCATGGACACGTCCAGCCCTTTGAGATGCTGCAAGAGGCATGTGCAGGAATAAAAAAAGTTTCCCACACTGCAATTTTTCAGCATGGGACAAAATTAGACCCCTGGATATCCAGGGGTCAAAACATACCCTGGGTGAAAAAAGCAAGGTAGGGCACAGTCCCGGACAATGCCCTGAGGCAACCAGAGGCTCGGGTCCTCCACAGAGACGCTCTGGTAGCCAGCTCACCCGGCTCCAACCCCAGCCTGCCCCCTGAACCCACCAAATTGCTACCCATCCCCGGCCACCCCTGAGCCCCCCTGATCACTGCCCCACCTAGCCCCATCCCCTGCCCGCTCCCTGAGCCCTCCTGGAACACTGCCCCACCCAAACCCACCCCATGCCTTGCCCCAAACCTCCCCATCACTGCCCCAACTGGCCCCATTCCCTGTCTGCCCCCCTGAGCTACCCGATCACTGCCCCGGAGGCTCTGGAGGTGGAGATGGAGGTGGAGAGGCTGCAGCCTGGCACACTCAAGTGTTATGTGCACCAGGGTCTTCCTCTGCCTGCAGAAGAGGCAGGAGACTGGGGTGTCTGTGAAGCTCGTCACATACATGTCCGTGGCAACAGCTCCATGGAGGAACCACCAGCTGAGGTTCTAGTGGAGTGCAGACTCAGTCACTGGGGTGCCCCAGCCATGCCCTCACCGAGCATTGATGTGTGGGTGGGACGTGAGGGAGGCATGATGGATCATGTGGCACATGATCATATAGAGGTGGTGATAATGGATGGTGAACAAGTGGACCAGTCTGGTGTCCTCCAGCTGTCTCAGGTGGTAGAGGAGGGAGCGCCGTAAGGCTGGGCAAGGCGCTGGCACCATGACAAACTCCAGTCGGCTAGAGGACACGGGGGGACTACCACTATGCAGGACCTGGTCGACAAGGACAAGGGCATTGGGAAGTAGGGCAGATTTCACCTTCTGGACCAGACGGCAGGTTGCACATGTTGTGGGCAGGTTACCCATGCATTGGGCTAATGCAGTGGGGTCCACCCACTCCTTCCTATCATAGTCTAGGAGGTCTCTGATAAGGGTGACACCAGCCAGGATCAACTTCTGTGGCAACCGGGGCACCTCTGCTGTCAGCACCCCCAGCTGGGGGTTCCAGAGGAGGGGCTCAACGAGCAGGTCAGCACCCTGAGCGAGTGTCACAGGGGACCTGGAGGTGGGACAAGCCTTCAGGCCCAGAGGGTGTCCTGGTAGAACTCAGGCATCCCTCACCCCAGAAACTCCTGTCTATTTGTAACATTCAAATACCCCCCAGAAGCTCCTGAGAGTGAGTAGACCTGAGCTACTTGCCAGGGCAGCTTTTTGTACCAATAGGGCCATGACAGAGCAGCTTTTTACACTGTTGGGGCCAGCATCTGTGCTGGCCCCAGGCTCTAGCTCCTCCTAGCTGCAGATCCGGGAGGAGCCAGGCAGGGTTATTTTGCCCCAAGTGGCACAACTTGCACCACACCAAAGTGCATGTCCAGGCACGTGCCCTAAGGGAAAAAGCCGTGGCTCAAATTTGCACTGCTTCTGTTTCAGCTGTTGCAAGTGCATGTGCCTGAATGTGTGGACATGCCCAATGAGTGCTTTCAGGTTTAAAATATTGGTCTAAAAGCTAAATATTTAACAAAACTTCACTGTCTCTGATGTATTTATTTTTTGTAAAGTAGATGGAGACCTAAATTCAATCTTGTTTCAGAAGGCCTCTAAATATTGGTTTTGTTTTTGTATTTCAGAATCCAAACCATGATCCAGATGCAAATTTTATAGTTTTACATTTCTAAATACCTTCCATTGTGGCCAATCTAAATTCCATCCCTCCTAACACTTTTTAGGTACAGGTACTCCTCACTTAACGACCGAGTTCCGTTCCTGCGACTCGGTCGTTAAGCGAATTGGTCAATAAGCGAGGAGCCGCTCTGAGCAGCAAAGTGCTCCCCGCAGGACCGTGTGCTGGCAGCCGCAT
>NW_005841852.1:3334044-3337887 GCF_000455745.1 Alligator sinensis
GGGGGGTCTCGTGCCTGCAGGACGGGGGGAGCCAGCGGAGCTGCCCCGGCCCCGGCCTCGGCGAGGAAAGCCTGCTCCGTGCGCCCCACCCCGCCCGGGCCGCGAGCGCGGGAGCTGTCCACCCCGCCGTGAACCTGCGGCGCGCCGTTTCCACAATACAGGTACTCCTCACTTAACGACCTACCTGCTCGGAGTACCGACTGCTTGGAGAGCTGGTCGTAAGTCCGCGCGGTCGTTAAACAGGTAGGTCATTAAGTGAGGAGTACCTGTATTTGCAATCCATTTCTTGCCCAAAATTCAAACTTTGCGGCTTTGCTTGATTTATCTTCTGTGCTATTGGTCATGGCAACTGCTTGGTGCATTTGAATTAAAAACATTTTTAATTAAGGACAAAAAATCCTGCTTTGACTACTTGTGCTGGAGATGGTTTTGCCTCAGGCAAACCCACAGGCTACAGGTATTTAAGCTGGCCAAATGTGATGTCAGTGCTCACTAGAAACCATGCTAGAAAACAGATCTTAGTCTTTGAACAAATACTTGGATGCTGGATACTGAAATGAGTGCTCATAAGAAGGGAACACAACAAGACATTATATTCCCTTAAAAATAGTTTCAGAATAATTGAGGGAGCCATTGGAAGAGTAGAAAAAGAAATAGGGGCCCGAATCATTAACATGTATATGACGTCAGTTGAGCTTTAACAAATTAACACTGGTGTGTAATTCTAAAGATAGTCACTGATCATAGGCAAGAAGATATCTCCAGTTCCATAACAGTACAAATTTTGTTATACACGAATAGCACAACTGGATGAGGTAGAACAAATTGAAATAATTAGAACAGTGCATTAGTGGGGTTCGATCAGACAGTGTTGCCAACTATCATGAATTAATGGACAGTAATATCATTTTGGTCGCTGCTGGAGCCAGTCTCCCAGTGACTGAGAAGCTACAGCCCTTGTACAGTATTCTGCCTTGTCCAGGAGAAATCCTCTCTGATTGGTTGCTGGAAGCCAGAAAGAAGGAAGAACAATGAATCAGAGGTGCTACAGAAGACAGGCATAATTGTGTCCCTCTCCTTAGAACTGGAAAGAGTTTTTGGGTTAGGGGTAAGGAGGAAGGAGGAGCTGACTGGCAAGAGGAATTTAAAGACAGGAGGAGGAGAGGAGTCCAGCAGCTCAGAAAGACTGTTCTTCCCTGGCCTTCTGTACTCTCTACTTCCTTTCTCTTTCCCCAGAGTGCCTGGCATTTAAAGAGGGAGAAGGGGACCCTGCTGCAGCTCTTCTCTCTCAGACATGAGAGACCTGGTGAAGAGGCCCTGGGGGAACCAAGGGGCACGTTTTGGTTTGGAGTACTGAGGCTGTGGGATGTATGAAATTGCTAGCATGTGGGCTGGGTGGATATAGGATTGGAGGAACATAGATCTATCTTTTAAATATTGGGAGAGAGTGGCTGAAAGATCAGCCCCATCTGGCAACCAGCTAGAGCTCTTGCAGCAGGAGCCAGGTGGTAACAGAATATTGTTTCTTCTCTCACACAGACACAGGCATGTGCACACATATTTGTGCATTCACACACACACTGAGCATTGGCAAAAGGAATTTAAAGATCAAAAACACAGTATAATTTGTTGGTTTTTTTTAAAGAAAAAATGTTATGATATTCAGGTCAAACTCGCTGTTATTGGTCACACATGGAGCATCCCACAGGAGTGCAGGGGGGTCCCCGGTGCATTTGGCAGCAGACCCAGAAGTGGACCAGAAGCACTTCTGATCCACTTCCCGGTCCACCAGGGAGCACACGGAGGGCCCCTCCATGATCTCCCAGCTCAGCGACTGGTGCCTCCTGGGTCTGGGGGAGGCATCCAGGGTCCCCCCATGGCCAATCACTGAGCCAGGAAGGGGCACTGGGGGGGGGGCCCTGCATGCTCCCCGGCAGACCTAGAAGTGGACTGGAAGTACTTCTGGTCCCCTTCCGGGTTTGCTGCCAAGCACGTGCCCCCCCCGCCCCCCCACTCCTGTGGGACACTCCATCTGCCCTAGCATCACAGCCTTAACATGCCACAGTACCTGGAGGTATGTAGAAGAAACATTTAAAGCTGCCTCTATGTCTGAATCAGCATCGAATCTTCAGATTTGGATTCAGCTGAATCAAATCGGGGATAGTGATCCGAATCAACGGCTCGAATCACTGTCCCTCATTTGGGCCAAATCTGAATCCTAATCAAATAGGGGCTGTTTCACACACCCCTATACACCACCATGCTACAGTATGGTAATATTTCAGTTGGCAGGGAAGATTAATTTTTCCTCACGGTTGGACATTATTCCTTTCAAATGATATAGGAGATTTTGTTCTACAGGCTTGTGAACCTCCAACAGCTTTGTTCAAAGCAGACCAGTACTTGATAACAATTACACTTTGTATGTTTAGAAACACCAGCTGCTAAATTGAAGCCCCAGCATAAGTCTGTATTGAATCTTTAAAAATCATTTTTAGGTAAGTGCTCTTTGATGCTGAATGCAGCAAAATAAGATGGCTGGCATTCAATAACAACACCTAGACTTATATAGTACTTTTCACCCACAGATCCTGATCTAGGTTATGAAGGAAGATAGACCCTCCATTTTACAGATGGAGAAACTTAGGCAGACAGAGAGGTTATGTCTCATAAACAGTCAACAAGCAGGCTAGTGACAGAGATAGAAATGGAGACCAGGTCTTCTGGGTCCTACTCCAGTACTCTGCCTCACAGACAGATATTTTGTGACCAAACCTCATTCTAAATTACTTTGTTTTGGTCCCCCTGTCTAGATTTGTGGGTCTTGTTTCTTAGGTGGATTTTAAAGACTTCATCCTTTGCATTGATCAGAATTCTATACAAAGAGCTCAAACTCCAGTTGATGTTCATATTATTGTGAAAATTAAAAACTTTATAAAGTATTGAGCGAAGTAAGGTAATTTCAAAACAAGACAGTAAATTTCTTCTTGGTGGTTGCAATCTTTTGTCTATGAGCCCCTGAACAACTTAGATAGCAATGGGAATCAAGGACAACAAGAAGTCCTTCTTTAGGTACACAGGAGGAAAACAAATGGGAGTGTGGGGCCATTGCTCAACAACTTCTTTAGGTACATAGGAGGAAAACAAATGGGAGTGTGGGGTCATTGCTCAACAACTCAGGAGAGCTGGTTACCAGCACCCAGGAGAAAGCTGAACTCCTGAATGACTACTTCGACTTGGTCTTTCACCAGACCAAGGGGAAAACAGCTCCAGGTAGAGTACAGGACGAGCATAGTAGGAATACTTGCCTTCCTACTGTAGCAAAATCCCCAGTTTCTTTTTTCATTTTTATTTATTTATTTTAAAATGCATTCCCTCCCCTTCCCCAATCATTTCTGACTTTTTCTCTCCCTCTCTTTTCCCTATAGATAAGTATAAGGAAGCTAAGATGTAGGATAAGCTTTAAACATTTTTATTTTGGTAGCAAGTTTTTGGTTTTGGATGTCCACTGTTGTATATTGTATTATTATTAGGTTTGTATTGATTTTTACTGTTGTATACTGTATTATTATCATTTTCATACTGATTTTTATTGTTTCATATGGATAGTGTATGGTTTAGGCCTGTGTTTGTAAGTGAACCAAAGTCATGTCAAGTTTCCATTTTATATGTCAAGTCTCTATCTTCTGTCCTCTGCCTGGGCATCCCATGTTGCAACTGTATGAGTCACGTACCCCTCCCATGTAAATTGGTTCCCCGATGAATGAGTGTGATGGTAAATGATTGAAATACAATGGTAGCAGGCCTCTACTGAATGGCCTGTAATGACTGGGCCATCACCTC
>NW_005841852.1:3338856-3345747 GCF_000455745.1 Alligator sinensis
CCCCACACCCAGAGCCCCTCTTTAACACCCACACTTTCCCTTAGTCCCAGTTTCCCTCTCCAGCACCTACCTTTTCAGCTCCCCTGTAGCTCTGGCTCCAGTCCCAGACTCTGTGCCAGCATGCTTCCCTGTTCTGCAGGCTTTGGGCTTTGTCTTTTAATCAATTAAGATCAATTAACCTAAAGTTAACCCTGAGCCTCAGTTCTTCAGCCCAGGCCCCTGCAGTCTATTGGTTCTAATCCCGGTCCTGGTAACTTTAACTCCTTACACTTCTACTTTCGTACCTTAACTTTTCCCCAGGTATTCCAAGTACACCAAGCACATGCATACATACACATCACAACACCCAACTTAGGAACTCATCTGTGTATATGTGTAGGTGGGTGGTATGTGTGTGAATTAGTGAATACACATATATATACACATATATAGATATCATTGTGTGTGTGTATGGTATGTGAATTAGTAATCCACATATGTGTATTAGATGTGCAGCTGTTGGTAACTGGTAACTAATTCTGTCTAAATATGGTGTATGTAGTGTGTATGGGCTTAAAATGGTAATAGGTGTGCATGAACCTAGACTGGTTATTTTGAATACACATGTGTGTATCTGAGTTGCTAGTGTGAGTCTGTGTGTGTGTGTATATACATATATATATACACGGCATTGTCTGCATGATATACGAATTAGTGATCTGTGTCTAACTTTTGGGGATGTATAGTGTATGTGCTTGAATTGGTGATAGGTATGCATGTGCCTAGGCTGATTTGGATGTGTATGTGCCTGAGCTCGTAGTGTGCATGTGTATGTGCACCTAATTGATTTGTGTGTTTGTATATGTGCAATTGTGTCACACCCTCCTGTCTAACAGCATAATATTGAGATCCTGAGAGTTGGCCTGACCCCCCAGGGCAACACTACCATTGCTGTAGTGTTGGTGTATTACCAATGAAAAAAATTAGACATATACAAGTCAGTGGGACCGGATGATCTTCATCCGAGAGTGCTGAAGGAGCTGACCAAAGTCATTGCAGAACCCCTGGTAAAACTCTTCCACAACTTATGGCACTCTGGATAAATCCCTGAGGACTGGAAGAGGGCCAATGTTGTGCTCATCCACAAGGGCAGGAGGGAGGACCTGGATAACTATAGGCCAATCAGCCTAACTTGCATCCTAGGGAAAATCCCAAAAAAGTTCATCAAGGAGTCTATCTGCGATAAGCTTGCAAAAGGTAAGATTCTGAATATAAGCCAGCATGGCTTCATCGCAGGCAGGTGTTGCCTTATCAACCTCATTTTCTATGACCAGGTAACTCACCACCTGGACACGAGAGAGCAGGTTGACATTGGATACCTAGACTTCCAAAAGGTCTTTGATCTAGTATCCCATGATGTCCTAACAAGAAAATTGGAGGATTGTGGGCTTAACTCTGAGACAGTTAGGTGGGTGAGAAGCTGACTGCAGGATAGGACCCAGAGAGTCATAGTGAACAGTTCTGTGTCATCCTGGTGAAAAGTGGGCAGTGGTGTCCCACAAGGGTTGGTGCTCAGTCCAGTACTTTTCAACATGTTTGTTAATGATTTGGATGTGGGAGTGAAGAGCTCACTGGCCAAATTCATGGATGACACCAAGTTATGGAGAAGTGTGGTCATGCCTGAAGATAGGCTAGAGATACAGACAGACCTAGACAGGCTAGCAAGTTGTGCAGATCAGAATCTGTTGAAGTTCAATACCAAGAAATGTGAAATGATCCACCTCAGGACGAGCAACCCCAACACACCTACAGGCTTGGTGGCACCAAACTGACTAGCACCATGAATTAAAGGGAGCTGGGGGTAATAGACCACAGTATGAATATGAGTTGGCAATGCGATGCTGTAGCCAGTAGGGCAAATAATACTCTGGCATGCATCAATCGATGCATCTCCAGCAAAGCCAAGGAGGTGATTCTTCTGCTCTACTCAGCACTGGTGAGACTGCAGCTGGAGTACTGCATCCAGTTCTGGGTATCACACTTTAACAAGGACATCAACAAGCTTGAGAGAGTCCAAAGAAGAGCCACTTGTATGATCAGAGTCTTACATGGCAAGCCATACAAGGAAAGGCTGAGGGATCTGGGACTTTTCGGCCTGAAGAAAAGAAGGCTGAGAGGGACCTGGTAGCAGCTTACTGTACACAAAGGGAGTACATCAAGGGCTCAGTGAACAACTGTTCACCAGGGCACCCAAGGGGAAAACTAGGAGTAATGGCCACAAACTCCTGGAAGACCGAATCAGGCTCAACATTAGGAAAAACTTCTTCACAGTCAGGGTATCCAGACTGTGGAATAAGCTCCCTCCAGAGGTGGTGTAATCACTTACCCTGGAAATCTTCAAGAGGAGACTAGACAGTCACCTTGCTGGGGTCACCTGACTCCCACTTATCTTTCCTGCTTGGTGGAGGGAGCTTGACCCAATGATCTTCCAATGTCCCTTCCAGCCTTACAATCTATGAATCTATGAAACATTCTGACTGTTAAACCAGAATGTACACTGATGAATTACTAAAGGGGAAGAAGGTACTTTGTTGTATGGTTTTAGAAGCTTTAAACTAGGTTGACACAGATAAATATCCAGAGTATTAGATATACAAGATTGACTAAAAGAAACACAAATTATATTTTTCAAATCTTGCATTTACTAAAATAGATAAGCTAGTTGTTTAATTGAATTAAAAATCCAAAATGGGAAGCATTATTATTTGATGTTGCAGCAAAACCTGGTTCTTTCATTACTCACAAAAACAAGCAGCTACACCCCATCAGAATTAGAGCTAGCTAGAAATTTTTCATAAGATTTTTTGATTTTACTGAATTTTTCCCAATATAATATAGATTTTGATGACAGTTCCCTGGGGGGAGTATATTTTGCAATGAAAAATTGGTCATTTTGGAAAATATTTGTTTCAGAAAAATTTAGAATTTGTTTAAAAATTTATTTCATTTTTATATTATTTTTAAGGTATAGTATTCTGCACATTTTGGTATAATTTAATTGCATGACTGTGTGCTACATGCTATGACATAACAGTTTAAATATTGAGCATTTCCTTTATAGTCAACATTATTAACAAAAGCTACTGCTTAGTCCAGATTAAAATATAATTTATGCCTTCTTGAAAGGTCTCATGTTTGTGTTTATAATAAAGGACCGTGACACTTTAACACTAAAAATTCTCCTGTTTACAAAAGTTTTGCAACATTGGTGAAATGTTTCATCCATCCCTCTTCTTTGCACAATCCTTCTTTGTCCACAGTTTTTATTGTTCCTTTGATTGGATGAAGCTCGTCTTTCAGCACAAGGAGTTAGCTACAGTAGTAAAAGACAGAATTAATTTATCTGAAATTATATTTTTGAGAGAGAGATTTTTAGGCCTGCTTACTCTAACAAGCTTTTTTGAGCATAGTGATAGCATTTGGTAAACTCTCAGGGTGCTTGTATACATCACAGGGTTTAATCCTCATGAAATTAAATAGGTTTATAAAATGTAAAGTTGTTTATTTAAAAAAATGTAGCATCAATGTTTGCACGTTAGCCTTTATAACAAATTAAGCCCAGTGTGCAACTCCCAGTAACTTCCAGCAGAGGAAGACATATAACAATCTAACCCGCTGATCTCTTTGGTACTCAGTTACAGCAGGAGGTGCTAGCAAACCAGTAATCCCCTCACTCCCAAAACATCTCCCCCACCCCAGCAAGCCATAGCTGCCCCATGCCAAGCTGCAGTCACCTGCATGGCCTCCCCTCCACCCCCCATGACAAACTGCAGATGCCTGCATGGTCATCCAGCCCTCCCCCCTGCCTCCCCAACATGGCCCTGGCATATGTGCCCTCCTGTGTTTGCTGCCCATGGCTATCCAAAAGGTATGCTTACTGACAGCGGTGCCATCACCACATAATCCACCCCTGGTTCCATCAAAGAATTAATAACTGCCTGGGCACCTAAAGAATGTACCCTGGAGTGCTTTAATTTGCCCTTCAGAGCAAATGGTCCCCTCCCACTCACAGGACTCCCCAGGTCCAGACAGACTAGGTCCAAAGTGAGAAGCATCATATTAAATTCATTTATTTTCAAGTGTGCAGGGATTCATGCCCCCTTCCCTCACCCAGCTGGCATGCAGTTATTTACCAGAATTACTGGTTCTACCAATTTTTCCTGCCCCGCTGCTGGTCCCTCTTCCAGCTGCTGTTAATTTGCTGCTAATTGACCATATTCTGCCTTCAACAAAATAGTTGGAAAAAAGTTCTTTGCGAGGTTTCAGACACAAACAACCTTCTTCGAGATTGCTGCTGTTCTGAGATGATAGAAAAGAACCTGTGAAAAAAGTTAATAGGTGGAAGTTTGGAAGACAATGAGTAGAGATATGAGGGGGTGGGGAAGGAAGGGAAAAGTGTGAAAGTGCTGCAACTTCAGCTAAGGGCTGGTTACCTCTGGCCTGTCCCGGTTTCAGAGGGGCTGGACATGCAATGTCCTGGCTTTTCCCCAGAAGAAGAGGCACCAAGTGTGTCTGCATGCAAAATATACTCCAGGCTGGAACCTTATGTCCTGTGGCTCAAGCCATTTAAAGGAACATTATTTTACAAATTCACCCAAAATGGGAAAAAATGGTAGAATCAGTAATTCCAATCAAAAACTGCAGCTCAGCTTGGTGATTTAAATGTCTTCTAAATTCTAATTGAAACACATTTGTAATCATTAATCCAGCTGTTTTTGAAGCAGTTCTTTATATACAGAATTAATTAATTTACTACAACTTCTCCATTTCTCACCCTTCCTGGGTTATCCAGTAGGAACTAAACCAGTAGATAAGTCCCTGCACTTGTATTTGTATTGTGTGAGAATCCTGCTGCATTGCTCCAGAGTTCATATGAGCAAAAGGTTCTGTCCATGTAGATATGATTACAGGTTTGGGGAGGGGGTGGTGGAAGGCATGGATGTCTGCAGGTAGGTAAGCAGATTTATTCATGTTGAGGTGAGCTGTTCACCCAGTGTCTGAAAATAAATATTACACAGAAATGCCAGCAAATTTCAGGTGTCCTCTTTGTCTCCAACCTGCTAATCAGAGCAACATCTGGTGGACAAAAGGGTGAACTACAAAAAAGCTGCAGTGCCATCTGGTGGACAAAGAGGCTCATTATATGTTTTTGAGTGGTTTTGTGTTTGCACGTAAGAAATCCATGGATGCAATGCTTTAATTCGCAGTGAGCTAAACTAAATTATGTCTGAGGAGTTTTATTTTAATGCACCAAAAAGACTTTAAAAACATCCAGAAAACCCACTCATGGAAACAGTCACGCTGTTGTAGCACAAGAAAGGGCAAAAAACATGGTGTGTACAAACACCCTCAGTGTGTCATTGTGCACCATTATTCCTCTAGGGTTCAGAAGAGAGCAGGGTCATCTCATTCCTAATCAGTAAGGAAGGGGAGGAAGGACTATGGGCACTGACAGACATGCAGCTCCCTGCGGTAACTCATGCCACTTCACAGAAAACACCATGAATTACAGCAATGCCCCCAACCCAACAGACATTTGCTGGGGAGGAGGGGGGAGGGAAGTCAAGCTCCACTTCAGAGCTGATCCAACAGAGAGAGGTTTTGTATCTGCAGCCATTCTTCCCTAGATCTACTCTCTCCCCCCCACCCCACACCTCATTTTGTCTTCAGTATGGGATGGGGAAGAAGGCAGGGAATGGAGCTCTAGTCTGGGGTTATAGAAAAGGTGGGGGACTCTGATCCACTTGCCTCCCACCCCCAGGCGCAGGCAGAGGAAACCCCAGACTGGAACTCCCTTCCCTGCTTTTTTCCCCCTTGCATCCTGAAGACAGCACCAGGGGCGGGACAGGGCTGGGCTGATGCAGCTCAGCCCTGCTCATCCACAGGCACAAGCACAAGTTAATGAAGGTGTTCTGCTTTGGAGCACCTTCAGCTGAACCCTCACTAAATAAGGGTTAATTTGTCACAGGATCAGGCCCTTTTAAAGTGCTCTGCAGCCATGCACTTGTCTCAGGGCATGGCTGTAGATCACTTTCAGGGAGCTGATTGCACGACAAATATCACTTCTGTCACTATGACTTTGCAAATAGTTATACTAACATTAGGAAATAAAACATTAGCCACTAGAAGCAAATACTTTGTAACTCCTGTGGTAATGCTAATGCAAATTGCATTGTATTCCCATTAAATTGGGAAAGCAAGATACTTTATCACATAATAAGTTTAATTTGTTGAAATAGCACAAGGTTTGCCTGATGTAATTGTTTATTAATTGTGTGTATGAGGTAGAGCCAAGGATCAAACAAGGCTGGGCCCTAAAATGCAAGGTATTATGCACAGACTAGCAGACAGACCTTGCCCCAAACAGCTTACGGTCTAAAGAAACCAGATAGACACAGTGTTGGGAAAGGGACACGATAGAAACAGAATAATTTACATGGTGTCAGCAAATGTTGGTGCAGGGATGGGTAGGTTAAATTAGGAGGGGATAAGCTAAATAGAAAGAAAAATGAAGGGGAGGTAGCAATGAAGGAATCATAGAATCATAGAAGAAGGGTCGGAAGGGACCTTGTAGATCTTCAAGTCTGACCCCCTACCTGAGCAGGAAGAAAACTGGGCTCATATGACCTCAGCCAGGCAGGCATCGAGCCTCTTCTTAAAGACCCGCAGGGTAGGAGACAGCACCACTTCCCTTGGAAGTTGGTTCCAGATCCTAGCCGCCCTAACTGTGAAGTAGTTCTTACGGATGTCTAATCTAAACCTACTCTCCAACAACTTGTGGCCGTTATTTCTTGTTATCCCGGGGGGTGCTAGGGGAAACAAGGTCTCCCCCAAACCCTTTTGGTCCCCTCT
>NW_005841852.1:3348084-3369242 GCF_000455745.1 Alligator sinensis
CCCTACTATGTCTGGGTTTGAACTGGCTATTCTGAGGGCAAGTTCCTCCTGTTTGTTCCCCATACTACGAGCATTGGTATATAGGCATTTAAGGCCTTGCACAGCTGCGCATGCCACCCCCCCGATTAGGAAGACTATCTGGACCCCTGTTTCTTACCCGGGCACTCCTTGCATGTGTCACCTGTCTTGCTCGGGTGGTGTCTCCATGTCTTCCTGTGGCCCCCTCCCCCGGTGAGGCTAGTTTAAAGCTCGCCGTATGAGATCAGCCAACCTGGAAGAGAAGACATGCTTGCCTTTAGGAGAGAGGTGAAGCCCATCTCGCCCCAGCAAGTCCCCCGCCCGAAAGCATGGGTCATTATCTAGGAACCCAAGGCCCGCCTGGTGGCACCAACTCTGTAAGCACCAGTTGACCTCGCCAATGCAGGCCTTGTGTCACTGTCCCTGCCTACTCACTGGAAGAAGAGAGGAGAATACCACCTGTGCCCCCGTCTCCTTAAGCTTGGCGCCCAGAGCCTCAAAGTCCTTCATAATGTGGTTAGGGTTGCCTCTGGCCGTGTCATTCGTTCTCACATGGATGACAACCATGGGGTACTGGTCTACAGGTCAGATGTAGGCTGGGATCCTCTCCGTGATGTCCCAAACCTGAGCCCCAGGCATGAAGCAGACCTCCCGCGTCATGGGGTCAGGCCGGCAGATGGGACCTTCCAGTCCTCATAGGATGGAGTCTCCGATGAGGACGGGGCATTTCTTCCTGCTGGTGTTTGTTCTCTGCCCATTCCATGTCACGTGGGGAGTGGCATTATCCCCACCGGAGGCATTTGCTCTGTCTTTCTCTGTCCAAGCTGCCAGGGCCTCAAACCTGTTCCCCAGGTGTACTGGGGAGCTTCCACCACTCTAGGCCAAGCAGCTCTGGATCTGGACACCTTCTGCCACTCCTGCATTGGACATGTCTCCTGTGGGGGCTGTACAGTGGGTGACCGGGCCTGCAGAGAACAGAGATAGGCATCAATTTCATCCTCTGCATCCCTGATCCCCCTCAGCCTATAGAAAGGCTCAAGATAGTGTTGGGGTCATATTGTGGTCATATGATATGATAGTTTAGGAAAGGATTTTTGCGAGTGATATCTTTTATTGGACTAGCTATATAGGAAAGTGTCAAAATACTTGAATGTCCCTGCTTTGGCTGCTGCTTCAGCTGCTTCTGTTGGATAAGGACCAGATTTTACTCCAACACATAGAATATTGTAATAGAATTCTTATTCTTTTGTACTGTATTTGTGTCTATGTCCACCTAGGCTGTCATGGGCCACTATCTTCCCTGAGGGCAGTTTATCTTTACTCCTGGGAAGAGCTAGATGTGGTTGCCATTGTGAAACAGCATTTGGTACTGACCTCTTGCAGCTTTACTCCTACTGATAACTATGAAAGGTTGGTTGCTGCCATTTTGAAAGGACAATTCATTGTGGAATTCTCTTTAATAGAATGGTATTCATCAGTCTCTGCTGGAAAAGAAACTTTCACTTATAAAGAATAATGGCACAAAATGATTGTTGATACTAACCGCTCCTCTTCAGATATAGCCAGCAGATACATTTTCAGAGAGTTTTATTTAGGTCATTCAGAATTTTAATAAATAGCCTTGATACAAGGTGTTAAGTTTTTAAAGAGTCATTCTAAAATTAATTTTAACTAAAAAACTGACGAACTAACTTGCTTGTAAATATTTGGAAAATTCATTCTGTGTTCTGAGAGTACATCCTGAAATCTTGGGTACTATTCTGTGTTCTTTGTACATGACAAAAGTATCTGAAGCCCTGCTCAGCTTTAAGTATAGAACACCATTCAGTGCTTCCACAATTTAAGAGATTCATATGGTTTCTGTGTTTTCCTCTTAGAATTCTGTAGCCTATATTTAATAATCCATTAAATTTTGTAGGGAATTTAAGGATCTGCTACTAAGGGTCTGCAAAGCTTGCTCTCCCTGGGTCCTAGTGCTTGCCATACTTTGTCCAGTGTGCAATACCCAGTGTGCAATGCCCCTTACAATCCACCAGGTGTATAGCTGAAAGGAGGACTCATATTCAAACAGAACCATGATTTAGGACACCTAATGGAGTAAACATAGTTTCTACCGCTAGGTTACTGTAACAATTTCAGATCCAGCTCTGGTCAGTAGTGACAGAACTTTGTTACCACCTGATGACTGTTCTATGGCTTATGGTAAAACAAAACAAACAAACAAACAAAAACAAACAAACAAAAGATTAGGTTCCTCAGGCCCATCTCTTAGACAGTTGATGTCCACAACACAAAAAACACCACTGACTTTTGTAGACAATCCAGAGAGAAAAAGGTTTGTGTGGCCAATGGAGACTTTAACAGTTTTCTCCCCTGAACTGTAATCTTTCTAGGTCAGTGTGGAGGTATAATGTTACAGTAAGTGAGCATAAATTTTATCTGGTTGGTAAAGAGCTCTTGCCTGGCATCTTTCAGGACTCTAAATTCTTAGGGCAGGTACCCATCTCTGAAGTATTTCTACTCTGTATAGTAACTGCTATCTAACCACACATTAGCTTGCTAAATTATAGCCAGAAAATACATTGTGAGAGATGTATTATAGAAAGACTCAGAGAGACCCTGGTGTGGGAAACCATTCCATCTCATTCCTAATCAGAAAAGAACATAAGTACATGTTCAAATTGAGCATCTGCTTAAGTCTCATTGACTTCAGCTGGATTTAAGGTCATTTTTAAGTTAAGCACATGTAAAGTGCTTTTCTGAATCGGAGCCAGAGTGATGCTGGCTTTTAATCACAAAACCCTAATTAGCCTGCAACAAATACTTGGATTTAGAAAGTCCTGTTTTTCTATGCGTTGTGTTTGTTGTGGTAATAAGCAGAATGTTGCTCCCAGCAGAACTGGTTTTAAACAAAATCCAACAATGCTTTATGGCGCTCAGCGCTTCCTGGTTGTAGGGCATATTACAGGTGGCTTTTTGGTGGGGGGAGTAAGGTTTGAATTGCTGTCAGCAATTTAGAATGCAGGATCGGATCAGTTGTGTCTCTGAATAATATTGATTTACAACATGGAGTGTGTCTTCCTTAGGGAATTTCTCCCCAATTTAAGTTTCAATCGGTGTAATCTCACAAGAAAAGCCTTGCTTCCCTTATAAACTGTTCTCACCAGATGCCTTGTAAATCTTTCCCTTTATTCCTTCTAAGTGACTGGGCTTTGACCTTAGCTTTTTTAATGTTATTTAGCCCACATGGAATATCTATAAAAATAAGAGCTGCAAACTCTATTAAGAAAAGCACATATGACCTCCGCTTGTAATAACAGAATGCAATTAATGTCAGACCTGTTTTGATGATAAATTGGGGGTAACAAATGGATTTTGCTTTTTCAAACAAACCAGAAAGAAAGAAAAGGGGAAAATTAGTTTTAAACCACTTACCAAGATGTTAAAAGATATCTTTTACTCCTGACCTGAACGGTAATCAATAAGACTGAGTTTTTACCAGATATGAGATGGTCTTTGTGTCTGAAAAGAAAAAAAAAATGTTGGTAAATTAACTGAGGGAACGTAATTAGTAATAGGAAGATTTCAATGTGAGTAGCAGGGAGAAGTTACCAATGATGAAACCTGCTAGAATGAATATTTAGGAGCTGTATTGCAGTAGTTCCAGGAGATCCTTGTTAAGATTCAGTTGTGTCAGACTGTTTGCAGACATACAGGGAGATGTTGTCTGTCCTCTTTTACAAAACCACAATTCTTCATGTGTATTTGGAAGTAACTTTACCTATGTAGTAATGGTGTTGGAGTAAGTAGGGCTACTTCTGCTTGGAAATTATGGGTCCTCATGTGTGTTAATTTGTGGGTGTTGTGCCAGTGTTGGTTGAGCCCTTATCTGGACAGCCTTGCCCTTTAATGTAGGCTATAGCAGTTTATGCTTTAGTTTCACAATTTCCTTTGGAGAAGGACGGGCAGGGTGACACTAGGGCTAGGGACAGACATTCAAAAAGCCTGAGCTTGAATTGATTCAATCTTTGCAGGTTAGTCTAACTTGGATAGGCTAAATCAGTTTTGTAACTGGACAGACAGCCCAGAAATGCAGGCACGTGCCTGCAGTGGCTCAGGCTAGAAGCCAGGCTTTGCTAGAGCAGCCCTCCCTTCCTTCTACATCATGAAGCTGAGGGGAGCATGGCCAGGCTCCTGCAGGAGCTCTGATTAGCCCAGCAAGGAATTGATAACAGTGTCTATCACCCATTAAGAAAACAACAGAGGGACATTACCAGCTACCCATTGATTCCACCTGTTGATTCAGCATGGACCGTAGTTAGCATGTGGTCTGTTAGCTAATACACAGACACCTCCTCAGCAAGGCAGAGGGGAGGAGGGAATTCCTGCTTAGCAGGGAGTGGTGACAGGGAGGGGGAAGCAGCTCACAGTCTCTGGAGCTGGAGCCAGGAAGCAGAGGAGAGAGGCCAGCCCTGCTGCGGAGCAGAGAGCCCCACCCAGCCCAGAGAGCATGCCGGGATGCTGGGGGTGTCTGGTTTATCTTAAACCAGCAAGGGGTCTGGGACAGACATTGCATAAATTGGTTTGACCCAAATCAGTTAAGTCTGATACTATATTCAACCAGGTTTATCTCAAACTGGTTTCAGCCATTCTCAAACTGGTTTATGTGCACTGAATATCTGTTCTGTTACAGGTTTAAACCAATTTCTGATCACTTAAACCAGTTTATGTGTAATGTTTGTCCCTAGCCTTAAAGACTAACTCATTCAGAATGTCCACTGTGTCAATCCAGATGGTCACAGTTATTCTTATAAGTGCCTTGCCTGCAGGATCAGCTAAATTTAAGCTGAAATACATGAAGTAAGGAAAGAGGGAAGAGGCAAGGAAGAGAAAAATATGATT
This sequence comes from Alligator sinensis, assembly GCF_000455745.1. Taxonomy (NCBI): domain Eukaryota; kingdom Metazoa; phylum Chordata; order Crocodylia; family Alligatoridae; genus Alligator; species Alligator sinensis. Next base: position 3,353,005 of record NW_005841852.1, read on the forward strand.
AGCAGTAAAAAGAACATGCATTTGCAGGCTACTAATTCTGTCCCTGATTCATCACCTATGGAAGTCAATTGGATCACTAGAGGCATTGTTTTCAATACCAAAATAATCCAATGTCAGCAATTCCTTGTCTCAGTGATCATGTACAACCAATCTGTTCACCAGCCCAGTGCTCACAGGATCATAGATAAGAGATCTGTAGCATGAATCAGGAGAAGAGTATTGGAATGGCTTGGGTATTCCATATACTCCATTACAAGGGCTGGTCAGGCACTGCCAGAAGTTCTGAGCAGGTGGTTGCCTAGGGCAGAGACATGTTTAGTGACTCTTTAGTGTGTCAACAGTGAGGTGGGAATGGTACACATTTTCTAGTGTGCCTAAGGCAGAAAATTCCTAGAGCCAGCGCTTTCAAGAGAATACAACTTAGGCAGCAGTGAAAACATTAGTTTATGTATTGCAAGTGAGGGGGCTACATTTCCCTGAAATCCCCTCCCCTTTGTAGCTACTAGATGGCAAATTCAGGAAGGCTTATTACAAAGATATAATATTCTTAGATTTAATTTCTAATAATCTCCATACTCTTGGACTTGCTCCTTTATGTCACATTACATACTTTCCAGTTATTGGCTGCCTCACTATACAGCCTCATTTGACATAAGCAGTCTTTAACATAGATATAGGTGACAATACTTAGGGTATGAAGCCAGATCTAGACTCTACTAGTAAATGAATCTGTAACTCTGGTAAAAGCCATCCCCTGATTGGGGACATATGGGCTGTGGAAGGCTGCATGAACTACTATGGAATGCCTGATGCTCCATGTGGTTCTCCTGCCTTTGGGAGGAATTTCTCCACAGCCCCTATTTATCTGTCTTTTATGCAGAGATGAGGATTTGGCCTGTCCATTCTTTAACACTATTCATCCAGAAGCTGTCTTTAAAGACCACAGGATGAAACAGCCTAATGTGAGTCTTATCAGAACAGAAATCCACAGCAGAGTATGATGAGATGATGATTCTTTCATATTTCTCACCTCATAAAAGCTTCGATAGAGGAGTGTGGTGGATATGTTGGATAATGAAGTCATTCTCCTACTCCCTTCCCCCACAAAGACCATTGTTTAACATATTGTTACGTCTTTGCCAACCATACAGAAACAGGAAACTTATTTGATTTTTCTTGGAAATTGTTTCCAATCCTATTTTGAGGTTCAAAATCACAAAGAAGAAATAGTCAGGGAGATCATGAGCCTTATTAATATATAAAAGAAAGGTAGAATGAAATATGGGAGGTTATCAAGAGAAGGAAGATCTCTCTTCTATCTACATATAATGAATTGGCAGACAACATAAATCTTTAAGAAGGAAAGTTTCCATACATGGAACCTTACTGTATTTTAGTACACTGCTGCCACCAAGTGGAATAGTTTTCTCTTGCTCCTTCCAGGGTCTTAGAAAAACGTATTCTTTCCTTCAAGCAACACATGAGTCAACAGGAGGGCAGCTATAGTTCTCTTTGATGACTGAAATGATAACACCTCTTTGCTCTGCTGTAGAGGTATCTCCAACTTGGGTCAGAATCACCTCTCTGGTTCTTGAGTCTTCATTTTGCAGAGAAAAGCTCCGGTAATAAGAGTGCTAAACTGGATGGGAACAAGTGTTTCATTCATGCATTGTGGGAACTAGAACAAAAGTAGGAAGACGGTGGCACAGTATCTAGTCTGTGTCTTGATGCTTTGGTGGTTATTTCTGTTCCTTCTCATGGCTTTGAGAATGATTTCTGTTTGCTTTACATTCTGTTGTGACGTTATGAAGGGACAGATGCTAAAAGGTGGCTGCTATATGAAGTCCATATAAAGGTAAAGATGTGGTTGCTAAATGAAGGTGTATATTACTTGGGGGTGACTCTTATACAAAGATATACAGTGTTGACTTTTAGAGAAATTATTTGTTTATCCCCTTACAAGTAGATTTCTTATCTGTTTGGCCATGAATCTGGGGGGCTCCTGCAGTAGAGAGGGACATTCTTTACAGTTTTGTACAGCATGTGCTACTGTCTCTCCTAGAAGGTGATTCACAGAGTACTGGATCAAGGAAAATATCATCAATGCCATCTGTATACTATAGCTGACAGCATTGAAATTGAATTTCTGTTTTCATAAAACACTTTGGCTGGTAACTGGACAAGAGTTTTTTACTTCTCCAAGAATCTCCTGTGACAAGCTCTGAATAGCATTACATATCCCAAAGTGGAACATCTCTTAGTAGCAATTTTGGAAATACATGTTTTCTCATTTGATAATACAAATGAGCATACCGCAAATATCAAATCTTTGAGCAAGCCCAGTACAGTCATCTTTGAATCAGCCCAGATTGGATAGTTGCCCCAGGCACTTCCTTAGCACCCTTTCTAAGGAATCTTTGTTTCCTAAATCCACAAAATAATAATGAGATTGAGCAGTTCCATTTCTCTGTATGTTTCCTTATTTCATCTGCTTGACAAATACTAGTCACAATATGTACAACCTCATCTCATTCAAATGAATTCTTGAGATGTATTTCTAAGCTTTAATGGAGCACTAGTGTTGTCAAGTTGAAGGCTGTCTTCAGTGAAGGCTGGAATGTATGTGTGGGGCACTGGATTACACAATAGCATAGAAAAAGTCTTGCATTTAATTTCCCCAGGTGACAGAATTGTAATGTGCAGCCTTGGAGGTACCAGTATCCAGCATGTTTTGCTTTCAAAGCCATTTCTTTTCTAATGTTTTTAAAGTGAATGTTAGTGTTGGTGAAAGATACCAGACAGGTAACCCTGGAGACCAAAATCCTCTCTGTTTGTAGAACAGGTATGACACAGTCAGTGCAGTTCAAGTTCCTACATGTCCTCATAGCATTGTCTAGGCTCTATTCCAGAGGGACCACACCTAGGAAAAGAAAGTTGTTCCATTTCCAGGCCTTTCACATCCTTAGTTTTGTCAGTTGTCAATAGGATGCCAAGTGATGCCCAAGGTAGTAGTTTATTCTGAAATAGATACTAGACCTGTCAGCTAAGAACTTGAAAACTAGATTAGTCAAAAAAATTGTTCTTTTTGAGAGGAGCTAGTTGGAAAATCAAATTGCTTTCCTCAAAATAATTCTGACACTTTTTTCCTGAATTGGGACAGAGATGTGAAATAAGCATTAGAATGAGAATCCTGAAATACTTCATTTCAGAAACTTCAAAACATATTGGTTATGTTAAACCAATCTAATATCCTATAGAATTATGTATGATTATATTAAACTCCATTAAAATTTTAATTTAGAAAATTAAAAACAGACTTAAATGAAATGACAGCCCAAATGAAAAAGTTAAAAGAAAACATTCCATTTGCATCACATGCTTTCAAAATTAATTTTGTTAAATTTCATCATAATCAATCCATTCCTGCAATTTCAGTTTAGACAAAGCAGCTAACTGGTCTGTCAAAAGTCGCATGAATATTTTGCAATTATTTATTTATTTGGCACCCATCTTTAAAATGTGCACAGAAACTTATTAAATGAAACAACAATAGGCAATGTTCACTAAGCTGCTCTAAATGTATGACCACTTTGTAAACCCTAAACAGGCCAAATTAAAACAAAGGGGAGTGGGGGCAGGTTACTGTTAAAAGTTAATGTAAACGTAAAACCTATCTCATGAATAATTCATTAAGCAACAGCTATTAATACTGTAGAATGCTCTTATTTAATTTGAGGGTGAATCCTGTGTCATTGAGCCATGAATAGAATCTCCTAAAATCATTGAAACGTTTCTCAGGACATGAGAGAGCAGATGATCTGAACTACCAAATAAAGAATAATCTCATCCCATTTGCCTTCCCTCTTGCATAATAATTCTACCTTTTTAGTTTTTGAAAAATTCCTGGCTGTTTTTAAAAGTCCCAAGAGAGGAGCATTGAATCTTAAAATCCCAACCATGTATACAAGGGGGGGATGACAAGTTTATAAAAATAGTACTAAGTTCTGCTAGTGTTTTTCAAAACATTTTCTGATGAGCAAAATTACGCAAGAATTTGGCACCTTGGAAAGCATCCACTTTTTATTGACCTGTGAAAAGGATATGGACTTTCTTATTTTGGTTAGTTTCCTTTCATAAAAACACTTGACATTACTTTTTTTTGAGCATCCAGAATTTGTCATAACTAGCTTTTTAGCATCTCTGATATTAGTGTAGTACCTGGATACCAAAGTGTTTTGCATTATTTAGAGCATATTAATAATCCATTTACTGTTTCAGAAGCAGAAAGGCTACTCAGATATCCATCTCCTAACTCTCTGTTGTACCTTTGAAATACTTCCCCAATATTATTTGAATTAGCTTCCTTAGTCTTCTCCACTTACTTGCCTCAGTATAAACTCATGAGCTTGTCCCTGCAGTCCTTATTTAGGATAAACTCTTGTCAAATAGACAGTTTTGTAGATTAATATTTGAGTAAAAACTCACCACATCTGCTATGGGTTTCCAGGTCTGTTGCAAAGGCCAAGCTAGTGACGCCTCCCAAAACTTCTCCTCACAGGTTCAGGCTTACAGTTTAGGCACTTTTTCCTATATCATAGAAACCAGTATCAACATTCCGATGCTTATGGTTTAGCAGATTATTTCTATACATTTCACTTTCTTGGGCAATGTGAGGCATCTTTCTTTCAACTGGTTTTTGGTTGATTTGGTTGGAACTCCCACTGATGACATGGCTTTTAACCAAAAGCAATGTTTTTTCTGGGTCTCAGTTCTGTATCCTATCCATTGAAATGACTGGTCTCATTAGAATCTTCCAATGCAAACACTGTGTTTGGGTTTCATTCAAAGTATTAATGTCCCAACATTGAATTTATTATAGGACCGGCATTCTGTACAAAGTCAACCCCAAGAATAAAAATATTTATGCTTGGCAGAATGACCAGAGTTTGTTTGGATTACCTTGCCCTGTACCATTAGGTCAGTCACCATCTATTTTACAGCTTTGCACCAGCATGCATTGTTTAATGAAAGAAAAACATCAGCCTCCCAGGAACATTGAGCAATATTGGCAGCTTGCCTTAATAAAATGAATGACAATCCATTATTAATGAACATTTACTAAATTGTCTAGCATGCTGACAAGAAACTGTCTGTGCAGATTTTAAATCAGACTTCAAATATTTTTGTAAGTCCTATATTAGGGGCCTATTTAAGAAGAACATAGTCCAAGATAATTTCCCAATCAATTCATCTCTCAGTGAAATTCATGGTCTGATCTGATCTGTGATAATTAGTCTGGGGATTCTGTGCTTTGTGCTTAATTACTGTGTTTCATTTCCAAGAGTTTTGAATGGGCATCAGTAATACTTGGCGACCTATAAAACTTTCATGCTCAGAAGCCAGATATGTACCTTCATAGGTCTTATGCAGAGCTTTTTATTGACATTTCTAGAGAGATGCTGTGATATTCACAATGGCCCAGATCGTACTGTATATTTCACTACCCGATTTTCATTTTCTATGCCTATATGAAAGATGTGCTATCAATGGTTGCCCTTTGACTCGGGTCTGTTGAGGCAAATTCTATGTGAGCGGGTCCGTCTTAGCTCTCTTTTCCTCCTAAACTAAGGTGATACTGCATTCACTGATCAACATGAGCTATAATAACAACCTGTTAGGAAGCCAGAGGATGGATTCTATGCCATAACAATACAGCTGCATAATCTTTGATCTCAGAATGTAAATGAACTGCCACTGATGTAGGCTGTAAATGAATTTTTAAAAAAATCCCTTAGTAACTTCAGATGAATAAAAATGATTCCTTTTTCATGATGGATAAAACAAAGTTCTAATTTAACATTAGCTATTTGGCTCCCTACTTTTCCAGGCCCTGTCAACTTTGTTTTTATATATATATATCTATATCTAGATATAGATATAGATATAGATATAGATATATAAGTACTGACAACCTTTTAAAAAGTCTTAGCAGCTCTGGAATTAGAGAAGGATCAAAAGAAATTGATAGTTTATCCTGTGCTACCGTACTACCCTCTCATAATCTAGAGATCTATTAACAGACACACACACAATTGAATTCTTATGTATTTGCTAAATCGATTATCAAGAAAATAATTTTAGACACCACAATTAGTGTCTGAATGTATTTCTTTGGAAATCTTTTCTCTTCCAATATTCTGAAATATACACATTTTAAAAGGCTACAAAATGTGTCAAACTAAGCAAACCCCATTTAGGTTTTTGCAGCCCTACAACTCATCTGAGCAAATAATTCCTGATCTTCAGAAATGAACTTGTTTATCATCAAAATTAAGTTATATTCATAACATTCCACCCTAACCAGGGTCACCAGAAAACCTTTTATTTAGAATTAAGTGGAACTTTGTCCCAGCTTTCCTGAAAAAACATTCTGTATGTATGCTATAAATTGCACTGCTCAGGAAAGTTGTGTTTCAGATACCACAAAAATATAAATGAAAAAATCAGCTGTGGAAATATTGCCTCTTCCAGATTTATGCAGGAATATACAGTTTGTTGGCAGTAGGAAATATTTCCCTGCATACATTCTCATGTGCAAATTCACTACAATCTTTTTTCTACACAATTTGAGTCTCATCAAAACACACCAAAAACATTTGGGAAGTAGGCCTGTGCGAAGCGGCAGGTATTCACTTTGGATTCAGCTGATTCATGGGTGTGGCAAAGTGAGGCTCCCCACCTAGCCACAGTGCTAGGTTCCCCACTTGCCTTTGGGCATGCCCCACACCTGACTCATCTGCCACGCCTTGTTCTTAATTAATGAGGATGTTAATTAAGGTGGGAGGCTGCCCATTCGTGCCCCAATGCCAGGGGGCACTATCTGCAGCTCTGTACCTTCCCTACAGCGCAGCCCATGCCGCGCAGATGGCATCCAGGTGTTACCGTGCTCCCTGCCTACCACCAGAGCAAGCTTAGGCCGCTCCATCAGGCCTCAATCACATGCACATTCATACCACCCACCTCTCAGTCGGGCTTCATACACTCCACCCTCTCTCACAGGGTCTCTTTCATTCATCACCAACTTATGTTGCCTTGCTCCCTCTTGGAATAGGCCCCTTAGCCCATAGGCTTAGCTAGTCCATTCCTTGGGTGGCAGATGTACTGTCTTTTGGGCCTCTCCTGCGACCCTCACCAGGGTAATGGCCAGCCAATTACCCAACTGGGTCTAAGCTTATTCTGGCCCCTTCCAGGGGCAACTCAATACATGTAAATACACTGGGCACTCTGCCCTCTGGTTCTTCTCGCCCCCTCCCTGGGGTCCTCATCTCTGCCCCCTCACTGGGGCTACCCCTCACCATGGCATCCTTATCCAGCACTATGACTGCTGCTCCAGGGTCTCACAGGGGACTCTCACTCCCCCCCTGGAGCAGCATGTCAATGTGCTATGCTCTGCCCCACCTTCACTCGGGGCTACTCATCTCTGCCCCCTTCACTCGGTGCTACTCATGTCTGCTCCCCTCACTCGGGGCTCCACACCACCCCTCACCTGGGGCTCCACACCACCCCCCCGCTCAGGTGGCCATAGCCATGCCTGGCCTCAACTACCTTTCAACAGTGTCTTGCACCCCACACAGGGCTCAGGTGGCTGTAGCCATACCTGGCCCCCCAACTGCCTCTGGTGTTATGCAAAACCCATCCGAAGGTGAGGGCTAGGGTTGAGGCACCCCTACCCGCCTTTCACCTGGGTGGCAACTGGCCTGGCATTTCCTGGGGGCTCCTGCACCACTGGGAGCCCCATCAGGCCACCCATTCCTGGCAGGGTGCAGTTTTAGGTCATGCCCAGGACCAGGAGTCTCCTAACCATCCCCTACAGCTCCTCTTTTACCTCCAGGATGTTATGGAGCCTCACAACCAGGCAATGTTACTGCCTCCACTGCCAGCAGTGAACTGCCCTGTTTATATTGGCTGGCCGAGGTCCTAAAATGGCCGCTGCAATTAAGCACCTGCTGCCTTCTTGGCCCCAGGTCTTAAAGTGGCAGGCACAAGCAGTGCCCTGCCACATACCATCCCCCTTTAAGTGGTACATGGGGGATGTTTCCCCTGCTGCTCCTCCAAGCAGGCTCCCCTCAGAGCCTGTGAGAACCCTAAAGTGGCAAGCACCCCAGGTGCTCTGCCATAATGGGACAGTGATTCGATTCGGTGGTTCAAATCACTGTCTCGAATTGATTCGGCTGAATCTGATTCAGAGATTCAGCTGCTGCCAAATCAAACAAATCTCTGAATCGGACAGGTCCCACCCCCAACCCGCTTTCCCAGCCCCATCAATGGCTGCCCCACCTGGCCTCAGCTTCCCACTCTTTAAAAAAAAAACACAACAAAAGCCCCCACTCTCTGGCTCCTGCCAGGTGTGTGTGGGGGGTGATCCCTGTTGCCCCACACTGCCCCATGCTGCATAGGGAGGCTCTACCACAAGCCCTGAGAAGCTCTGACAGCTGCTACAGCAGCTGGTGAGTGGAGGCTTTTTTTTTTACAGTGGGGTGCATTGGGAATTGCCCCCCCACTGCAGGGATCCTCCCATGGTCCCCTCCCCCCACCTTAGGTCCCCCCCGCCCCCTACTTACTGGCATGGAGTCCTGTTTCAATTCCCTGTGGCAGAGAGCAGGGACCGCCCAAATCACCGAAGCTCTCTGAATCTTTTCCGAATTGATTTCGAGAGCTTCGAATTGATTAAGACCTGATTGGTCTCCTGATTCTATTGGGAGTCAGAATCAGGCCAAATCTCCTCTGAATTGAATCAGCACCCAAAGCTTCGCACAGCCCTATTGTGAAGGTTAGCTTATTTTTCTACTGACTTGCAACCTGGATGCTTGCATTTCAACAACACATCTTAAAATGTATTGGGATACTGGCTTTAATTTTTGTTGTTGTTGTTGTCTGAGCACTTTCCATACAGTAGCCAAGATAAATTGTAAGTGTGTAGAGTGTCTGAGATCCTTTCCTGAAAGTTGCTATAGAATTATAGTTAATTTCTTCAGCTGCATTTCAGGGTCAGCTTTAAGTTCCCACTGTAGCTCCTTGCTGCCATTTCAGCTTTGCAAAGTCAGATGAGGACTCCTTTGGCACAGTGAATCCAGGTCCTCTCCGTTGATGAATAGGGTGTAGCTGTCTGAAAGGAGGTGTGTCCAAAACTCACTTTACCCTGGAATGGTTTGTAGCTGGTTACAAATAGAAAAAGACCAGCGGATACTCCAAGTTGTGCCAGAGCTAGAAGGAAGCTATAAACGTCCTGCAGGTTCTATGTATGGCAAAACTTGGTCAGACCCAAGAAATTGTGGCTTGTTTGGACCTAAGATCTGAAGTGTTTTCACTCACTCCACAATGAGAGAAGCTCTGTCAAGGTGTTCAATACAGAGCTTTGATACCATCAAGTGAATGAACATGCTTTTCAAATGGATTTGTGAGATCACATTTAAAAGAACTAATAAGATCTCTTCCCTATGGGTTCAGAGTTGTATCTGCTGACTTTAGGGTGGAGAATAAGCATGTACCACTCTCCCCTCACACTGCCTGCAGAGCCAGCACACCTGGAGTGAGCAGGGTTCTATTCCTTCTTGTGCCTCAGAAGAACTGTTTACTCCTTCCAATTAATGGGCTGATTAGGTGCACCTGGGAAAACCCACCAATGGCATTGGAGTTGTACATAGGCATAACCAGCCATTTCAGTTTGATCTGGGGGGGCCCTTAGTGTTAGTAATGATGCACAGAAAGTCAAGCAAAGTTCTCTCCAGTCTGAGATTGGGTGAGTTTTCATAGCTGGCAGTTTCTGGGGAAAAAATATTTTTCTTGTAGTTGTAAACTCATTTTGCTTGATTTGGAGTTACTGAAAGACATTAAACATGGAACCTCACAATGGCATTTTTACAGTTTCTTTTCATAGCAGACCTGCACTGCAAGTCATTAAAGTCGAAGGAAGTAATGCTGCTCATATCCTGCACACAGCTTTAAAAATATACCAGTAGCATTAAGGGCTGGTGCAGGGCTTTCTGAAGATAAATATTTTTCTGTTTAAGTAGATATATGCCAGCATGCCCAATAAGCTAAGGAATGGATTCCAATCTAAGTTACACTAATGTAAATCTAGAAGTCACTGTATTTAGAGCCATGTAACTGAGGCCAGCCTCCTATCATTATCCGACTTTTAAATTGTGTTTTCATATTGTAATGGCATTTTAAAAGAAGAATCCAATTGTTTTCCTACTTTATTTGTTAACTTCTGCCCAGTTCCATAGGTTTGTACTAACATGTGTTACTTGTGAGCCTGGTGATCTTAATTTTTAGTTTGAAGTTATATGTGCTAGATTCAGTTCTCTCTTCACTCTTTTTTATATAAAATAGTTCTCATTACTTTTTAAAGTTGTACTTACCATAGTATTTATATTCTATATACTCCCTAGTTCCAATTCTGTTTTATACATCCAGAAATTAGATCTCCTAAATGGAATAACAACAACAACAACCAGGAAAAAATAATCTTAACCCAGTCTTATTCTCTGACCTCCCTAGGACCTCATTTTTTGTCTGCTTCAGTTGCGCACACTTCCTCTCAGATGTGTTTTTTTTGTTTGGTTTTTTGGGGGTTTTTTTCAGCCAGCTCTCTCTCTAAATGTTCCCCATGTGTTACCTTGGATCTTTTACTACTTTGTTTAAACAAGAGTCCATCATATGGAACTTAATCTGAAGATTTCTGAGTATCCAAATAAATTATGTCATATTTAGTGCCATTATCGTCTTTCTCTGTAATCTATAATAAAAAATATTCAGGGAGGCTTACTAGAATTAATTTTCTTTGCTAAGTTCATGATGCTTATCTCTATTAGATCTGTAATGATTCTACTATTTCTCAAGTTAAAACATGTGAAGCTCATTTGCGTAGGTCAGTCAAGTTCCTAATCCTGTTTTAGTTTCTTTAAAGGGAATAGAAAGCATGGATAATTGGGCAAATGGAGAACTATGAGCTACTAATTGTTGAGGTCACTGAAACACACTTGTCTGAGCTTCAGAGGACTCCAGTGGAATGAAGGTAGGGTAGTTGAAATCATAAATTCTTAGTATCTTTCAGTCTTATATAACAATGCTGGTGTCTTCTGTGAGGTAGAAATTTCCCAAGAGATGCAAATAGAGATTAAATTGGAGTAGTTCCATTGGCTTCAATGGAGTTTTATTTATTTCTACTAGCTGAGGATCAAATTTGTTAATAGCCTACCTCAAGTCTACTATTTTTATTGGGAATATGGGCATAATGGGTCAAGATTTTTACAGATTACAGACCTAGATTGAAATTTCTCCTGCCAGCTCACTAATGTGATTTTAAGCACTGCTTTAGCAAGCATTCATTTCTGATCCAGTCCCAAAGTAAACCACAAATATTTGGGTCATAGAAAAAATGTTTGTGTCTAAATTAGCCCTTATATTTGTGAGTTAAAACCAGCCATTAGTTAACCCATTTCAAAGAAGACCTACAAATCCTAATGTGGAGCATGATTATGGTTTCACCTTTGCTCTAGACCTTGCAGTTTTGACTTAGACATTGATAAAGGTTTTTGCTTTAACAAGCATTGAGTGGTCTAACAACTAAAACTATTGGCTCATAAAACTGGTAAGGTTCTAGGTAAAACTTGTCTCCTGATGAAAAGGCTTTCTGGTTTAGGGGAGATTTACCAACTTTGACTTATTTCTGAAAAAATAATTTTTGGAAAGGACTCTCAGATTAAATGCTACAAGAAATCTCCTTCAGAGCTAGCACATTCATAGTGTCACTGATAGATTTTTGTGTCCTACAGGAGTGCTTAGTCACTGTGGATCTGATTGCTTTTTGTCAGAAAGAAACTGACTGTCAGTGGACCTTACACCTCCCATGTGCAAAATGTAGTAAGGAAGTCTCCTGTTTCTACAGAGCAGGCTTTCATCCTTAGTTTCATGGAATCTATGAGAGGAGTGGTTGGGAAATGAGTAGATTGAGGAAAGAGTAGATAGGCCAGAGATGGGGCCAGAAGGAAACCCATCCTTCCCCAGTTCCCATAGGGAAGTGGAGCATGAAGTTTAGACCTGTGTTAAATTTCCATGGCACAGTGGGTTGTTCTCTCTAAGGGAAAGTGGGAAGCTTTTTGTACCAGCAGGGGACCATGCGGCTGGGGTAGGTAAGGTGGCAGACCTGGCAGCATGAAGGGATTCTGTGTGGATGGTTCTTGCTTCTCATGGCCTGTCAAAGATCCCCACGGATCTCTGAGGCTCATGAAATTGGATCATTCTCTTTCTGGCAAACCTGTGCCCTACTCTGATAGAAAAATGAACTAGAAATTCTCATTGAGCGTCCTGGTGATATATTTCCATGTAAGCAAGCTACGCAACCTTTTCTTCTTTTTTTTCTTAACTCACTTAATGTTGCTTTATTTTCTCCTGCTGATTCCTCATTATCTGTCATTCATCTTTGGAAAATGGTCCACAGGAAGCCCAACTCTGGGCTTGGAAACTCTACCTAGCACGTGGAAGGAGGGAGAAACAAATGGGCATGAACCTTGCTATCTTGTGCAACTGTATAGTGCCATGTGCATCTGGTGGTACATGAAGCAATAAGTCACTTTTTATCCTTATGCTCCTCTGGGAGGACTAGCTAGAATAATGTAATAGTTTAAAATGATGTTAAGAACAAACCCATCCAGATATCGATTCTTGACCTAGCTAAGAAAAGGACAAGTATCTACTTGGATTTCCTTTCTTCTTTTGTGGAGGAATTCTAGGTGTGTTTGCCATTTATTACATACTTTTTGGGGGGGATGTAATTTCCCAGGCCTTTCACCTGTGTGTAACGTTTGTGTGATTTCCTCTGGCTTCACCATCACTTTAAGGAAGAAATAGGCTTGTTAATGGAATAGACCTTGGTTCGTACCCCCAGGGGGTCTCGCCTGCCACTTCTTTGCTGGAAAATTATGTTCCCGGCGTGGCGTCTTGCTGGCTCCTCTCCTCATCAGACAGAGGTAAGTTTTTCCCACATATCCCCCTACCTAAGTTGCCTTGTGGCGCAACAGCTTCCTGCTTCTGATCATCAGTAATCTTGACACAGGCCCTGTGCTGATCTGTCATTGCCCCTTCACTCTCGTTGCACCTTGATAAAAAATCTGCGACTTTATTAGTCACTCCTGGTCTGTAGCTCGCTCTAAATTTAAAAGGTTGTAGTGATAATGCCCAGCACATAATTCGCACGTTATCATGCTTGAACTTATTTAGTCATTGTAAAGGGGCATGATCCATAATTAATTTAAATTCTCACCCCATTAAATAATATCTGAAATAATTTATGGCCCACTTTACTGCAAAGCGTTCCCTCTCAATGGTAGAATACCTGGTCTCAGTGGTATTTAATTTTTTACTAGCAAAAGCAATTGGTTGCTCCACGCCTTTTTGATTCTGACACAGGACCACACCTACAGTCTCAGAAGCATCCATCTGCAGGATAAAATTTTTAGAGCAATCAGGTGTTACCACTACCATGTCATTACACAGAGCCCTTTTGATATCTTTAAAAGCCTTCTCCATCTGGGGAGTCTACCGTATCGACCCCTGCACTTTCCCTATTATTGCACTGGTTAATGTGGCTGCCTTTTCTGCAAAACGAGGAATAAACCTCCTAATAATAGTTAGCCAGCCCAAGGAAGGATCTCATTTTCCACTTGGTCTGAGGTGGTAAATATTTTTATATCATTTCTATCTTACTGGCCAATGGACTTATGACTCCCTATCCAACTCTAAAGCCTAAGTAGTCAGCTTCTTGCATTCCTAGAGAGCATTTCTTAGAGTTGACCATCATCCCTACCTGGCGGAGTTCTTTCAACACCTGTTTCATGTGTTGCAGATGCTGCCTACCCTGATCTGTTATTATTTCTCTCAATATCCACTCCAGTAACTCCTCCACTATTCAGGGTGCTGTTGCCAACCTTTAAGGTATTGTGTCTGGGTAACATGTGGCATAGTCGAATATGACCATATATATATATATATATATCCGGCGCTACTCTTAGTCAGGGGTCCCACTATAGCTAGTGCTATTCTGTCAAAAGGGTTATCAATAAGAGGCATCATCTGCAATAGCACCCATGGTGGCTACCTTTCTTGAACTCTTTGACATTCTGGGCTGGTCTCGCACCATTGTGTGACTTTCTCTCTCACCCCTGGCCCAAAAAAACACTGCTCAATCTTGGTGAGCCTCTTGTTTACCCTGAAATGACCTCCCATGGGGTTTGTGTGTGCCCCACACTTGACTATGAAAGGTATGAGGCACCATTAAGTTCTGGGTCCACTCACCCCAGACTGGGCACTTTCTAACCTGATACAATAGGCCATTAGGTATCACAAAATGGGGATCATTTACATCAAATTCTTGTCGTATGACTTTGTCCTCAGCATGGGCCACCTCCTCTTCCCAAATCTTCTGGAATTCCACATCTTCTCTTTGTGTTGTCTGGAATTGGGGTCCTCTGGTGCCTGTCCTAAGATTTATCCAGTCATCCTCCCCTGAAGATGTTGCCTCTTCCTCAGCTATCCAACACTCAACGCAAAGCCAATCCTTCTGTCGAAATTCATGTATTTGGACTTCAGCTAGCACTTCATATAGGGGTGGCCAATCTCGCCCCATGATCATTTGACCATCCAATTCCAGGGCAAATCCTACTCGCATCTTACTCTTGTGATTAGCGATCCTCATAGCCACAAAACCTCTCTCGTACTGTTCTGCTTCTCCATGTATATAACGCATCCTCACCAGCCGACACCAGTCAATAGCATTTCTGGGCACTAGTCCCACCTCGATTAGGGTTTGAGAACAGCCTGTATCTAGAGTGGCCTGAATCGGTTTGCCTGCTACCCAGGCCATCACTAAGAGTCGATCCCACGCAGTTATTTCTTGGCTGCACCCAAAGTTGCAGTCCATTTCCTCAATGGGCTCACTGGTTTCAGGTCATTCATTCAACCTGGTGCTCTCACCCATTGATTTCCACCTATCTTGGGAGCCCATGGTGCATTCCCTGGACACATGACCGGCTCTCCTGCATTGATAACATATCATGCTGCACCATGCATATCGAGAGGGCCCCTGTCGGGTTTCTTCCATCTTAATCGCAGCTCTTAAACTTTAACTCTTCTTCCTGGCATGCTCCATTTCAGATGCCGCAAAAGCCTCAGCAACTCTTAATGCTTCCTCGGCTGTCCTTGGTAAGTGTCGACGTACCCATAGTTGTGTTTTGTTGTCCAAATCTTTTCTGAATTGTTCTAATAAAATTTGGTCAGCCAGAGATGCCCGATCTACCTTTTCCAGAGGTACCCATTTGTCCTTTAGGTCCATTAAAAGTTGCATGAGATTCCTGGGCTCATGGTCCTCTTTCCCCTTCCGGGCTTGGAATAACTTTTGATAATGCTTGGGTTAGCTCCAGATGGTGCTGCCTTTACCTTTTCATAATCGTAGACATCTTTACTTGGGAGAACCCAGTATGCTGCGTGTGCCTTGCCCACAATGAGGGATCCCATCTCGGTTGCCCACTGCAACCTGTCCAGTCCCATTTGTATAACTATATGTCCAAATGATTTGATGTAACCTTCAACATCATCCTCATGTGTCATTCTATGCATTCGGAAGGTAGTCCAGTTCCTGTGCATCCACTCATGTTGTTGTA
This sequence comes from Alligator sinensis, assembly GCF_000455745.1. NCBI lineage: Eukaryota > Metazoa > Chordata > Crocodylia > Alligatoridae > Alligator > Alligator sinensis. The sequence goes on from NW_005841852.1 coordinate 3,368,727, forward strand.
ATGCCTGCTGCTGTTGGACTTCTAATACTTTCATTACCGTGTGCAATGTCTGACCTAATAACTCAGTCTGAGGATTTAAATTAACTTCCATGTTGGCCTCTAGGGTTACACCTTCTTCCGCCTTCCCAGCCAATGCACCAATTTGTAATTTCCCATGCCTTTCACCTGTGCATCGCGTCCGTGTGGTTTTCTTTGTCATCACTTTAAGGAAGAAACAGGCTTGTTAATGGAATAGACCTCAGTTGGTACCCCAAGGGAGTCTCACCTGGCACATCTTTGCTGGAAAATTACTTTTGATGGGAGGAAGATGGTCTATCCCATCCCCCCAGGTACCTTCCTCCAGTCATTCCATTTGATCTCCCTGCTTGCGGCTCTGCCTCCCCTATACCCTGGTTAATGCCAGCCACAGATGGTGTTGTCTGGGCCACCAGGGTTAGTCTCATGCATACTTTTGGTGTCTGAACAAGTAATTTTTCCACTTGACTTTCAAGTGAAATTTTAAATTTTGACCATTTG
>NW_005841852.1:3369252-3388369 GCF_000455745.1 Alligator sinensis
CCAAAAAAAATTTTTCATGCAGTTTAAATTCTCTCAGCCATCTCATTGATACAATAAAATAATCATTAGAAGCCTTTCTAATTTTAATAGGCCATGAATTAGATTCAAAATGAACTTAGAAAATGCAGTTGGTGTGGGTATAATTATTCCCATCTGAAGCTTAATAATATTTGGCTGGCAGAATATTTGGTCTAGATCAGTGGCTTTCAACAGTTTTAAAATCAAGACACCCTTCTATAATGTTTGAATTTAGTGGTGCTTCAGTTGAGAAGCATTGTTGTACTCCCTCAGCTTACCTCAGTCGTTTCTCAACAGGGGTACTGCCACCAGTTGGCACTGCCCTGTGCGCCTTGGGCAGAGGAGCCTCATTGGGGAAGTGTCTGTACCAAGAGCCTGCACTTGTGCCTGCATTAGGATTATCAGATAAACCTAAAATAGGCAGGAGAGCATGTTCCTACCTCAGCCCTTTCATAGACTTCATAGATTTCATAGGATCCCAGCAAGATAAGCATCCAAATGTGTCTTGAAGGCATTCAAAGTGGATGGTTGAACCATCTCCGGTGGCAGTCTATTCCAAACCTTGGGGGCTCGGACAGTAAAGAAGTTCTTCCTTATGTCCAGTCTGAATCGATCGCAACAGAGTTTGTGACCATTCAATCTTGTCATCCCTTGGGGCACTCTGGTGAACAGACATTCCCCCAGATCCTGATGAGCACCCTGATAAACTTATAGGTGGCCACTAGATCACCCTTGAGCCTGCATTTTTCTAGGCTGTAGAGTCCCATGGCTCTCAGCTTCTCATCCTAAGGTCTGTTTTCCTAACCTCTGATCATGTGCGTGGCTCTCCTTTGTATTCTATCAAGCTTCTCCATATCCTTTTTGAATTATGGAGCCCAAAAGTGGACGCAGTACTCCAGCTGCGGCCTCACCAATGCCGAGTACAAGGGGAAAATGACATCCTGGGATTTGCTTGGGAAGCATCTATGGATGTAAGCCAGCATTTTGCTTGCTTTACTAGCCACAGCATCACATTAAAGGCTCATGTTCATCTTGTGGTCAATCATGACCCCCAAGTCCCTTTCATCTGTAGTGCTAACCAGTGTAGCACTGCTGAGCCTATAAGGATGCTGTAGGTTTCCCCCCCCCCAGGGTGGAGAACCTTGCATTTTTTGGTGTTGAACACCATCAGGTTCTTATCTGCCCATTTCATGAGCCTGTCAAGATCTACCTGGATCACCCTCCTGTCCTCAGGTGTGGTCCCAAAGTTTGGTGTCGTCAACAAACTTGGCCAGTCCACTTCTGACCAATGTCCACATCATTGATGAAGATGTTAAACAATATAGGCCCTAGCACAGAGCCTTGAGGGACCCCACTGGTGACTGCGCACCATGACAATTGGCTTACATCAACCACCTCGCTCTGGGTCCTACTGCGGAGCCAATTCCCCAGCCAGCGGATCGTGGTGAGGTCGAGGCTGCAGTTAGCCAGTTTTGCCAAGAGGTGATCATGGGATACCAGATTGAAGGCTTTTTAAGTCAAGATATATGACGTCAATCTCTTTCCCCTTGTCCAGGTGATAGGCTACCTGGTCATAAAAGGAAATGAGATTGGTCAAACAAGACCTGCCCACAACAAACCCGTGATGGGTATCCCTCAGGATATTGCTGTCAGCTGGTCTGTTAAAGATGGCCTCTTTGATAATCTTTTCCAAGACCTTACCCAGGATAGAGGTCAGGCTGATGGGCTTGTAGTTTGCCAGATCTACTTTCCTCCCTTTCTTGAAGATAGGCATGCCATTCGCCTTCTTCCAATCTTCAGGCACTTCACCAGAGAGCAAGGCATTCTCCATGCCAGGGTTTGAGCTATGATGCTTGCCAGTTCCTTGAGTACCCTTTGGTGTAAATCGTCAGGGCCGGCTGACTTGAAGGTATCCAGCCTGTCAAGGTGTTCTTTCACGAGGTCAGCTTCAATGGAGGGTAAGGAATCTCCCTCACCTGGGTCTCCGTGACCCACAGTAGGCAGGGGCGTCCCATGGGACTGATGAAAGACTGACGAAAAGTCCCCATTTAGCAAGTTTGCTTTTTCATGGGCGTCAGTTGTCAGTTGTCCCATCTGGTTTACCAGGGGTCCAATGGTACCCTCGCTTTTCCTCTGGCTCCCCACATATCTAAAAAAGGACTTTTTATTTTCCTTGATATTTGTAGCTAGCTGGAGTTCCATCGCAGCCTTGGCTTCCCTGGTTTGCTCTTTGCAGGTCCAGACCAGAGCAGAGTATTTCTCCTTGGTGTTGGTTCCAGTCCTCCATCCTTTGTAGGCCTTCCTTTAAAGACACAGGAGGTCTACTAGCTTCCTGGAGAGCCAAGGGAGCTGTTGTGCCCTTTTGCTGCCTTTCCTCTGAGATGGGATGGACTTTGCTTGCACATCCAAGGCTCCTCCCTTGAGGATCAACCACTCATCCTGAACTCCCCTCCCCTTTGGGTTATGGCCCTTTAGGGCCTCACTGACAAGCCTCCTTAGCTTGTCAAAATCATATTTCCTGAAATCAAGGTCTTCTGTATTACTGACTGACTTGCCAGCTTTACGGCAGATGGTGAAGGTGATCAGCTCATGGTCACTGTCACCCAGCTACCCTTCAATCGTTAGGTCACTGATTAGGTCGTCCCCAGTTGTCAGAACGAGGTCGAGCAGTGCTTTACCTCTCGTCGGCCTGTAGACTTCCTGCGTCAGATAGAGATCATCCACTCATGAGAGAAAGCTTTGTGACCGCTCGGATTTGGCTGAGCACTCCTCTCACGAGAGGTCTGGATAGTTAATGTCTCCCATGACAACCATACACTGAGAGCATGCAGCCTCAGCCAATTCCCCCCCGGTGAACTCCTGGTCAAGGTCTTGACCCTGGGGAAGGGGTCTGTAGTAGATACCCACCATAGTATCCCCTGTGCCGTGTTCCCCATGGATTTTAACCCAGATGGTCTCAAGTCGTCCACCATGGGTGCCACTGTTGGCTTGCAGGGATGCGTAGCTTTCCTTGACATAGAGAGCTACGCCCCCGCTCCTTTTGTCCACTTGATCCCTCCTGTGCTGGGTATAGCCATCTATACCCGTGGCCCAGTCATGGGTGAAGTCCCACCAGGTCTCTGTTATACCTATGTCAGCATAGTTATGTGCATTTAGCAGGAGGACAAGTTCCTCCTGTTTATTCCCCAAGCTCCTGGCATTTGTGTACAGGCAGTCAAGTGTCCCCTTGGGGTCCTTGCCTTGCCTACAGATTGTTCCAGGGCTGGGGCAGGGGTGGGTTCCCTTAAATGCCTTGGCCTGCTGGTTTTGCAAGGATTGCTCTGTGGGCTAGCAGTGGCAGTAGTCTCCCCGCCCCCCGTTGGGCTTAGTTTAAAGCCCGGTGGAGCAGGTCAGCCAGTCTGGCTGAGAAGAGCCTTCACCCCAGCGGAGAGAGTTGGAGGCCATCCCTTCCCAGCAGCTCGCTGCCTCTCTTACCAAAAAGCAGACTGTGGTTGTGGACGTCAAAGCCTTCCCGATAACACCAGCGCCGCAGTCTTTGGTTAAGTACTTGGGTCCTCCTCTCCCTCCTCAGCCCATAGCTTGAGACAGGGAGGATCAATGAAAACACCACCTGCACCCCCAGACCCTTAAGCCCCACTCCCAAATCCCTGTAGTGCCTCATGACCCAGCTTGGAGCGCTCTGAGCCATGTCTTTGGTGCCAACATGGATAAGGATATGGGATAGCAGTCAGTGGGCTGGAGGAGTTTAGGGATCTTCTCCGCAATTTCTTGGATGTGGACCCCTGGGAAGCAACAAACTTCCCGGGCTAAGGGGTTGGGGCAGCAGATTACCCCCTTGGTCCCCCTCAGGATGGAGTCTCCTACAGCAAACACTTTGAGTTTTGTCTTGGGGAGAGGGGGGGGCAATAGCTACAGTAGTGCCTGTGTTGCCTGCAGAAGCTGGCAACTCATCAGGCTCTCCTGGGGCTGCAAGAGGTTCTTTTCCTGTTGCAAAGCTCCAGCGAGGCAGGGGCCTTGTTGCGGTGGGCCTTGGGGCCCTTGACCACCTTGGTCCAACTCCGTGGCTGGACAGAATGGGAGGTCCCCAAGTCCTTCCTTATCCTGGAGGGAGACCATGGTCTACCCTCTGCCTCCCGGGGGAGAAGGGCCTGGCAGTAGGAGTCGATCTCCAGGAGGCATGCAGGGCCTTTTCACCTGGGTGCTGCAGCACTCCTTAAAGGGTCTTGCAGCACCCTGATTGAGAACCAGTGGTTGTGAAAACTGAATGCTAAAGTTAAGATTCTCCTTTTTGATTGATTTTGGTTTGCCTGTCTTAAGGGCCTCACTTTCAATGTATGGTACCCATCCAGACAATGGAAGTTCAGATCCCAGAAAGTGGTCCATTTTGGAGGCTTTAAATCACTTCGAACATTTTACCCTGATAGCTATTTAAGTTTTCTTATTGCATTTTATTTATACAAAGATGACTGGTACATATTTTTTTTGCCTATCGCAAGGATGGTATGTACACATTACTATGCAACACTATATAATCTTTACAGCTATTCACTATAATTTTCCTGGAATTGATTATTCTTTCAACTGATTAGCTACTTTTCACCCTTCACATCAGCTGCTGTAAATTGAGGAAGAAGCTATATTTTAGTGGAACAAGGAGAGATCATTGCAAACAGACAGAGAGATTTACTTATCCAAAACATGTTAGAAACTCCTTGAGTCTGCTCATTCAATAAATCCTACCAAAGTTTTATATAGCGCACTCATGCATGCATGGCTTTGTGTTATCATTTTATACAGCCTGGACTTAAAATAAATAATATATTTGATAGTACACTTAATTTAAACTCTTCAGTTTGTCATCAGTCTTCTCAGTTAACAGAGTTGCTTTCACATAAAACAAATAAAAGTTTTGTTTCTCACCATTCATTTCTTTTGTGCCTCTCCCTTAGTTTGCTTTTTTTTTTTTTTTTTTTTTAAATGTTTTTGATCCCAACCCTTCCGGGTTTTTTATTTCAATTAGTTTTTCATCTGTCAAAAACATCATTGAATAATGATCTGTGTATATCTATGGGAATGGGATTTAAAAATTCAACCAGAGCAACCTGTGCTCACTAACCCTTGACCCATGTCATTCTATGGCTAAAAATTGTCCCAAAGTGTGACTGAACCAAAAGATCTCATGTTGTGACTTGAGTCAGCAGGGCTTCATATGAGGCACTGAAGTCTGCTTGAATAGAGGACTGCGTCTAAATTATAAAACTGTTAAGGATGGATTAGCTTGTCTTTATCCTTTGTGTATTCACATTTAGTTTGCCTTCTGTTCATGCTACAGAATGGATGGTTCCTGGCCTACTGTTGTCTCCTCCCCCCCTCCCGCCTCTGAACTTGAAGCCAAAGGGAATTTTGTGAATAGCCCTCAATCTGTAGTACCTATAGAAGAGACACAGAATAGACATTAACAGCTACCCTACTTCACAATTTTCTTGAGTCATATAGAGTCATCTCTTTTTGGATTTCATATCAGCCATGCTGTGAGGCTTGTCAGAGAGGATTAGAAAAAAAACCCTCCCAGGAGGGATTACATGCATTCTTGAGCCACTGTACGGGTAAAGTTAATTAGAAAATGGAAAGAAGAATGAGGACAAAGACTGTATTAGCCATCTAATTTGGGAGAAAACTGTTGTATCAAATCATGATTATTATGATCATTATAGCTTTGATGAACCTTTAGCAGAATCAGAGTATTTATCATTGAATCATATAAATTAGAGAAGGAAAAGACTGCTGAGGTCATCTAATCCATCCCCTGGGGCCAGTACACTACAGTACATTTTCTAGTGCCTGTCCAGGCTAGTTTTAAAAGTCCCAAGTGATGGAAGCTGCTTTTCCATGGGTATATATCGAGTGACTAGCATGGGAGTGGCTAGGCAAATGAGATGCCATAATGTTGATTTAACAATGACTTGATCTGTGACTGTATTCAGCTTCTGAGCATGCTCAGCATGGGCTAGATTTTTTTCCAAAAGCCTGAGTAGATTTTGAATAACAAACAAAAGCATGGAACATTTTCTGCAATCTGTCTCACTCCTGAGTGTCATCATAAATGTTCCATCCCCCAGAACTTCCCTGGACAGGCTACTCCACAGCCTGCTCATAGTCTGTGAGAAAGTTTGTTGATAATGGCTGTCCTAAACGTTCACTCTTAATTTAGTCTCATTGCTCTTAGTTCCACTCCATTTTACTGTACTTCACAATTCATCTACCTCTTTGGTGTTTACACGTCAGACATTCAAAGGCCTTTATCTTGCTTTCCTCACTTGATCTTAGGTTAGCCATACAGTTTATACTGGGCTCCTATAATCTTGAAATGTAAATCAAATCCTGCATGGTCCTTAAATAATTTTTGTAACTGAACAAATATCATCCCATTTATCAATATCATCCCATTAATGAGGTGCTCTGAAGCTAATATGGTATTACAGGTGAGGTACCAATGAATAAAGGGATGGAATGTAATACACGCTGTAAACATTGGTGTCCAAGTGGAGACTGCTGTTGAAAAGCGTTGTTGGAAGAAGTAGAGAATAGATAAAAGGATTCCTTATAAATAACATTAGCTGATATATTTAGCCCATTTCTGTTCACAGACCATTCCAAGCAAATTGCATATTTATTCAGTATTCATATATATATATGAATTGTTTTTTCCCTTCCTGGATTAACTGCAGAAATTCCAAGTGAGTGGTATGATTGAAATGAGATTAGGTTGTAGGGTACTGTTGGGGGTTTTTTTTGGTTATATTACTACTACGTTACTGAATATTTGCAAGTGCAAATTAAGTATAAATTCTTATGAATACTAATAATGGAATATTTCCTGTAGATAATTGCACATGCAATTTTGAGATTCACTTTGTGACAATTTCTGCCAGTAAAACCTAATTGCTTGGATGTTTGCAAAGAACAAACACAAGAAGGATAAGGAGTGTAACTGAAGTGAATGCATGAAAGGAGGAACAAATAATTGCGTGACTCACTTGGTTCAAGTTTAAAGGAGGGCTTTGGAAGAGAGAAGATTGGAAGGCAAGAGGAGGAAACCTGTTCCAGCTGTGTTAGGACTCCTCTGACAGAAGGAATCAAGCCAGGAATGGGGGGGAAAAAAGAGAAAGAAGCGAGAGGATTGGGAAGAGAAAGTAGGAGCAGAGTTGTCAATGGCAGAAGCGTATTAGGTCTGCAGAGCATGGATGAAAAGCTTGAATTTTATCCAGTAAGAGTATTACTGCTGAATTTCATTAATCTAGTGTATATCCCTTCTTTCAGATCATTAGTTGGGATTCTAAACAATATTGACCTGACACTGATCCCAGCAAATGAGTCCATCTTTAGTTAATTCATTAATGTTTGTAAATGCTTTGCATTCCTTGGGCTGAAGGTGTCTATGAATAATCTTCAGTCAGGAGGATCTGTCCTTTTTTGAAACTGTTCTGTTGGTATGTTTGGGACTTTTGTAAATAACTATAAAGTCTTTTTGATAATTGTATCTTCATTTACACGTGTGTCTTGTAAGAGACTTGAAGCTAAGTCCATTACTCCATATATACCATATAAGATTTAACTGTTTGGCACCATATGAAAAAAGAATCAAAGCATTGCTCATTACCTTAAGAAATTAGAATCACTTTATCATATTATTTGTATGATATCTAACTACACTCATAATCATTAATGGATTTGTATTCTTACAATAGTATGTTTGTACACATATGAGGAAAGGAAACGTTCTCTATTTCCCAGATGATGATGTATGGTGCCGTGTATATTAAGTGATTCACCCTAAATTGCACAGAATATTAGGCCTGTGCAAAGCAGCAAGTATTTGATTCAGATTTGGCTGATACGGAGGGACAGTGATTTGATTAGGTAGTTTGAGGCATGGTCCTGATCTGATTCAGATTCAGAGATTTGGCGCCGATTCGGGGATTCATCCATAGACTATAATGGGCAATCACTAAAATACCTATAACTTCATCATACTTTGCGTTGGTCTTTCACCAGTCCCACAGGACACCTCTGCCCATCACAGGACAAGGAGGCCTGAGTGAGGGAGATTCCTTGCCCTCCATCAATGCTGACCTCGTGAAGGAACACCTTGAGAGGCTGGACATCTTCAAGTCAGCCGGCCCTGACAATCTGCACCCCAGGGTACTCAAGGAGCTGGCTAGCATCATAGCTCAGCCCCTGGCATGGATCTTCGAGAATGCCTGGCGCTCTGGTGAAGTGCCCGAAGACTGGAAGAAGGCCAATGTGGTGCCTATCTTCAAGAAAGGGAGGAAAGTGGATCCGGCAAACTACAGGCCCATCAGCCTGATCTCTATCCCAGGAAAGGTCTTAGAAAAGATTATCAAAGAGGTTATTCTTAACGGACTGGCCAATGGCAACATCCTGAGGGATAGCCATCATGGGTTTGTTGTGGGTAGGTCTTGCTTGACCAATTTTATTTCCTTTTATGACCAGGTGACCTATCACCTGGACAAGGGAGAGGAGATTGATGTCGTATATCTTGACTTTAAAGAAGCCTTCGATCTGGTATCCCATGATCACCTCTTGGCAAAACTGGCCAACTGTGGCCTCAGGTCCGCCACGATCTGCTAGCTGAGGAATTGGCTCCATGGTCGGACCCAGAGGGTGATGGTTAATGGAAGTCAATCGTCATGGTGCCCTGTGACCAGTGGGGTCCCTCAAGGCTCTGTCCTTGGACCTGTATTGTTCAACAACTTCATTAATGATGTGGACATTGGAGTCAGAAGTGGACTGGCCATGTTCACCGATGATACCAAACTTTGGGGTAAAGCATCCATACCTTAGGACAGGAGGGTGATCCAGGCTGACCTCGACAAGCTCAGGAAATGGATGGATGAGAACCTGATGGTGTTTAACACTTAAAAATGCAAAGTTCTCCACCTTGGGAGGAAAAACCTGCAGCATCCTTATAGTGCTACACTGGCTAGCATTATGGATGAAAGGGGGTCATGAATGACCACAAGATGAATATGAGCCTTCAGTGTGATGCTGCGGCTAGTAAAGTGACCAAAACACTGGCTTGCATCCATAGATGCTTCTCAAGCAAATCCCAGGATGTCATTCTCCCCTTGTACCAGCCTCGGCCAGCTGGAGTACTGCATCCAGTTTTGGGCTCCTCAATTCAAAAAGGATGTAGAGAAGCTTGAGAGAGTGCAGAGGAGAGCCACGTGCATGATCAGAGGTCAGGAAAACAGACCTTACAATGACAGGCTGAGAGCTATGGGACGCTTCAGCCTGGAAAAGCACAGGCTCAGGGGTGATCTGATGGCCACCTATAAGTTTATCAGGGGTGTCCACCAGGATCTGGGGGAATGTTTGTTCACCAAAGTACCCCAAGGGACAACAAGTTCTAACGGTTATAAACCTGCAAGACCGTTTCAGGCTGGACATAAGGAAGAATTTCTTTACTGTCCAAGCCCCCAAGGTCTGGAATAGCCTGCCATCGGAGGTCGTTCAAGCACCTACTTTGAACGCCTTCAAGAGAAAATTGGATGTTTATCTTGCTGAGATCCTATGACTCAAGCTGACTTCCTGCCCCTGGGGCAAGGGGCTGGACTCGATGATCTTCTGAGGTCCCTTCCAGCCCTAATGTCTATGAAATCTATGAAATCATTTTTTTGCCAATTCAGATGAAAACAGCAGACATGGTAGTTCCTTCTGAGGGCATGAAGCCTGCCAAACTTCAAGAAGATAGGTGCAGGGGTTTCTGTGAAAGTGCCTCAAACTGTTGAAAGCAAAACTAGTATCACTTGTGTATGTTAAGGCACAGTGGGATGAATGCAGCAGGGATGGTAGCCCCTTCTGAGGGCATGAAGCCTGTCAAGTTTTAAAGACATAGGTGTAGGGGTTTCTGTGAAAGTACCCCTCAATGTTGAAAGCAAAACTTGTATCACTTGTATGTGTTAAGGGGTATAAGCTGTAGCTGTGTTGGTCTAAAGACATAAGCAGACAAGTTTCTTGTTCTTTGGGTCAATCTGATATCTTTTATTAGACCAACTGAATAGCTGGAGAAATATATCTTAGCAAGCTTTTGGGTTTAAAAACCCTTTGTCAGGCTGAGGAAACATCTGCAGTTGCTGCATGTGCTCATCCTGGATGGAATGAATAGTAAAGAAGCCAGAGGCTGGGCTGCATGCAAGAAAGCTGGTCAGTGAAAATGGAAATGAAGTCATCAGGGGGTGAGTGACAGGCCCTTCTCAACCCTCTCCCAGCCTGTCACTCACCACCGCCCCCCCCCAATGCCTCAATTTATATGTTCACTGACTGGCTTTCTTCCCTGCATACCAGCCTTTGACCATCTGTGGTCCCTTCTCTGGGATCTTTGGCACTCCCCCTTAGGCCCTGGCCCCACTGTCAAGCCAGTCGGAACTCTGAGCCTCTTGCTCTGGGCATTCCTCGCAGTCGGCCTCTGGCACTTTGACCCCTCTTTGGGTTCTGGCCCCAGCACAGACCAGTTGAGGGTACCTCAGGTCAGATCTGAGCTGCCTGCCTGTTCTTACCCTCACAACTCCACTGCAACCAGCAAGCCTCAGGCCTCTCAAAGATCTTACAGGTCTGGGCTTTCCCCAGCCAGGACTGTGCATGCGTGCATGTGTGTGCGCGGTGGCTGGAGATGCCCCCTACCCACCTTTCACCAGGGAGATTAGCGGTCCTGGCATTTCCTGGGGCTGCTGCACCACCTACAGTCCCACCAGGCCTCCCTACCCTGGCACAAGAGCTCAGTAAGTTCATCCTGGCACAGGAGCTCAGCAGAGAGATGTTCTTCCCCTGATAGCTGTTGATAAACTAAACTGCCACCTCCAGCTCTGAGAGGTTAAGTGGTTAATATTAAATGGTTCAGAAAGCAACTAAAAAAGAAAATAGGTGTGGAGTGAAGAGGGTGGTGCTCATTCCATCTGCATGCGGAGTTTGAGGAACCCCAGCAGTGGGAGGTTCACTTTCAGGAACACCAGCTGCTCTATCAAGCCAGGATCCAAGGAGGTCCGGTGGGGTGTCACAACATCACCACCAATGCTGAACACCCTCTTGCTTGGAACCCCTTTTCAGTGGACAGGACAGGGGTTCCCAAGCAACCGTGGCCAGATCCTGGCACACCTGGTTGCAGATTGCCCAACAGGCCAAGGGGTTGCAGGGCATTGGCTCCACGTCCTTGGTAAGATAGGTAGCCACTGAGGCCTCCGCACTACCTGCTAGATGGCCGGGTCTAGTGACTATGGACCCCAACATTGAAGCCATCACCTTAGCCCACATTGGCAGTGGCTGTGGTGGAGCAGATTAGCTGGTGCTTGGATTGCTGGCATGGGAAAGTGGATCCCTTTCTTCCACGTCCCCCTGCCTCTGCACTTCTGCCTCCCTGACTCTTTTCACCAGCACCTCTGTCCAGTGATCAAGGATTTTGCTGCTGCAGATGCTCCCCTTCACCCTCGGGTCACACATGCCTGCCAGCACGTGGACTATACTGAACCACAATGGATCCAGCTGTTTTTTGACGCTGTCCTTCAGCTGCTTCACCAGTGCCTGCACCTCTGGTGAAAGCAGCTTGCTCCAGTCAGGAATATTGATCCCCTGGAATTTTTCGATTTGATTCTCAGCTCCTTCACTATGGGGATCACCTCGCTAAGGAGGGCATCACCAGAACTCAGGCTCTCGGTGGCCTTGAGGAACGGCTTGAGGACCACCAAGATCTGGGAGATAGTATCCCACTCTGTTTTGTTTAGGGGGCTGCTGATCCCAATCTCCTTGAGCAAGGCCATCTCATGGATGGCCTTCTGTTGCTCCACCAGCCTTTCGAGCATCAGGTATGTGGCGTTCCACCGAGTCTCCACATCCTGCATGATTTTGTGCTGTGGGATGCTCAGCTCTGTCTGTTTGTCCCGCAGCATCTTGCCCCCCTTGATCCTCCAGTGGAAGTAGCCCACCACCTTCCTGCATTTTGAAATGAGCTGGCTGGTAGTGGTAGTGATGGTGCCATCACCCTGTCCCCCTCCAAGGCATCCCTGATTATAAGGTGGAACTTGTATGCCACACAGTGGATGCCAACAAAGTTGGCATCATGAACTGCTTTGATCATATTGGCCCCATTGTCGATGACCATGAACCCACAGGTGAGCTCGCTCTGCCCAACAAGCCACACCTGCATCATGTAGTTCATGGCCACCATAATCTCCCTTGCCATATGGGATTCATCCATCACTTCCGCTTGAAGGCGAGCCCACCGATGCCCTGACTGATCACACCAGTGCCCTGTGAGGGAAAGGTAGGCATGATCTCCTACCCAGCTGTTCCAGATGTCTGAGGTGAAGTACAAAGCTACATGTGGCCCTGCCTTCCGCAGCTCCTCCCTCAAGTATCCCTGCATGCCTCATACAGGGAGAGCACCACCATCCTGCTAAAGGTGGTGTGTGCAGGCACTTGGTAGGAAGGTGTGATAGGTGGCAACTCTCGGGCCCAGGTATCATGTTGGCCCGCACACCTGTCTCTACAGGGCAATCCACCCGATCCCGTCTGCCATTACTTTGTTTTTCCCATATACGGATGGTACATGCGGGAGACTGTCCATTACTGCCCCAATGGCAGGGGGCACTATCTGCAGCTCCAACCTCCCCTACACTGCAGCCCATGCCCCACAAATGACATCCAGACTCCAAGTATGAGACCGGAGGAAACTGAGTCCAAAGTTGGGCTCCACACACACACACACACATACACACACACACACACACACCACCTCCCCACTCACAGGAGGCCTCTTCCACTCTGCACCTCTCTCACTGGGACCTCTGGCATACTGCCCATTACCGGGTCACACTCCACTGCCCTGCTCCTCCTTGAGTGGCCCCTCTTGGGCCATCAGTCTTCACTACTCTCATACTGGCCTTGCCACACAGAACCTTCAGTTCCCGTGAGTTCCCCTACTCTACGTGGGTCATCCTTATGCCAAACCCTGGGCTAATTCTGCCCCAAGCCCCTCACTGGACACAACTTCTCACAGGGCTGGCCCTTGTGCTGTCCTTCAAGTTTACTCCTATTTGACCGTATTCAGCACGCCCCTTGGGCTGTCCTTCAGGCCTACTCCGACTTCAGCCCTACTCAGCCCCCTCACACGCATAGTCCTTCAGGCCTACTTGCACTTCAGCCCTAATCTGTGTGGGGCCTCCCATTGTTCTCCACACCATCCCCTCTGGGGTCTCCAGGACCTCATATCCCTGCTAGGCTCAGGCGCCTACAAGTGTAGGCTGTCCCCAGCTGCCTCCAAATCAGCCTCCCCAGCTGCCTTCAAAGCCCACCCAAAGATGGGGGCTGGGTTTAAGGTGCCCCTCCTTGCCTTTCACCGGGAAGGTAACTGGTCTGGCATTTCCTGGGGGCTCCCGCAATACCACGAGCCCCACCAGGCCACCCTTCCCCAGCATGATGCAGTTTTAGGTCATGCCCAGGACCAGAAGCCTCCAAACCATCCCCATAAGCTCCTGCCCTTACCTCCAAGGTTGTTGCTGTTGCTGTTGCTGCAGCTGCAGCTGCAGCTGCAGCTGAGCGCAGCGCAGCGCAGCGCAGCGCAGCGCAGCGCAGCGCAGCGCAGCTCAGCAATGTTTCTGCCTCCCTTGGCTGCAGCCAACTGCAGCCTTTATATGCCTTGTTCAAAATGGCTGCTCACATCAGGCACCTGGTAGCTACCTGCCTTTGCCCTTAAAGTGACAGGCACCCAAAGGTGCTATGAGCATCATGAGCCACTTGAACACTGGGCGCTCAACAAAGGAGAAGGGCTGGCCATCCAGAGCAAGCAGCTCTCCAGTGCTTTGGGTGACCTCGCTCACCTTGAGAACACACCCGCTTTGTCTCTGCCTTTCCCCCACTGGTCCAGGGTCTGCCTCTGCTTCTTGAGGATGGGGGCTTTGGAGTGAGAGGGGGACTTCTTTTTGGGCATGCTCCCAATGGTGCCAGGTTGAGGAGGAATATGGGCAAGGGGATGCTGCCTCCTGAGATGCAGCAGCATCACTGTGGTGGTGAAGTGTTTCTCGTCCTTGCCCCGGCTGATCTGCTTTTGGCAGTGCTGGCAGGGAGCATACTTGGAATCATCTGCCACCTCAAAATGATCCCATACTACGCTACCCACCCACTTCTGGGTTGTGGTTGGGGATCCTGCCTTATCCCCCTCCTCACCAGGCAGAGGCACACCAACAGGAGGAGCTGAGCCACCTGCCCCCACAACCTCCTCTGAAGTGCCTTCCAGAAGAGAGCTGCCTCTAGGGGAACTCTGAGGGGAACTCATATTTCCCCCTCCTTCCCCAGAGTTTCCTTTGCTATGGCACACAGCTCTGCTGCTTCCAGATCCAGCTCCTTTTCTGGCACTGGAAGGCTTATGCTGGGAACTGAAATTGGGACGAAGACTGTCATGCTGGTGCTGGTGGTTATTGCTAGTGTCGGTGAAAGTGGTGCAGGTGCAGACACTGCTCCCGCCTCCTTACTTCCACTACCAGCAGAAGACTCCTTGCTGCCAGGAAAGAGGGTGCATCTTTGTTTTTTTGTGGGGATGGGACTTGCAGCTCTCCCTCTTCCCCCTCTCCCTCCCCTGCCAGAAGACCTGGCACCTGCCTTTCCAGTAAGCTTCATAATGCTTGGTGTGCTGCAAAATGTGTATGTGTCTGTAATATATGTTGTGCTTTCCTGCATTGCACAGTGATCACACACTGTCAGGGAAAATGCAGAAGAAAAGAGACTAGCTAGCTAGTAGCTACCAAGAGACTAGATAGCAAGCCAGAGCCTTTCAGATGCTGCTGGTACAAGAGAGACAGCTCACAAAAGGCATAGATCACTTCACACAGCCTTATATGTTGTTTCTACGTCCCTACCTCAGAGCACTGTGATTGGAGGGGAACTTGGGGAAAGATCTCAGTCACTGGCCAGCTACAGATGTCAATATCAGAGCAGTTTCCCTTCCCCCCTGCCCCCCTTCTCAGTTTCTGTTTCTCCTTAAGACTGTCTTCTGAATCACTGAATCTTTTCTGAATCTTTTCCAAATCAATTTGAAGGTTTCCAAATTGATTTGGACTTTTTAATAGGTCTCCTGATCCAATCTGTATTTGGAGATTTGGTCACCGAATCAGGCCAAATCTCCTCCAAATTAAATCGGCTGCTGAAGCTTTGCACAGCCCTACAGAATATCTGTGCTCTTAAGTTTGTCCTATCCACAATACCCTAGAATGATGCTTTGCCACTTGTAATTCTCCTTAGGGACCAATGGACTCAAAAGGCAAGTGTATGTGGGGCAGAGTCTTTAAGGTACCAAAAACTCTTATAACTGAAAGCAAAGAAAATATATTCTCTTAGCCTTCAGGTCAAATATTATCTGTTAGACTCTTAAAACTTATGAACAAATAAATAAAAACAATGGATTTTTGTTTACTGTAACAAGTAGAAAGTAGAGAGAAGGGAGCTGTGAAAAATATTCAGCTTTTTTTTTGAAGAAGAAGAAGGTATTGCCAACCTGAAAAGATGCTCTGCCATTTTTCTCACCCTGTTGAACTTTAAATCCTTTTAAAATCATTGTATAATTTTAAAGGCCTGCAGCACATTGTGGCTGGAAGTCTGAATTCTTCTTGCGTCTAGTAAAATCAAAAGGGTTTTGCCATGCACTGCAGTGGATATAGGACCAGGCCATAGGCATGTACACATGTTGGTTTGTTAATTTGGTGCGTTTTAGTCAAATTATCTTACTTTTCTGGCTGCCTAATGAAACTATCAAAGCCATAAAATAAAAAGTAAAAAAACAAGGAATTGTTTTGCCAGCTATCTGATAAATGCTGAATAATGCAGTGTGGAGGGGTTTGGGCAGTTTCTGTGTGTAAAAATAAATAAAATTAATTTAAAGCAGGGATATCGCCTAATCCATACTTTCCTGCTTCTCCCAGCAAAGCCACAACCAAAAGTATTGAGAAGGAGATAGGGACCTGGGGCTTCCTATGACATGGTATGTCTGTGAATAGGCATGTGCTCCTGCTTACCTTAGGTTTATCAGATAATCCTAATGCAGGCACAAGCGCAGGCTCCTGGTACAGACATTTCCCAATGAGGCTCCTCCGCCCAAGGCGCAGAGGGCAGTGCCAACTGGTGGCAGTACCCCCATTGAGAACCTCTGAGGTAAACTGAGGGAGTACAACAATGCTTCTCAACTGAAGCACCACCAAATTCAAATGTTATAGAAGGGTGTCTTGATTTTAAAACTGTTGAGAGCCACTGGTCTAGACCAAATATTCTGCCAGCCAAATATTATTAAGCTCCAGATGGGAAAAATTATACCGACACCAACAGCATTTTCAAAATTTACTTTGAATCTAATTCATGGCCTATTAAAATTAGAAAGGCTTCTAATGATTTTTTTTATTGTATCAGTGAGATGGCTGAGAGAATTTAAACTGCTTGAAAGTTTGCTCTTTTTTTTTCTTTTTTCCAGATTGTTGGTCAAAATTTCAAATTTCACTTGAAAGTCAGGTGGAAAAATTACGTGTGTAGTAATTGGCTACCTGTGCTTTTTCATGCAGTGCAATGCAATGAAAGCCGTGCCCAGATTATTGCTGCTAGATACGAATAGATTATAACCAATACATTAATGTAACTTGATTTGACATAACTATAAAATGCACCTTCATGCAAAAAACTCTAGATGTCTGGCTGTGACATGGTATTTCTTCACAGGTTGTGAATATGTTACCCCTGGCAGTTCTGTGCTTACAGTACTTCTCATTCCACTGGTTGGTGTGACACATTTGACTTAGCAAGTGGTGGGAGTGAAAAAAATAGTGGTGAGGAAGTTTGAGTCTAGACTCTTGAGGAAGCTAAACTTCTGTGTTGCTGTAGCAGTCACCTCAGGAAAAAGCTCAAAGACCCTGTCTTTTACTAAGTCTTTGAATGTCTTGGATCATACAATCAAAAGGGAGATATTGCTGGAGATGAGGTACACTTAGCAATTCATATCTTTAGGCCCAAGGAGTAAATCAGTCTGCCCCACACTGTGTGTTGGCTACATCTTCCTATGCCATCTGTTATTATGGTGTATTGTCAAAAGGTCAGTGCTCTTATTGTACATGTGAGAAAATAACAGACAGGGCATATTGTGGCAATACAGGATGCCAAAATATGAGATGTTTTTAAAATTAATTTTTAATAGAATGAAGCTAATGCTTTTTATGAGGTTTGCAGACATGAGTAAACCATTAAAAACACCTAATGACTGCATTGCCAAGCACAGTTGGCTTCTCGTAACCATTCTGTGGCTCTCAAACCCTTTCGGGTTGGCATGTTCTCTCAGCCCAGCTTCTGTTAGATCAGAGCCTGCCCCCTGACGTACATCTCACTCAGTCTTTGTCCATCCTTTCTCCCAGTCTGCTGCATCATGTGGGGCTGTGTTTGCTAAGGTGACTAATCCTGCTGAGTATGCTGATTCCTGGGTGTTCCAGTTGACTTTTTTTAGAGAAGGGGTGTTTGGTACTTTCTTTAAATTCAGGCTCAAGTTGGGCACCCAAAAGTCACTTCAGAAAATGTCATCTTTCTATGTATTACCCAAATGTGTGTGTGTGTTTTACTTGCCATTTATATTGTGTCTTTTCAATCTACTTTCTCTTCTGAATCCTCTCCCTATCTCCACATTTTTTTTCTTCTTCCCAAATTCTGAATGGTCTTCTCCACCCTTTCTACTTCTCAGTCCCCCTCTCATTTCCTTGGCACTTTTTTGGCCCCTTTTAGTCTTTTCCTTTCTTGCTCTTTGATTCTTTTTCTCTCTGTTCCTATTCAGAGAATTATCTGTGGGTACAGACCTATCATAATCCCACCTGTTGCTGTAGACTTCTGCTGTAGACTTCTGCTGTATACTTATATGCTTATATGTGGAGTGTAATACAAATTCATGTGCATTTGGGTTATGCTCATGGTACCATGAAGGTGCCAGCTAAGA
Organism: Alligator sinensis; assembly: GCF_000455745.1. Lineage (NCBI taxonomy): Eukaryota > Metazoa > Chordata > Crocodylia > Alligatoridae > Alligator > Alligator sinensis. The sequence goes on from NW_005841852.1 coordinate 3,387,296, forward strand.
AACAGAATGACATTTCCAGATCCCACAGAGCTGTGAGAAGGCTTGGTTTGAATCTTTCTGGTAAATTTGACTTTGGAGCTAAGGTGTATGAACCCATTGTCAGCATCAAGAATATGAACCCATTGATTGCTCCTTGTATTTCTGTGGAAGCAGAGAACTGGCACATGAGGCAGGCCGGCAGTTTAAAGAGAAGCTGTACAGATGGCTTAAAAAGAGCTCCTGTTTTCTCTCTTTTCTTCCTAACCACCACATGTTCAGCCTTAGGAACAGTCCTACACTGGGGGTGTTGCCCTGTGTGCTGCTCCTTTTCAGGCATACCTTCATTGGAGAGTTAGTGTGGGCTGTTGTTGCACATGGTGGAACTGGTAGTTATATATGGCAGGAGCTGCTGTGCTTCTTAAGGAAGGTCTTGTGATCCTCGAGACTGGGAAGCATCGTACCTCTGGACTGGTTTACCAAATTCTTTGTATGAAACAAAATGGCTTCTCCATGCAATATCTAAAGTGATTTTTTTATTATTATCATTGTTTTATTTGTATTAGAATTAAAAAAATTACCCGCAGACCAGGAATTGTCTTGTGGAAGGTCAGGGCTCAGGACAGTCTCTGTTACAGTTGTGCTGGGCAAGTCAGGAAGGCCATAATTCTTATCCAGCATGCCACAGCACTCTGGGGTGCCAACCGATCCTTTGAAGGGTGCCTTGAGATGTGAAGAGATAAGCAGATGAGTGCTGGCTCAGGCTTGTCCCTGCCTGGCCAATCCCCTGTCCCCACTGCCCAGCTCCTCTGCAAAAAGGAGAGCACTGTAATATATAAATTAATTTTGTGAATTCAGTGGCACCCAATTTCAAAACATTATGGAGGATTACCTTGAGGGCAAAACATCTGAGAACCACTGCATTAAGGATATGTCAGTTGCCTCCAGACCACACTAGGGATTACTCCAGTGAAACACTAGGGCTAAGTATAGACATTCAGGGCCATTAGGGAGAGGCTAGATTGGGTTGAAAATGGCCATTCCATCGAAAGTAAGTTGGGATGGGGGGGCTAGCAGGCATGGGGGGTGGGGAAGTGG
>NW_005841852.1:3388379-3401882 GCF_000455745.1 Alligator sinensis
GGAGGGGGGGTGGGGGGGGGATGGGAGGTCTGTGAGGGGGATGGGAGGCAGGTGCAATCCATGGGGGTTAGAGGGCAGGCATGATCTGTAAGGGAATAATTCAGGGCAGGTGCAGTTCACAGGAGCAATGGGGGACAGATGCAATTCATGGGGGGTTGGGAAGGCAGGTAGCAGCTGCAGGGAGATGGGGCGTGGGCAAGTGGCATCTGTGAGGGGTTGCTGCAGTCTGGGAGGGTTTTACGGGATCTTGGTTACTCGTGGGTCTGCGAGGTGCTTGGGGGGGAACCACGTGATAGTTTTAGACCCCTGACCCCACGCTCCCAGCAAACCTACACCCCCATCCCTTCCCTGCTCCTCCCCCCACCCATAACTTACTTGCTTGGCTCTGGCAGCAGAGGACACTGATAAATTTAGTGGCCCCTGGAGTGATGTGCAGGATGGGGGTGTTGGGGCTCGGGAGGCCTGGTTGGTCCATAGTTGAAGGTGAGGGGCCAGGGGGCTAAGATAGCCTGGTGCCAGGCAGGGGGGTATGAAGAGCTCAGCCCTGGGTCTGGGGTCAGCAGCTGGGCTTTCCCAGCCTCAGGGCTTCATGGGTACAGCAGTTCCATGTCCTGGTCTTTAACCTAGATTGAGTAAATTTGATAATACATCAATCCAGGTTTATGTTAGACCAGGTTTCAAAAATTTTATATCGGACTGTCTGCGTGGAACTTGTGTGCTGGTAAGGGTTTTAGATTGATATCCAATCACTGAGACCAGCTCTGAGTGTAAGGTCTGCACCCAGGGCAAATTAAATTAGATCAGGGTGACCATTTTGAACTGATCTAACCTCCTCTTGACCCTCCAGATGTCTGCACTTAGATGCTCACTCAGTGTATACGAAACCCCAAACCTAATGTACTGTAGCTGCCTTAGTGCTGGGCATGCACTCGTAAAGTCTCTATCAGGTGTACAAGGCAGGTATGCTGTGCTTCATGGTCTCCCTCACATGGTCTGAAGGTGATGTACACATGCCTTTAATAGCTCTGTGCTTTAGTTCCCCATCTGCCAGGGAGGATAACATCTCTGTTCTCTTAAACTTTGCCTATTCTATCTATTTAAATGGGAGCAGGGGTGTAGTGTCTTGTTGCATTTTCATTGTACTGTCTCTTTAAACCTAAAGCCCTCATGTTCAGCCCTGCGGGGTTCAGTTTGCTTGTGGCAGTTTTGCAGCACTGGGGACTCCTTGTTTGCTGCCATGGGGAGCCAGGGGGCATTTTGTTGGTTCCTTTCACTCACCAGGACTGTGTCGGGCTAAGGTCAGAGACAGAACAGGTCTAAGTTTTGCATACATATACAGAGGGCAATTGTTTAAGATCCACCCTGAGTATGATTCCAGAGAGTTATAATAATAAATAACTGTTAGTTCAACACAGGAGTGTCCAGAGTGTTGTTGCTGAACCCACATGTCAAGGGGCCACCTTATACTGGAGTAATATTGCATTGATTGTGGCTGAGCTCTCTGACCAATAACGTAATGCAAATAACAGTAGTGCTAATCATAAATATGGAATTATTTGGAAAGACATATGGAATTTCACAAGTGATTGGTAACTCCAAAAACATTTAGATGATTAGATCTAGACCTTTCAGTAACAGAAGCTTGCCACTTTTAGCAAGGGTGTTATTTAGTGGTTATCTTGTGAAACTGAAAGTAAATTGTCTCAGTTTCTAATCCCATTTCTTTCACTGACTTGCTCTGTGACTTCAGGCAAGCGACTTTACACTTAACTTTATTCTGTGCTTTAGTTTCCCCTGGTGTAAAATGGATGTATCAGGACTTATCTGTCTCAAAGGGCAGTTGTAAAGCTTAATTAATATTTGTAAGGTGTTTTGTTTCTCTGCTGTGTAGAAGTGCTGTAGAAGCATGTTGTTTTTCTTCCTTTCCTATATTTCTTAGACTATTTTGGCTATATTTATATCTTGCCACATTATAGGGAGTAAAAAAAGAGATAGGATGCTTGTGTATGTTTAATATTCATCAAGAGTTGTAGATATTAGCCATCTCCTTTTTATTATTGCTCATCAGTGCTGCACAGTTAATTTTCCCATAAGTCACAATGAATATTTACCCTGGAACATGTCACTGCCCTAAGAGAATTTAAAGCTGGTGCATTTTGCCAATCAGGCATGTTTCAAGAGATGTCTGTTTATCCTCTGAGCTGTACAGTAGAAACAGAGCCGGTGACGGCCATGCCAAACTTCCTAAACAACGGCTCTTGCACTCACTGGTGCCACCCCACCAAGCCGTGGTAGGAGCACTAGGATGTAACTGCAGTAAGTTAAGTCAGAGCTATTCTGAGTAGCACAGCAGCTGCCAGTGACTAACTATGCTGGCACTCTCAATACCCCTGAAATCAAAGGAACTGCCCTGGTGGTAACATTTGTAGGACATTTCAGGAGAATTGCTACTGTTTACAAAGCAAATTGGCATTAACTGAGCCAAAGAAACACTGCAGAAAAATGATGCTCAAATATTTGTTCTGATTTTTAAACAAATTCTCTTCAAGTGTGTTCATGTCCTGCCCACATTCTACTGCCACAAACATTTTTAGAGATTAGCGTTGTTGGAAGAAACAATGAATTGTATGCACATGATGGGTTATGATTGGAGAGAAGGGATCTTCAAAATGGTTTGTGAGTACAATGGCATGGGCCATTTTTTTCTAATAACTATTCCATTTTTCCATTTCATATGGCTGTTGTTGTAGTCACCTAGTGTGGATCTTGAATTTTGAGCACTTGTTTACAAGCTGCTCACCACAACTTTTACTATTTTTCAGCAAATAATTTTGAAGCATTTGCAATGCTTATGAAAATCTCTGCCTACTTTCTTACAATTTACAAACAGAGCAATTTTCTTGAATGAAAGACTTACTCTATGTGAACTGTTTGTCTACTTCTCACCTGCTGTTAGGCCACACTTAAAGCAGAAGGATGAGAGTTAATTCTCCATGGCCCATTCAATCCTTTGTCTCTCTCTTGAGGCAGCATAAGAGCAGAAGTGTTAACCATGGTGTCTTGGCCAATTTGCAACTCTGGAAATTGCATCTGTCTCTCTGAATTCCTCTTGAAATTTATTTTGTATGCCATGTTCTTCCCTTTCTGGCCTAAATTGCCATTTACCACTGCTGTTTAATACAAAATACCTATTGCCATTCATTGCACTGGTGAGCGTATTGTCCCTGAATATAGTTTGGAGAATCAGAAAAAACTCTAAAAATGAAGTGGAATATGTCCATATGATCAGTAACAGAGAACAGAGTTGCCTGCTGCTCATGCTTTATGGGGATTTAGTCTTTGACAGTTTTCATCAAAGGGCAAGCAGACGCCACCCTCATGCTTCCATGAACATTGTTGTCGGTACAGATTGCAAGCAAATAGAGGTCCTTGCCCTGTGTAGTGCTCCAGGTGCCCAGAAATGTTGGTGTGACCAAAGGTAGTCATAGTTGGTGACACCTTAAATAAGAGGAAGTCTGTTTGCTTATTGTGTGCCCCAGGAATTCTCCTTCAGTGTCCCATGAGATGGCAGGGACCAGACCATGTGGTGCAGTAGCCCTGGGTGAGACTTATAGACACCAGTGAAGTGGATCAGCTATGCTGGGATGCATTCTGGTGCAGCTGACCCTGTTCCAAAGACTATGTCTGTTTATACCCTATAGGTCAAAGACAGTGCTGCAAGAAACAATTTGTGTTGCCTGGTCATGATGTGTATCTAGGGGGAAGTCTTGGCTTCATCACTGTCAGTAAGAGTTTTGCCTCTTACTGACAGTGGGGCCACTGGTTTTCATGGTGTGTGTGTGTGTGTGTGTGTGTGTGTGTGTGTGTGTGTATGTGTGCATATATGCACATCTGATGAAGGTGAGTGCAGCATTGGATTAGGATAGGGACATAATGCAAAACTATTCTAGGATAGGGATCTAAAGGTGGAGTGATAGACAGCAAAGGATCATTGCAAAATATGGAAGGTCCCCTCTCTATACTTGGGAAGTGCCTCTGCAGCGTAACTGCTCTGTTTTCTGCCCCAGTAGGGAGGCATCTCCCCCCCGGTCCTTTTTTCCCCCGACAGTATGTATGTATTTAAAAAAAAGAAAAATTGAGCTAAGACTCACAGAGTCTCAGAGGATACTTCTCAGCCTCTGAATGCTTGGTGAGACCATATCTGTACCCATTTTTTCTGCCTTGCAGGAAGAAATAATGAATGCATAAATGATGTGACTATATTCCGGCACTAAAAAAAAAAGATAAACAACTTCTCAAGTGTACTGGAATTTGATTGAAAAATCTGTAGATTAAAAAAATGAAATTAGTCAACGGTTGTAATATCTTTATTCAAAACTGAGGTAAGACATTTAACACTCTGTCGGTGAGTTATTTTTTTCAAATATGCATTTGGTTGATAGAAACTCCAAGGCAACAACACCTTACACCCAGAACAGACAGTCAGAATGAGGAAGCTGGCAATGACTTCATGCACAAAGCACTCTCTAGCTGCATAGCATACACACATGTTACCTTAGCAAAGGGACCACATTTCCTAGCTGCTGAGGCATTGGACTTCTGTGATATTACTGGTACTATTTACCAGAATGTCAAAAGGTGGAGTGGGTCTACCTGAAAAATGTTGCTATAAAATTCTGAGGGTGGCTTGAGTGGAGGAGGAAAGAGGAAGGAAAAAAAAACTTAGATACCTTTTCTCTTTTCTGTGAAATGATAAAGGAGGCTTGGAGGACTATTTGATGAAAAATAATGAGGCTGTGGAGAAGAATAAAAGAGAACATTAGGAATCCTGATCTCTACCCTGGCCACACTGAATGACTGAAGCAGTGGTAAAATTATGATGACCCAAGAATTGGAGGCAGCAACTGGCAGGGGAAGGGATTTTTTTTTTTTAATGAGTTTTGTTACCATCCATTTAACTCCAATGTCTTATGAATATTTGGGATAATGGGCACCTCCATTTAATGATTCAACCCTTTCCAGTTTATTTGGCTAACATGCAACACCTTTTGCCACATATTTGAATTCCGTATGGGCACCAGCAAAACTAGAGGGTACTAGCTCCTGATACTGACTGTAAAAATCAAGACTCCCTTGCTTCAAAAATCTCTTTTAGAACTTCTCTCTCAATACAGAACACCAAATATAGCAGCACCAATATTCAAAGATCCTTTGCAGGTCACCTTTAAAGAAGAGGCAGCTCCAAGTATACTGATAAGAACCCAATTTGCAAACCCTGGTGATGAATCATGAACAACAGACTGTCATTTTAAGCACTGAAACAAGCTGTTTTTTGGGGTGTGGAGGGAGGAGAGGTTGCTATTTTGTCTTAATCCCAACATTTTAATTCTTTTTTTCATAAGCAGTGTCTAGGATATGAACTTTGAACATGTTTTGCCTGATTGCTGTAGGACAGGTGTACAGATAGGGTTGAATAAATGCCGTGAAAATGTTGTAGTCACAAAATGGCTATAGATGTCCTAATTCCAGACACTCAGCATTATATATTAGACAGCAGCTCTGCTCAAACAGTAAAAGAACACGTCACTATATATCCCCGTCAGATTAAAAAACTAATTTGAAAAGATTAATGTATTCCATTCCTGTTAGCCTGAATCAGATACCGCTGTGCCTACAGCAGCACTGCCTCCTGATTATTGAATTTTTATGGCCTTGTAATTAATTGCAGATTCCCTGTTTTGTTCTATTTCTTTTTCTCTGACATTTTAATTTCAACAAAAAGCAGCGGTCTCCATGCAGCCTCTCTCAGGAGATCCTAATGGCCTATAAAACAAAATGACTTATAGATATGGCACCCACTTCAGTTGGCTAGCGATTGTTCGAAACCTTGCTGATCACGCGGAATTTAATTTTTTTTCTTCCTCTACTGTACTTATTTCTTGTCTATTAAATTGCGGCTCCAGTGTCCTGACTAACAAATGGATATAACAAAGTGCCACCCTTCTGTAATATATTACTGTTGCCACATGCAAATTTTTTTCTTAAAAAATTGCAGTTCATTTTATCTAATTATAAATGAATAAATGACTCTTGCACATGAATAGAATATTGTCCTTGGATCTGCATGTGAGGATTTTATGTTCTGGTAAATCACTTGGATTTATAATAAAATTTAAAGAATCAAGTACATTTTAGGTTCATTTTGCATTTTCTTTCATCCCCTCCTCCCCCCACCATCCCCACAGCTGCCACCTCAAAATACTAGAATGTTCAAAATGATTGATTTCTGACGTAGGCAAAAGCCTGGTAGCATGACTTGCCATCTCTCAAAGAAATCCGTTTTAGGCTAGAAGTAATGAATTATCTTTATTCATATTATAGTAGTGCCGAGAGGTCCCAGCCCCCCGGAAACAGGGACCCCATTTTTCTGTGCAGTGTGTAAACATAAAGGAAAAGGTCATCCCTGCCCCAAAGAGCTTACAGTCTGATGGCAAGTCCGTAAATGACTGCAGTGGAGAATAGAGATGCCTCAGCTAGTGTTAAACTAGGTACAGTAGATTGCTACTGATGCCAGAGCCAGCTATTGCAGCCAGGAACTCAGGGCAGGGCGCAAAACCTGTCTCAGAAGCAAAGTAGATTGCCTGGTACTAAGCTCCATGCTGTTGCTCTTAAGGCTGCTCGAAATGCACAAGCTAGCCTGGGTAGCTCTGCAGTCACCACTGTGCTGACTCATCTGATGGCTGAAGTCTTGAACATGTGCTTGACTACTTGCTTCAGTGGTAAAACTTGGCATGTAAAATTAAGCATGTGCATAAGTCTCTGCAGGGTTGGGGGCTAAACAGACAGCACAGACAAAGGATTGTCCCATTTCACACATGGGAAATGGAAGCATAGGGAAATAAGTTATGTTGGAGAGTCAGCTTTAGAAATCACAAGGGTTTCATAGTTTCATAGTAGATAGGGTTGGAAGGGACCTGAGCAGATCATCAAGTCCGACCCCCTGCCATGGGCAGGAAAGGATGCTGGGGTCAAACAACCCCGGCTAGGTGATTATTTAGCCTCCTTTTGAAGCCCCCCAGGGTAGAAGTGAGCACCACTTCCCTTGGAAGTTGGTTCCAGATCCTAGCCGCCCTGACTGTGAAGTACTGCCTCCTGATATCTAGCCTGAATCTACTAATTCAGTGGATAAGAGCATTTCAACTTTTAGAATAGTATTCACCAGCTCAGAAGGAGAGCCCAGCTGGGTTATTAGTAGGGCCCTGTTTTAGCAAAGCATGTATTAATTTTAAGCACATTCTTCATAGACTATGTGATTCATAATACAATAATAATAGGCATTTTGCTCAGCTGGGGTCTTAATCACTGTTTTGCCTCAGTTCTCTATCAGTTAAACGAAGACAGTAACCATTTGGACAAGGTTATGGAGAGAATCTGTGGTAGAGCTAGAAACTAAATGGGTATTTTTTCATTATTAGTGTAGTAACTTCACCTGTAGGCCCCACCTCCCTTCTTCCTGTTATGCTAATAGAGGGAATGATATGGATTATAACGAATATGGAAAACAAGCATGCCTGTGCCCAAGGAAAAGATGTGAGCAAACCACTGCTTTGATCTTGGTACTCATTTTGTGTTCACTTTCCACAATGGTTGGAGCACAAGAGGCCTGCTCTGGCACCAACTGTTGCCATCCTCAGATTTTACAAAAAGCAAAATGCATATTTGCTTCTGTGCAGGATTGTCTATCTGTTTGCTCATCCAGTCAAGAAATAAACCTGGTCTGTGGGTGAGCTGGCCAATCACTCTAAATATTGGTACTTGAAGCCATGCAGTAAACAATTCAAATAATGCAAAAATCAGAGGATATGTTGATTTTTCTTTCAAATGTTCAGCGAACTAAGTAGCTAAAGTAACTAAAAAGATTATTGATTATTTATTTGTTTATCTCTAGCCCAAAATCTAACAAAAACAGTTTTGTTGAGGACCATAATAAACACCATGTTATACCTCTCAGAAATAGTGTCTTGTTTGGGCTTGCGTGTTTTCCCCCCTCTTTTTGACTGCCCTGAATTAGTGTCTAAAGGCCCTGGGAGATTCTTTTTTCATGGTATTTCCTAACTGCTTGTAACCAAGATATCCTGGAAACCTTGTTATTGCTAATCAAACCTACAGGCTATGAAATGTACACCGAACCAAGCCTTCTCCATCCTACCCATCTGTAGGCTTCACCTTACTGGTAGCTCAGTGCGGTTCTCCTTCCAAGCTGGTGAATACTAATATAAGGGTTTAAATGCTCTTATCTGCCATTGTGATATTTGTAAAGCTGACTCTCCTACACAAATGATTTTAACATTTGACCTTTTTTCCCTTTAATGACTAATTAGTTAAGATAGGTCTTAGAGCTTGAAATCCCAAGCAGAGTCTGCTAATGATGTGGCCTTTTTGGTACATGGACTGCAAAAGGAGATGTGTTGGCAGCTAATTCCGGCTGAGAGGCTTTATTTTTTTTCCAGGAGACTATGAGTAGGTTCTATTTTTGTCTTTGCCACTGACTCATTAGGCTCTCATTTTACCACTGTGTGCCTCATTTTGTCCATCTCTGACTTGGTAGTATCATAATGCTTATACACCTCAGACAGTTCCCTGAGTACTGAAAAAAGTATTTCTGAAAAATATGTCAGGATAATAGAAACCCTACATGCTATTTTTTCACACCTGCCCTCCCCCCCACGATCATTCAGAACTATTACTGAGCAAATTTTGTTCATAGTAAGGCTTGGAGAGAGTGTCACCTATGTTCATGCTATATGTAACTGAATGCATTTTTATGCTGGAAGTGGTTGTAGAGCTATCTCCTGAAGTACTTTAATTTTTTTGGGTTTGTAAGTCCTTGAGTCTAGGGGTAGAAACAACACTATATAACTTTGACAACCAGTGTTGATAAACCAGAAATGAATGGCTGAACAAATATTTCAGTAGTTGCCGTCAATAAAAATAGGTATGCCAAGGTTGCTTTTTTTTTTTGATACATGGAAAAAAATTCTAAAAATCAGAGTCAAACAGAAAAGGGGGTTAATGTCTTTTGAACAGATTGCTCTGTGCAAGCCTTCCCCTGATCTAGATGCAAAGCTGGATTGATTAGTGTATATATAAAGCATTTTTCATAGCACCTTCCATCCAGCTGACTGAGTATTTTGACTATACTTGCTTCTGCTTGTGTGAGCTTAAAAAAAAAATTGTTTGCAGCTTACCAAATTTCAGGTCATGTGTTTGGGACCCATAAACATAGTGAAAAGAAAAGGACAAATGGGAGAAGAAAAAAGATACTAGGCCAGCTTAGCAGATTGGGCAGCTCCATCACTGCAACTGCATGCAGGGCTGCCAAAAGGCCCTAGGTAGGTACATGCCGCAGCACTGAGCAGATGAAAAATGGTTCTGGATCTATAAAGCTTTCATCCCAAGGTACACTTAAACATCAATTATTTATTTGTGCAGTTTGCAGCAGAAGTTCTTACCATACTGTACTGTATTTAACCAGACAAATATCTATATTGAAAGGATTACATCATATGGAAGGAAGCAGAGCCAGGCAATTGAGTGGTGGATTGGGGGTGTCAGCAAACCTTAGGTTATAGCCTCAAGTCCTCTGCTGACAAGCCGTGCCTGAAGGCAGATTTATACTATATTCTGAGAGAGAGCAGCACACCCCCAAAGAAATAAGCCCTACTCATGTGTACCTGTCCCATGTGTGCCTGGCATCAGAATTTTGCAATGGTAACCAGAAAGTGTGTCCCAACACCCTTGTTCAGGTAATCTTGGGGGTTATCTCTTTGGAGGTGTGCTTAGAAGGTACCACATGTATTCCCCCAGTTAGCAAAATACTTTAGCTCTTTTGGTGGCGCTGTCAAAAGGCCACAATAGCCAAAGAACTATTAACTTGTGCTGCAAAGTCACATCATCATCTTCAAAATTCCATCCTTCGTGCCTGTGTTTTACCACCTGTGCAGTAGCGAAAATAACATTTTTTTCACCTCCAGAAAGCATTTTTAGGGTATAGGATTTGGTTCTTATTTTATCCAGAATTTTTTTCCTGTCTACAACAAACAATAGAAAGTTATTGCTGGGCCATGGTTTGGTGTGTATTTTTTTCCTCAGTGGCTAGCAACTATCTGCATGTTGGGAAATAATTTACTCCTCAGTTAAGAATACAAGTACTTAGTGACATCTGCACCTTTCTTTCTATGACTTTTTCTTCTACAAAGTATCCAAAAAGGCAGTAGGTGCTTTGCACAAGGCAGATGGCTTCATCCCTGTCCTCTGAAAGGCAGTAAGGAGGGGATGAGGCAAAGAAAAAAGAGGTTATGGGTCTTTAGCTGATAACATGGGACTGATCCAGCTGAAGTCTTTTCATTGACTTCAGCGGGCTTTGGATTGGGCTCTGCAAGAATGTGCAGAGGTCGGTGGCACTGCTAAGTTACTGAAACAGAATACACAGGATGTTACTATGAACACTAAAACTGAGGAAGAAGATACCTGAGTGTATTAATTTGTCAGGCCATGGTAGAAGAAGATAGGCAGATATATATGTGGGTGGAACACACATTTGAGACAGAGCCTCAACTGGTCAAAATGTCATGGAGTCAGTGACATTGTGACAGACATCGTGACAACTTACACAAGGCAAGGGTCTGCCTTGGGGCATCCGTTCAATAAATAAGCAGAGAGCAGTGAGTGACATATTGGACATTTATACACATGCTCCGGGAGTGTGTGTGTGGGGCAGGGGCGCTTTAATTAGAGTGGCTCTGAGAGCTGCTTTAATTAAAGCGCCTGGAGTATCACGTGTATCAGCATCCCTGTGCTGAAAAATGGCAGAAGGGGCGTATTAACTAAAGCTCATCAAACATGCTTGTGGCACTGGAGTCTGCTGGAGCGGGGTAATTGCCACCCTTCAGCAGATGTGATTAATCGAGTCTGCTCCAACACACTGTAACTATAGCGCATTGGAGCAACTTCACTGCACATGTATCAGCAACCATTAAGGCTAGATAGGGTAAAGGGAGATGCACAAAGCTCATGCGAGGGAGGCTGAAGAGTTTGACCCTACCACCAGATGCACTAAGGAATAGTCAGTGGTTTGGATTTAAGAACTTGGGGGAAACAGTCAGAGTATTGTTAGGTATTCAAATTGTCATAAATATAGGCCTTGACCTTTGAGGCCCTTACTTCAAAAAGCCACATATCCTCAGTAGTTGGATATCCTCAGATATCCTCAAATCTTGTAAAGTAGTTCTTTAAGACTAGGAAAGGATTACTTATACAGGAAATGAATTATGCAGTTGCCTTCCCAAGGTCTTTGAACTTCCAAGCCCCTGGGCATGAGACTGTTAAAATATTGCTGTTTTGAGCAGGTGCAAGCTTCTCTCACAGATCAAATTCTGCACACATTTACACCAATGAAAGCCTAGGCTAGCTCCATGCATATTGCTTCCTAACAGCTGGTATAGGCAAGAAGAAAAGTTGGTCTTCTCTCTGAGAACAGCTGTTTTCAGCTCCACTGGCTCCTGCTTTTGGATCTTGCTTACCACACATGAATTGTTAAAATGGGGGAAAGGAACATGAAAGTGGTTGAATTACTTAATTCGAGCATGTTATCATAATACCTTGCATTTATATAGGGCCTTTAATTCAGCTAGTTTTATTTTTGTATAAAATCTACATGGTATTTGTTCCTAGTTTAAAGGGTACACAAGTAAAACTCAAGAGATAAATGAGTCTTTGCACTCCAATATAATTTTTCTACAAAACTATATCCTATTTATACATTCTGAAAATAGACAAAACGGTGATGTTTTGGCTCACAGAGCCTTCAGAATGCATAAATAACATGTATTATTGTATATAAATTATATTGGAGTGTGGAGCCTCATTCATCTTTTGAAATTTATCTGCATAGTTTAGCGTTTCCTTGCACAAATGCCTTAAAACAAATCTGACACCCAGAATAAGTAAAATGTCCCCATGTCAAACAAATGGTATTCCCATGCAAAAGGGAATGAATGTACAGTATCTTATGTGGGCAGTAAAGCATGTACCCTGTTTGCCATTGCCCACTGCCACTGTCCAGTCAGCAGGACTGCATGTTATTCCAATGGCTATTGGGATCAGCACCTCTCCCCAGACCAACTATTTCAAGTTTCAAGGCCATTGATCAGTGTTCCAGCAGCACAATCTGCAGTCAAAATTGCACTATACTAGAGCCTATAGAGCCTGTCATTCCACCATCCTCTATATTAGCACAAGATGCTCTTATTCCCAGTTGTTTTCAGCAAACATGTTATCTTTTTGTCCAATGTATAAGACACATACCTTAAATCCTAAACTGGAATTCACTCCAGCAGGTGTGAAGGTGAAGAATCGCTTCATGTTCAGAACTTGCCACACAGTAAATAAAACATAGACCCAGACCCATTATAGGACTATTTCACTCCAGGCTGAAGGGGCCTTTCTGACAGAGGGGAATGGAAAACTTGTAGATATAAAAGTTTTAGCCCCTGCTCTCAGTAAGAAGTTGTGTGTGAGGTACTCCGCCTTAGATTGAAGGATGAAAGGACATACCTCGGCCTCTCCTCCTTCCTCATCCCCACTCCCCAACTCATTTGGGCATCCTGCACCCCAAAAGTGCTATAATAAAGTGAAATGCTCTCTGGAGTACCCAGAGCATAGGAATACGACTTGTGACAGGTCTCTGTGCTTACTGGATGGGCCAGGGACTATTTTGCTGGACCACTCAGCAGAAGTTAAATGCAAGCAGAACACAGTGAATGCTACTGTCTCTTGATGACAGGTGAATCTTGCTAACTCCACTGGAGCACAGAAGCAGTGGGACAAGCCTCTGCTCAGGGAGAATGGGGAGGGAGAAGAAAGGCTAGAGACAAATAGGCTTCAACAACTTGATGCTTGTTTATGTGCGTGTTCTGTTCCTGTGTATCTGGTGTCCTGCAGAAGGCTGCCAAGCAGGAGGGATGAGGGAACAACAAAGAGCTTCCCCATTCTGTCCTTCAACATGTGGCAATATCGAGTGCTACTTGCAGTTCTAGACTTATGCTCCCAACTCTTCTGGGCATGGGTTTTATGGGAAATTATACACCCTGCCTGAGGCACAGTGCCTGTAGAATTTCCCCTTGTAGCAGTGTTCTTCCAGCTGTATTGGGCCACAATTTCATCTATATAGCACTTTTCATCTTATCTCAAGATCCTATGGGAGTAAAGGTCATTTATATCAATGGCACTTAGGTGTCAATGCGCTCGTAACAGTTCCACAGGACATTATCCTCACCTTTTGCATAGAGTGATCATAGAGCCCTGGCCCTTCAGACCTACTAAAAAGGACCCGAGTGTTGTGTCTGGGGACAGAAATAAAGATCAGACAGCCCGGGGGGGTGCAGGCAGTGGGGACAGATGACAACACACACAAGATGTGTGGCATGTGTCTCTTTCATTCCT
>NW_005841852.1:3401913-3429380 GCF_000455745.1 Alligator sinensis
GATTCTTTTAAAAACAGACCCAAACTACTTTCTCAAGGTCACATAGGAAATAAATGGCAGAGTTGAGGACAGAATACATAGGTCCTTAGGTTAATTCCCCTCTTCTGGCACCTGGAAAATAATCCACTTTCACTATTAAAGCCTGTCAATAAAAGTTAGGCAAAGCCTGTATCCAAAGGGGGGAGGGGAGGGGAAGGGGGGGGGGCAGTGAAACTGCTTAGGAAAAACCTCTCCGAAAGTAAACCCAATGGACTATCTCCATTATATCTTAGTTTTAAATACTATAAATGAGATTTGAGAGAGATTTTATTGATTCTCATTCCCTATACATTATGCTATCCAATTAATAACAAATGTAACAATATGTTATAAATACTCAAAACACCAATGTGTTAACATAAAAGCACCAATAAATTCCCGCCCTTAGCCCATAAAGCTGAAAATCCCCTAATACAGCAGTGTGCAATTTGCCCATACCAGAAGAAGTCAAGAATTCTGCATAATGTAATGGTGCCATTGTGAATAGCCAAATTGTGCAGGATAATTTCCATTTGC
Organism: Alligator sinensis; assembly: GCF_000455745.1. NCBI lineage: Eukaryota > Metazoa > Chordata > Crocodylia > Alligatoridae > Alligator > Alligator sinensis. The sequence goes on from NW_005841852.1 coordinate 3,402,469, forward strand.
TTTCTAAGGAGTTGATCTTTAAAGAGGTCCCTAAAGAGATTCTGCTTGGCTCCAAAAGTAGCCTGAGAAACTGTTAGTTTCAATGTTCCAACTTTAATGTATTTATAGGGTGCAAAATAAGAACCAGCGGTTAAAACTATGCAAATATATTTATGCCTTACCCTCTTCCATTAAAAACTAGAAGTTACCCTATACCAGTATAATAAGACAACTGTTAAAATGATGGCAGTTTGCTTCTCACCACTGAACTGCACCAAACATGAATCTCCCCTGAGGATGAATCATTCAGTTTCAGTTCCACCAACCTCTGGTTTTGGACAGAATGGAGTGGGAACACCGAACTATAGTAATGAAATCACAAACAGGATTGGATCAACAGGTTATATATGCATATTTATCTGAACCTCTGAGGCTTTGCTATTGCATTGGCTAAAACATTCAGCAAGACAAAACGCCATTATTAATTCAGAGGTGTTTTCTGCATGGGGGGGCTTAAAATTATTGTCACTTACATCCATGTTGCAGCATTACTACACCATTGATTATAATGGAGTTAACCCTGACTTTCAGCAGTATGAGAGCAGACCAGACCCAAAAGTTCCAATATGAAACGTATCATCTTTTTGTCTTCCTTTAAGTCTCTTCCCTGCCTTGACACCTGTGCAGTGTTTAGGCAGCTGCTATGCTGAGATCACAACTTACTATAGGTTTCCCTCATTTTATGCTGTACATGCGTTCCTGAAAAATGGCACATAACTGGAATTCACATAAAGGGAAACCACTTTACAATATAACAAATAGGGATACATTCCAAGACCTTGACTGTACTGAACCCTAGGCCCATTCCTACCACTTTTACAAGACAATTTTGGTACTCACCAACAGCAGACAGTACACATAAGCACAGGGTGGTGGTGAATGTTATAATTAGGATGGCAACTAAAAAACACGTGTCGCAGACAACGAGCAAGGAGCACAGATACACACAGGAGACTATACTTTGGTGCACATCACTCCCACAATGCACCGCACAAAGCAGCTGACTGTGGGCTTCCACCACACCAGTTGCATAAGAGTGAATTTATCTTGCATATAATGAATTTTTGGTATAAAAAAGGTCATCACATAAGAGCGAATTTGCACATACAGAAGCTGCATAAAGTGAGGGAAACCTGTATACTGACCAATATCAGGTCATGATTGCCTTTGGTTCCCCCTGACAGTATCTACTTTTTCCCTGGACTTACACTGTAAACTTTTGAGTTAGATCTCTGTGTTTTATGTACATGGGAGGGTTCTTGTTGATGGCTACAGCTCTGAGAGATTGCCACAATATAAATAATGAAGAGTAACATAAGGTCATTTTTAAATATGACTGCAAAATATCATGCTCTCGATTCCTCTATGCCTTGGCAGAGTCAGTACCAGGATACTGGCACTATACAGGAGATTGTTAGTACAAGGGGCTGGTTACAACTTGCCTTTGCTTCTGAATTTGGCCCACATTCATCTTTAGATAAGGTCTTCCCTATTTAGAAGGGACCCATTGGGTTACCATCTGCAGTGAACTTCTTAAGAAAAAGCTTTAAATCTTCTTACATTCATTTTGGGTTTTTTTCTCCTCCTTACAGAAAAGGAATAAATCGGTTGTTGTTCAGCAGTCAGTCTGTAAGAGTATGGTAGACTGCCATCTCCTGTGCTGCTGTTGTGTTGCCAATAACCTTTATAGATGTCCAGAAATTCTAGAGCCCATCTCTGCTGCTACTTACAACAGCATAAATCTGCAGCAGCATCACTGATGAAGTTTTTTTGCTCTGAGGCCAGAATCAGGCCCTTTGAGCTTCTCTGAATAGTTTTCTGAAAGCAAAGGCAAGGAACCAGTTTGTTGCATTTTCAGAGTTTACGGACAAGTGGAATACAGACACTGAAATGTGCTTTAACCAATGAGTAACTGTACCAAATGAGTCAAGAAAGGGCTTTATTACTACTTCACTGGGAATAACATTCTATGTACTTAAAGCTATGCGAGTGGAAAACTAATTCCCCTGGGAACAAATGTACTCTAAACTATAGCATGTACCTGAATTGCAATGGTATAAAAATGTTGCAAAAAGGTTACATGAACTAAAGATCCCTTGAGTCAGGAATGAAACCCAAGAGGAAATGGATAAATACAAATAATTCCAGTTGTGAGTATACTATTTAAATGGAAATCCAGTTTCAGTTTTATTTTATGCCTTGCTAACCACAGTGGCTACATTGGAGATCATTGGATAGAAACTGCAATTGAAATTCTTTAACAGTGTGTTTTGGGTGCAATATTACTTGTTGGTATAAGGTTCTGAAAGGGGCATGCAAACTTTTTTTTTCTTTTGGAAAGGAATCTTGGTGTGCAAATAGGTTAATCCATCACTTCATTGGGTTCATTTTTAGGAATAAAGTGTGTTCTGCTTATAGTATACAGGCATAAAGTGAAGGGAACATATGAGCTCAGAGTTATTAATGGGGTTGATAGATGATCCAGAAGGAGGTCAGCTTGACTTTATAATGCCAGGCTGTATGTAGATGGTAGGCAGCTCCAAAAAAATAAACTTTTTATTCGTAAACATAGAACAAAGTTGTCAGAAGTGACTAGCAATTGAGGAGCCCTCAAGTTTTGCATACCCAGTTTAGACAACTTAGAGAGTCTTTTTATTCTTTTTCAGAAAGAGTGGAAACCCTGCCCTGCCAAAATTAGACTTTTATCCAAGGTGTCTAGAGCCGGGCACTGAAAATTATAAATTAATTTGGAATATCTTGACCTTAACAAATGAAATGTAGGTTCATTGAAGCACAACAAGCCAGTAGTGACACAAAACAATGTTTCAAGTTGCTTTTCAAAGTAGAAGTATGCAGTCTTTCAATGATATAGCAACTTAATGTAATAAATTCTCATGTATACTCTATGAAGTGTCATAACTGTGCCTTTTAAAATCAAAACAGACACTTATATAGCTTTAGGTCCAAATATTTGCTTTTTTTAAAAATAGAAGGGTTTTCTTTTTATATTTATATGCATCTTTAATATTATGTTTTTTAAAAGGATAGTTAAAATGAAAGGTGCTTGGGCTCAGTCTCCATTAAAAGCCTAAGCTAATATTTCCATTAACCTCCTGATTTTTGTTTATCCAAGTAGTCTTTGCATTATTGTCCCATAGACTTCAAAAGAAGAAAATGCACAAGAAGGGAGTACAGGACCAGACCTTTAACATCTCTGTAGCTTCATGCAACTTCTTTGAAGCTGAAGTTGAATAGCTTTCAGTCCTCTTGTGATGGAACACTTGCAACATAAAAACCAACGTTCCACTGGGACGAAACATGATGTGACCTAATATAGAGCAGCGCAACACTGCATTAATCATTCCCTACTCTTGACAAGATCTGGATATGACCATTTGAGTCCTAAGTTATTTATGTCCTGTAGCCCTGCCATAGGACTATGTCTAATTAGAACACTCTCAACTCCTGGCACAGCATATGCATAATTCTATTTCCAGAGAGAGTCAAAAGCTTTGCACGTGACTGAAGTAGAAAAGGTTTGTGTGTATTTACCTACCCATTGTACAAAATGAATAATAGATGCCATAGTGACACTATTTCATGTAGACAAGATATTTTTCCATCCCCGCGTCAAACAAACTCTTCTTTCATCAGGCCCCAAACACTTTAGTCAGTTGATTTAAAAACACAAATGTAAATCAGCTGGGTAGGATTTATGAGGTTTGATCTTGAATTAAGCTTTCTTTTTCTAATGGAGGACGTAAAGTCAGCCTGACATGACTACAGGTCCCATGTTTAAAGACACCTGCTCTGCTTATATGCGAGACTGAGGGTTACACTTAGGCACTTGCCTTTTGGTGAACCCTCTGCTCCTGGCTACTTGACTGAATTTCATCACCTGGGGCGATAGAAGAGGAAGGTGTAAACTGTTAAGGACTGATCCTCTGTACCATGACTATTCCAGTTTACATCATCTGTGGCCCTAAATCTACAGGATCTGACCCTAAATCTACAGGAAGCATTTGTAACTCATTCAAAACTAGCCTTTGTTCTCCTGAGTCTATTGTTTGTTATTATTGGAGGTCTCTGAATGGTTTGCAAAGAAAAGTGAAGCATAGAAATCAGAATGTGAGCTGTTGTAATACTATGTTTTGTAATCACAAATTAGTCCATTTATCCAAGTTGTTATGTTTGAAAATGAGCTGCTCAACATGCCAAAATGAACCCGTCCTTAAGATGGGGATGATTTCGAATTTGTATTGGAATTTTTCCATAGTGGGAAAGCAAAAGGATGGGGGATCTCCAGAAATAATATATCAAAGCTGAGTCCATTCACCTTGCACTACCATATTTACCACCCAGCTCTTATGAGTAGTACCTCAGGGCAAGTCTTGTAACCTCCTTTCAAAATGTCTGTCCAAGTCAATTCTATTCCTATGTGTGACATAGCCAAAAGAGTAGAGAGAAGACAAGAAACTAAATGCATAATTGGTAAAGGCTGTGAGTAGTGATGGTGTTGCACACTGAGCATAGATGACTGTAAGATTTACTCTCCAAGGGGGCCTATAGCAGAGAAGACATGTTTCAGCTTTCATCTAATATATTCTCATATCCTCTTGTTGGCTGATTTTCATGTTACAACCTCATCTTTCACCTTTTCACTGATGTGTAACTTGTTCTATAGTTTAAGCCTCTAAAGTTACCATGTTTCATTTTCAGAATAAATCTGGAAATGCATTCCCCACTTCCTTATTTAAATATAGTAGGAGAGGAGGTCTTACATGCAAAGGCACAGGGCCTTTGTTTCTCTCCTCATTTTACAACATCCTCCAGTTCCATAGCCATGTCTGCCATCTTTATAAAGCAGCAGTAAATGAGGTTAAGGTGTGGTTCTGTAATCTAACAGGATCGTGTGTAGAACTCTTTTCCAGGCTGCTCCTACTGATGTCAGCAGTTCTGCTGCTGAATTTAGTGAGGAAAGGACTAGGCCCAGTTTTGTGAATTAAGCTAGAAAGTGGGAAATGGGCTTTTTTCCAGCATCTTTTCTGTGTTAAAAGATATATTATCCATTGAGACTTAATCAGCGTGCTCCATTGTATAAGCATAAAGGGGGAGTTCCTTTGGGGCACTGTCAGAGGTTGGCAACATCTGCCCAGGGTAAGGCTGTTCACTGGTTGGGGCTGACTCCCACATCCATTTTGAGAAATACAGCAACATACTACTGTTACTCTGTGTGTGTGTCTTTTTGCCACCCTGAACTCCACAGTCAGGCAGTTTCCTTATCCCATTTGGATCATTCCCATCTTTTTATATTTCCTACCATTTCTTGTGCCTCTTTGCATTTCAAAGAGTGGGGTTGTGACACAGGCTGTTCACTCTTTTGGTTCTAGGGTTGTACTGAGCTGTGTGATGCATAATTTCCATTTCTAGCTTGCAGCCACTGACACTTATTTAGCTAGTCTCCTTTAGTATTGGACACCACAGTGAGATGAAGTGCCTTCTGATTTGAATGGTTTAGAGGAGGCATCTGTAACAGTTTTGTTTGTTGCTGTCTTTATTTTCCCCATGGACTCATATATTGGTGTTTTTAGATGATGGTTAACATCTTGATGCAGTCTTCATGGGTAGTTGGAATGGGTTTATGCTATAAATCAGTCAGTTCTAGAAAGATTATAACTTTATATTGCTGTCCCTAATTCAAATAGCACTGCAACTGGTTCTGACTGGAATGAGATGGTTTCAGATTATCACATGTGCTGCACGTTGCCATCTAGACAAACTCTGGATGAGCAGAAGCGGCAAAAACATGAAAGATGGATCAACTGCATGCAAGATGAGTAGTGATGACTTTGCAGTGTAAATATTTACCTCATGCAAGGCCCCCAAGATTGCACTGGGAGCATTACCGCAAAGTCTCTTAGCTTCTCCTTTGTGCAGTTCAGATTTAGACCAAAGAAAAGAAAAGGATTAAAGCCAAAATCCTGTTAAAAATTATCCTTCTAAAATTTTGCCTGAATCTATATTCTATTAATTTAACCATTCTAAAATGTTTTGTGATATGCGCCATGCTTCTAAACTGTGTAAAGGGAGATGCTCCCCCAGGCTTTCATGGAAATTATGTTTATAGTACCAGATCCTGTTTTTTTCTCATTCCCTTAAGCAGAAAGGTCTTCACTTGTACATTTTCACTGGCAAAAATGTATATATCATTTAAGTCATTACAGGTCTACTGCTCATTTGTTACAATAAACTATATCATCCTCGCTAGGAGGCCAGAGAGAGCCTGTAGCCATGAATATACATCTTCCTAGGGTAACTCAATTCAAAGCAGCAGCATGCCACAGTAAAGTATTACTTAATTTATACTGCTAATGTTTAACATTGATTCTGTGTGGGAAAATAAAGCCCAACACATTTTGAGAACCTACATCATTAAGGTTTAATAATTTAGACCTAGTTAATGTGATAATGAATTTACTGACAACTAAAGTGCAGTTTCAGTACTTACATTTCTAGAAATACTGACTATGAAACTAGGTTTTCTAGGCAGAAAATGTATATTATAGGATTGTTTTTGTAATTTACCCGTCCTCACCCTCCTACCCCCACAATGAAAAATGTATCTTTAAGTATGTTTACCAACTACTGAAAGGCAATGGTTTTTTAGTCCATATATCTGGTGAACTGTATGACACTAATGTGCTCCTAATGGGATATTTGTATTTCAAAAACTTCTTAATTGATAGAAGCTGTTTCACATTTTTAAAGTGTAGCAAAAAGAAGGCTTCAATTGCAGCCCAAAATATGGCATGCAGTTTCTCTGCACCCAGAGCTTCGTGCAGGTCACAAAGTGGGTTATCTTAGTTGTGATTTCCCCCTCTGCTCCAAGTTGATGCCACAACCATTGCTCTTGCTCCTCAATACAGGAAATATTTTACAAGTGACGTGTAGGTCATTTTGAAAGCCAGAAGAGGGGGAGGGAGGGGTTATTTATTTTTTAAATCTGACATAGCATGGTTCCCTCCACCTCCCTCTGACCTTCCTGTGTCACTGCTCAGACTGCAACCATCTTCAACTGCCCCTGCGGGTGTCTTATATCAATCAGGCTTCCTTTCAAATGGCTGAAATAATGGATGTCCTTTACATGTCCGAATGTGTCAAGGCTTCTGCAGCATAACTTCAAGCAGGAGACAGGGGCACTTGGCACCTTGGGGGAGGTACTTACTCAGCAGCTTGTGGCCTGGGCCTTACTACAGTACATTTCCAAAGATCCCTCGCTCAGACCTGAAGCACCTCGTAGAGCAACGACCATTTTGCACAAAGCTGTTAGTTGAAACAAGATAAAAAAAAGGAAGGGCTCTATATTATCAAGGACTGGTAGCTACTCCCAGAGGCAAGATTGTGGACTAAAGAGACTAGTGATGTACTCTAGTACTCTGTGAAAATCCCTATGCTTCTGTATTTTACACTGGTGTACAGTAGGCCAGCTGGCATTTTGGAAGTCCTACAGAAAGCATTGGGACGAGGGCATTGAGGGAAATTTGGTTGCCTGTACATGAGCAGGGAGGCTGCTCCAAATGCACTGGAATTACAGTGTATTGGAGCACACTTAATTAATTGAGTGTGCTGGAGCATGGCAATTACTGTACTCCAGCAGCTCCCTGCATTTCATGTATCGGTGTCCCCACACTTCAAAATGGCTTATTGCTTGTTTCTTAGCTACATACAGTGAACACTTGAACTTAATGGTGTCAGTAAGTATTGATCTTAAATACTCTCATTTGAGGCCCTCTGCCCTTTGAGACCAAGGAAAAAGGCCGCAAATTCTTAGGAGAGCCTAAAATAGTGTTCTGTGTTGGTGGGAGGTGAGGGGGTGCATTTCCGTTGCATCTTATCATTTGCTATTAGGCCCACACACAGAAGACCTGCGGCTAGTTTCAGCTACAAGGAGTTCCCTTTAGCCACAGTGAGGAGGCCTGTGATGTGAAGCTGAATCGACCAATTACCAGAAGCCCACTACCATAGACTTGAGAAGACTGTAATGTTAAAACAAGTGACTAAGAATTCCTTACAATTTTACAAACTTTATAGCAATGTGGATACCATGTGTGGTGTGTCCTGTCTCCTTTCCATAGGGTCACCCTGAAATGTTCTAAACACTTTGCTCTAGGCTAATGTAGGTTGCATGGCTTAGAACTCATCTATATATATCAACTATGTGCTTATGTAGATGCAATGCATGGGGTCTGTATTGTCTTCTGACCCTACCAAGCCATGCAATAACTATTTTAACATTTTTTAAATAATAATTTAAATCCATAGTAGTATTGTTGTGGTCTAAGGAACTGGGATATTTTATGCCCCAGGGTTTGTCTTGCATCTCTCCCAACTATATAGTTGGTGCATTAAAAGATACTACCAAACAAAACCTGATTCTCCCTGCCTTCCGCCTGCTTCTTTCTCTGTATCAGTGGCTGACACAGATTTGTGGCAATAGTGCTTGTGACAGTTGAGCAGTTCTGGTTCTGTCCAATAGAGGGCTGTAGTACATGTATACACCAGCCAATTCCTCACAATACCTGCAATCCTAATTTAGAATTGTGGATTGTCATCTATGTTCATTTCTGAGATAAAACTTTTTTACTGTTGCACATCTCTATATTTTCTGGTTCTGGTCAGGACAGGAAGGCAGCATGGGATAGGGCACAGTCATGGGAGTCACAAGACTTGATTCTAATGCTGACTGGATTGATTTTTTTTTTAACTTGAAACCTCATTCCCTTCTAAGATGTCCTCATTACTTGTACTCAGATACTCACATTTGTGCACCAGTGCCCCACCTTTTTTGCTATAATGAAATGTTGTATTTGGAAGTAGACTCTGACTGCTCTAGGGCATCTTCCAGTGCATTATTATTTCTGGCATGGAAACATAATTCTGTAATCAGAGTCAATGCCACTTGAGATGGAAGCAGAGTTGTCTGGACAGCCTAGACAAAAGCCATTTTTTGCAACAATGGAAACTTCTTGTATGCTGTCCTGGCATAGGCTAGGGACAGACATTAACAAAGCCTGAGCCTAAATTGATTCAATCTTTGAAGGTTAGGTTAACCTGGCGAGGCTAAATCAGGTTTGTAACTGGACAGACATACCAGAAATGCAGGCACATGTCTGCAGTGGCTTAAGCTAGAAGCAAGGTGGGGGGGGAGGGGGGCGGCTCTAGAGCAACCCTCCCTTTCATTCCACAGGGCTGAAGTGATGGGTGCATGGCCAGGCCACAGCAGGAAACTCTGATTATTTCCCCCACTCCTAAGCAGCCCAGCAGGGAATGTTTATCACCCCTAACTCAGTGTTTATCAACCCATTTAGAAAACAAAGCCTCACTCCATTAAGGAACTGAGCTATTCTTAAACAGCTCTTCCAAGGAAGGACATTAAGCTACCTGTTGATGAGCTCCAAAAAGCCTTGTCTGTCCTCTCCCACAGCACAGACTGTAGTCAGCATGTGGTCTGCTAGCTAATCCTGAGGTGTCTGTGTAAAGCAGAGGGGAGGGAGGAATAATCCCTGCTTAGCAGGGGGAAGCCAGGCAGATGCTCTGTGCCTGCAAGTCTCTGCCAGAGCTGCAGCCAGGGAGCAGAGGAGAGGGGCCAGCTCTGCTGAGAGAGCATGCTGGGATGTTGGGGGTGTGTGGTTTATCTTAAACCAGCAAGGGGTCTGGGACAGACATTGCATACACCGGTTTGCGCCAAATCAGTTAAGTCTGATACTACATTCAACCAGGTTTATCTCAAATTGGTTTCAGCCATTTTCAAACTGGTTTATGTGCACTGAACATCTGTTCTGTTACAGGTTTAAACCAGTTTCTGATCACTTAAATGGGTTTGTGTGTAATGTCTGTCCCTAACCCTATAGGCTGGACTGAAAGCCACTTGTACAGCGTTATCTAGACCATCTCAGTAATTCCTGTACTTTCTTGTCCTTTTCAGACCTGTCCCTTCAGTCTCTAAACCTATTCATTCTTCCTTGCCCTGAGTTAATTTCCTCCTTTCCTGTGTTAATTTTCATCACTCTCTTCAATTTTTGTCTTGGTTCTAAATTCTCTTTCATTCCTACTTTTACAGCTGCTCTTCTGTCCCTCTAACCTTTACAATTTTCTGCCTTAGAAAATCCAATATCTTCCTGGAATGGACAACACAGAGGACAGAACCCACACAAAATAATCTGTTTACACTCTGATTAGAGAAATAGGGTCTCCTTGTTAGTAAACAATGATATAACCCAAACAGAAAACACCTACCATAATTCTTGTAGTGGGCTCAAGAGACTTCTCTGACTTGTACTCACCTTCCTAAATCCTAAATACTGTGGAGCAGATTGATTTGCTCTTTCTCCCCAGCCCTATTTCCCAACATAACCAGAGCAGTTTTGGGATGTCAGAAGGCTTTAAGAAGCATTTGCAGCTGTACGGCATAAAGTTTTCATCTGGAACTCTTACAGTCAAGGCCAAATTCTAGTCTTGCTGGTATCAGTATAATCTGAAAGCATCTTTGTTGAAGATGACGGAGTTCAACTTTGGTGTTGAGACAGGTGTGGGAAAGTAATGGTGCCTTCAGATTTCTCAGTAACTGCCAGGGATTACACCAGATGTTACTGCCATAGGGCTGATGAAGTTCTTCCTCTTGTAGCATTTGCTTCCTGATACAATTGGCAGCAGCTTTGTGACTAGTTAAAAATTGAGCTTGGGACATCTTGCTAGAATAGATTGCACATTGTTACCATGTACGGTGTTTCCAATGGCAAAAATCATACATTTATTTCAGCTAATCTTATATATGAGACGAATGTGCCTTTCCTAATGTTACACAATATAACCATAATAACGCAGCCAGGATGGTAAATTCATTTTAATTCCACAAAATTCATAATTGGTGACATCACCAGTAGGAGCCATTGATCTCTGCTTTCCATTTGTTCTTGACTGTTTCCACTTCAGTGAATTAAAAGAATTAGACTGTTGGGACCCCACCCTCTGCATGTTCATATGGTATATTATGCAAGAGCAATAGCCTTCAGAAAATTGCTTGTAATAGACAGTGCCTGCATTAAATAAAAAGGCAGTAGTCCCAGGCCTGACTCAGTCTTTTAATCCTTTTCAATTTTTTATTATACCTGTGGCCTTTCTGTTCTCAAGTGGAGCTGAGGAACAGCTGTAATTCAGTGTAGGTAAATTGCATTATCTGAAATTAATGAGTTCTGTGTTTATCCTTGTAAATTAATACAGTTTCTAGTAAATCAGAAGAAAGTGTGTGTGTATGTGTGTATGTTTGCCTGCATATTACCTCAGTGGGGATAATTAACATCTTGTGACAGCAAAGTCATATGTCAAACCTGAGATCTTATTGCTAGTCTAGTGAAAATTATGTTGGCAGTGACCTATATCATGACCGTAGTTAATGCAGTGCAAGTTCAATCATTCGATATGGCTAGACTGGAGTCCTGCCCCTTTAAAGATCCCTATTCTACAGGAAGGGACTAACATAAATAAAATACAAATAAAAAATTAAAATGGGAACTCATTCACACCCAATAGATATGACTGTAGAGGACATGGTAAATTTTAAATTTGACATACTTATTTGTTTCTCTTAATGTTGCTGGTAAATAAGAGTTCAGGTATCTGAACTGTCCTGATCCATGGTGGTTTTGAGTGTCAGCTATTGCTATGTTAAAAATACTTTGACAAATAGAAAAGGAAATCCCAAGAGGTGGAGTGTTTTCTTGTTCTTGGATATTTTTCTTTACTATCCCTGCTGTAGTAAAGCAGTTTAGCACTTGTTTTCTGCATCTTATTGCATGGCTCCTTAGAAGCATCACCAAACACACTGGGACACCTAATGACTTTAAAAGTTATTTATCCTCACAGCCAAAAGCAGAGTACTGTGTGTATGGGTTTTCTGTCCCAGACAGAAGCAAAGGGAAGTATCCCATTCTAGCTTCTTCTTTATTCTCCTGATTTTTTATTAGACGTGGCCATGTTGCTTTACCATATGAAGCATACAGACTTCTTTTTGCTAGAAACATTGATATACCCTATTAATTAATTATGGCAGCTTTCTGTCATTCAGGTACATCTCTGCCATTGTTAGTTCTTCTTTTGATTCAAGGTTCAGGCTGTCTCAGAGGGTGATAGGATATATAGCCTTTCAACTCTAGGTGAAGTTAGTTAATGAATTGTCTTTAAAGTTTGAAATCCTCAGATAAGAGGTGCTATATATTGCAAGGATAGAGGTGTTGTATAATTGTTAGGTCCCTGGTTAGAACTTGGAATTATAATGGCTAGTAGTTGGTATTGAGTCTGTTCATTTAACCAGGTTCTCACTGTCCAAAATCACAAAATCTGTCATCACAGTTGGCATTTGAGTAATTCACAGAATGACAGAGAGTTCAATACACACATAGTGTTACCTACCTTCATACTTCTGTGAAGTCAAATCAAAAGTCCTGTCATGCTAGTGGTCCAATGGCATGCTAGTTTCTAGTCACAAAGTCTTGGATACTTTTGGGTTATAAGATTCACTAGCTACTAAGATTGCAAAACATGTTCAGAGTGAACTTGAGAGTTATGTATTCCATATTAAAAAATAGTTCCTTAAGTTTTCCAGTTATACTTTTGTAGCACGCTCACTTTTCAGAGCTTGAGTTGAGTCCCAGGCATGAGATCTTGCTGTTTTGATTGGAGAAGAGCTCCCCTAGACCTGATTGAAGACTGTAAACTGTCAGGTCTGGAAGACTTCAGGGGCAGAGCCCTGGAGCACAGAAAAGAAGCTGCATGCCCAGCACAAGAGGAGATGCTGTGAGGGACTCAAGAAGAGCGGAGTCAAGAAAAGCTGGGGAGCTCTCCCACAACGGGCAATAGGCCCAAGGCTCCTGAAACTGCCACCGGAGGAGCAGCCTTGGGAGTGGTGCGAGACCGCTCAGGCTGTTGACGGCGTGCAGGGACGGTGCACAGAGACCCGGCCCTGGGAGTGGTGTGAGACAGTTTGGGCCTATCATGGTGCACAGTTTGGTGCATGGAGCCTAGGCTTTGGGAGCTGCAAGCGGTGGCTTGAGCCTGCAACCCCAGCAGGGCCAGTGGGCCACACAATGTGTCGGGCAGCACACAGGGCAAAGGCCTTGGGGCTGCAGTGGGGCAGCTCAGGCCCCATCTTTCAGCAAGCAGCCAGGTCCCATGGTGCACAGGGTGGTGCACGAGCCTGAGCCTTGGGAGCCAGGGAGCAGCAGAAGCTGCTTGGGTTAGCTACCTGACATGAGGATGGCTGGCCAGAGCCTGAAGGGGCCCCAGCCTGTGCTAAGAGAGCCCTCAGTGCTGAGCCAGGGCACAGGGAAATGGTAGTGCTGAAGCGTGAGGCCCAGCACCCAGGAGCCAGCAGCAGTTGCAGCAGCTGAGAGAAGCTGAGCCCTTAGTGCCCGGAACGGGGTACAGGGTGGGGAGGAACCCAGCAGCGCGGGAGAGGCCTGGAGAGGTGCTCCAGCAGAGGAGACCCCTTCAAGGTGTGCCTGGACCACCTCCTAGTCAAAGCCCTAATGGGAGGGGCCCCTGGTGCTTCCTAGACATCCCCCCCCAAGGGACCCCATTGGAAGGAGGACTATCTCTTGCCATGGGTCAGGGACTATATTAAGGAATAGACAATATTAACATTATTCATGTTTGCGCCTTATACTTTGTAATTGAAAAGTTGTATTGTGAATTTGTAAATAGTGTTATTTAGGGTTTGACCTTGGTTAGTGGCCAAGCCCAGGCCCTGGAAGGGTGTACCCAAAAGAGGCACTAGGACACCCTGGGGTAGGGGCAAATAGGTAGCACTGCAACCTGGCTGCAGAAGAATACCGTAAACACCATCTGGAGAGGCTAGTCTGGGGTAAAGGGTGGGGAGGGGTTTGGAGCCCCACAGAAGACACAGGAATCAAGACCAGGCAGGATCACCTTAGGCATTGCCTCTCGGGAATATATAGGTCATCAAAGTCGTGGCAGGAGAGAAAACATATGATCCACTTCCTGGCAGACCTGGTGATCCAGAGCCAAGGTTTACCTGTCGCCACCTGTAGGCAAATGAGCTCAGGGCAGTACTAACAAGCCCTATAATACCTACAGACATCACACACACATTCTGACCAGTGCCAAGCTGGATGCCACCGGGCATCGATGGGTTGCTGCTTTAGCAGACTTTTCATTCAGCTTCCACTATCAGGCTGGACATAAAAATATTAATGCCAACCCCTTGTCCTGCATGACTCCTGCTCAGGAGTTGTATAGTCGTGTTCACTGCTAAGGAGACCTTTTGAATTCTGGGTCTGTAATGACATGTCTTAAGTGGAGCAGATGCAGCATGTTGGAAATGTGCCAAGGGTGTCTTACCAGCATCATATTTCACCTGTGTCACCTGTGTCATGCTCAAATATTGCAAAACATTTGCTTTTGTGGGTTGGCTCTTCATAAATACAAGTCCACCAGCATTAACACTGTCTCTCCTCTGTATCCCAACAGGGGATCAGTACTGATGTAGAAAGATTAATAATATTTAGTGTGTCCTTGTAACAGGCTAGTTTGCTCCTCTCAAGAGAGTTGGGGAGCTGTAAGCCCTGTTTTAGGAAAAGCACACCGAGCAGCTGAGACACTTGGGTGTTTGACTAGTTGAATTCTGGTTCCTGGGTCCAGATCCCAGCAGGGAGATTTCAGAAGACTCTGAACTTGGGAAAGAAGAAAGAAGGGAGGAGATAGGAAGGTCTGTGAAAGAAGAGTTATGCTGCAGGCAAGTAACTGAGTGTTCCCCACCCATACAGCCCCCCCATACAGGAAGCAGGGCACTTGGGTGTTTGAATAGTTGAATTCTGGGTCCTGTATAGCTATAGAAAATAAATCTAGTGAAAAGTCTGCTCATGATCTAGAATCATGGCCCAGGCCAGCAGTCCTAATCTTGCAGACCTAGCTTGGGTATGTAGATTCGACGTTCAGGTGAACAATCCCCTTGATGTCAGTAGAACGTCATGAGTAAGGGCAACTTGCCTGAGTGAGGCTTTGCAGGATCTGTCTAATCTAACTGCACATTATATTGGCTTGGAATCTGTACTAAGGTTAACTCAACTTTCAGTATTATATTAGTTTCAGGGGTCAAGCACAGGAGGGTTAAAGTTTCCATATGTAAGTTCCATTGATATCAAGTTAAGCCAATTCTTAAGTATGGATTGAAAGAGGGATTCTTTCCCAAATAGGGACCTAAAGTCTTTGCTCAAAGCTGCTGAGTCAATTGGTGACAAAGTTGAAAACAGTACCCAGAAAAGATGACTCATGTTCTCTGCTCTAATTTTAACTGTTAAATATAATAGAATCCATCCACTGGGTGCAGCCATTCATCCTCAGGTGAAATCTTTTATCTTCCACTTTTTGCTGAAACTTTTTAGCTCAACTCTTCCCTTTCCTGAAAATCACACAAAGGGAAAAGTGGTCTCACTTTTATGGATGTCACAGTATATTTTTCTGCTTCTAAACATGAGGAGATGAGAGAATAAACTATCTGCTGAGGAAAGAAATGGGCAAGTTTACTTCCTTAAACCCTAGTCCCTCAGATTGAGCCCTATCTACCAGGTTTAGGAAACAGCATATCAGCCAATCCAGGAGGGAAATAGTTGTGCTGTCACTGTCCACTGGTCATCATCTGAACCAGTGGACAGATTTGCAGTTTCAATGAAAGGAATTACTGAGATTAGCTAGACAAAGGCCTGCTTTTGAAATCAGCTTTAGAGTATTATAAGGATCAAGAGATCATTTCAAGTTCCTTGGTCTTTCCTAACTGACTGTGTCCCAATCTCTGAGAATGCCTCAGTGCATGTCAGAACTGAACTACACATACCAGCATCTAGGGAGAGCTGCAATGATCAATGAAATTAATGCAACCGGCCACAGCCAGTCCTGCTTGTTTTATTCTTTGCTGCAAATCTGTTGTAGAGGTCTCAGAATGTGTTTGAACTTTTAAATAAATTGTATTATTTTTAAAGGAGATTTAGTAAATTTAATGACAGGAAGATCTTTGAACACAAAGGCATGGCAAGTTATACCTAACATTCCAGAAACACCTGGGATTAGCATAGTTAATGCTGTTCCATGCAGTAAAGAGGTAGTGCTACATACAGTTAATGCAGGGGACTGAGAACATGGAGTCCTAGGCCTGTCTGTATGAGAGATGATTTTATTAAACTAGTTCTGATCCATGGAGCTAGTAATGTTGGGAGCTCTAATGCAGGCAAGGCTATTCTGGTTACTTGTCTCTGAGAATCTCGTGGAAGCAGGGTAAGCATACCTTAATCCTCCACTGGCTTCAGATCTCCTAGGGAGGTTGTATCTCAGTGGTGTAAGTTCGAGAAGCTCAGGATCAGCTCTAATTGTTGTGGAAGGTTGGGTACTATAGGATCCAGAAACTGCAGCCAACTCCTTGATGTCCCTTTAACCCCTGCACCCTTATGTTGCTTGGGCTCAGCAGAAATTCAACACATTTCCATTAAATGTAGACCCTCATGTAAAATGCTGTGATAGTAAGTTTCTGCGATTTGTTATTGACTGGTGTTTTTGGTTCTTCTATAAAGCAACATTGAAAACTAAACCTCTCCTACCTGCATGTCTTCCACTGGGGAGTTGGTACATGTGGTATGAGTAGAGGATGTAAATGGTGTGAAAACAATTTCCTTACTGAGTACTAGATGATAAACACAAAATTTTCCTTCTCGTCACTTCTACCATGAAGAGTAGGAGGACAAACAGGCTCACCCTCAGTCATGCTGAGCCAACATATTTAGTTATTAAGACTAATTACCCATATGAAAAATCATGTCTTACTCCAAGGGACAGTTTTTTAGAGAGCATTCTCATGAAGGATGAAATGCATGATTTGTTAGCAGCTAGGAAAATACAGACCCTTCAGAAAAGCTTCTCCTTCTTTGTGTGTAATACATATTTTTTTCCAAACTAGAAACTTCCTTCTTCCCTCATAAAAGTGAAGGATAAAGGCACAAAGACAAAAATACCTTTATTTTCTATTAGAGGCTTGCAAAAGCCCAGGACCTTTTAAACTGCAGGCTGATGGATCTTTAACTTAGTGACACTAACATGGCACTCCCTTGGAAATGTGTTGTGTAATGCTTTAATCATTAATTACCATCATTCATCATGCAGACCTCCTTTTAATGTCCATTAGCATCATATGCCACTCATGCATGCTCGTAAGTGTATAAATGTGCTGGTAATCCTGCTGAGTAGGTTTACATTAACTGTAAATTATCTTCTTGACCAGTTGGTTGGCCTTCCTGGCTGGTGGAGTAGTCTTATTTGTAGCTTTAGCAATGAGTTTTGGAAATGAGATACGTAGGAGGCATTTGTGGGTCTCTCTTAAAAGTCATGGCCAGCTGGTGTTTGAAGATATGTTGCAAAGTGTTAGCTCAACATGCCAGCATCCATCTGCATCTTGTTTTGAGAGGAAAACCTACACTCAGGGATCCATATAGGAGTGATCTTGTAGAAATCGTTTGTCAGTTACCAGTATCATTTGCTGTAAGCTAGCCCATCTAACATCCCTCTATCCTCTTAAATATCCAAACAGATGTAACTGCAGACAAACTGTCACAATAGAAAAAACAGGAAATGAATGCAAATAAAGAAATGTACCAGACCAAGAAAAATCTTTGCTCCTAGTGACCAGAGAACACAAAATACGTATGTGAATGTACCCATGCTCTGCTTCTTGGAGCAAGAAATGAGGGCAGTACAATCACATATGACTTTTATGAGAATGAAGCTAAACTGCATATTGATGTCTCAATTGTCCACACTAGATAAGCAAATCAGAATATGGCACTGGACCACAATGTGTCGGGCAGCACACAGGGCAAAGGCCTTGGGGCTGCAGTGGGGCAGCTCAGGCCCCATCTTTCAGCAAGCAGCCAGGTCCCATGGTGCACAGGGTGGTGCACGAGCCTGAGCCTTGGGAGCCAGGGAGCAGCAGAAGCTGCTTGGGTTAGCTACCTGACATGAGGATGGCTGGCCAGAGCCTGAAGGGGCCCCACCCTGTGCTAAGAGAGCCCTCAGTGCTGAGCCAGGGCACAGGGAAATGGTAGTGCTGAAGCGTGAGGCCCAGCACCCAGGAGCCAGCAGCAGTTGCAGCAGCTGAGAGAAGCTGAGCCCTTAGTGCCCGGAACGGGGTACAGGGTGGGGAGGAACCCAGCAGCGCGGGAGAGGCCTGGAGAGGTGCTCCAGCAGAGGAGACCCCTTCAAGGTGTGCCTGGACCACCTCCTAGTCAAAGCCCTAATGGGAGGGGCCCCTGGTGCTTCCTAGACATCCCCCCCCAAGGGACCCCATTGGAAGGAGGACTATCTCTTGCCATGGGTCAGGGACTATATTAAGGAATAGACAATATTAACATTATTCATGTTTGCGCCTTATACTTTGTAATTGAAAAGTTGTATTGTGAATTTGTAAATAGTGTTATTTAGGGTTTGACCTTGGTTAGTGGCCAAGCCCAGGCCCTGGAAGGGTGTACCCAAAAGAGGCACTAGGACACCCTGGGGTAGGGGCAAATAGGTAGCACTGCAACCTGGCTGCAGAAGAATACCGTAAACACCATCTGGAGAGGCTAGTCTGGGGTAAAGGGTGGGGAGGGGTTTGGAGCCCCACAGAAGACACAGGAATCAAGACCAGGCAGGATCACCTTAGGCATTGCCTCTCGGGAATATATAGGTCATCAAAGTCGTGGCAGGAGAGAAAACATATGATCCACTTCCTGGCAGACCTGGTGATCCAGAGCCAAGGTTTACCTGTCGCCACCTGTAGGCAAATGAGCTCAGGGCAGTACTAACAAGCCCTATAATACCTACAGACATCACACACACATTCTGACCAGTGCCAAGCTGGATGCCACCGGGCATCGATGGGTTGCTGCTTTAGCAGACTTTTCATTCAGCTTCCACTATCAGGCTGGACATAAAAATATTAATGCCAACCCCTTGTCCTGCATGACTCCTGCTCAGGAGTTGTATAGTCGTGTTCACTGCTAAGGAGACCTTTTGAATTCTGGGTCTGTAATGACATGTCTTAAGTGGAGCAGATGCAGCATGTTGGAAATGTGCCAAGGGTGTCTTACCAGCATCATATTTCACCTGTGTCACCTGTGTCATGCTCAAATATTGCAAAACATTTGCTTTTGTGGGTTGGCTCTTCATAAATACAAGTCCACCAGCATTAACACTGTCTCTCCTCTGTATCCCAACAGGGGATCAGTACTGATGTAGAAAGATTAATAATATTTAGTGTGTCCTTGTAACAGGCTAGTTTGCTCCTCTCAAGAGAGTTGGGGAGCTGTAAGCCCTGTTTTAGGAAAAGCACACCGAGCAGCTGAGACACTTGGGTGTTTGACTAGTTGAATTCTGGTTCCTGGGTCCAGATCCCAGCAGGGAGATTTCAGAAGACTCTGAACTTGGGAAAGAAGAAAGAAGGGAGGAGATAGGAAGGTCTGTGAAAGAAGAGTTATGCTGCAGGCAAGTAACTGAGTGTTCCCCACCCATACAGCCCCCCCATACAGGAAGCAGGGCACTTGGGTGTTTGAATAGTTGAATTCTGGGTCCTGTATAGCTATAGAAAATAAATCTAGTGAAAAGTCTGCTCATGATCTAGAATCATGGCCCAGGCCAGCAGTCCTAATCTTGCAGACCTAGCTTGGGTATGTAGATTCGACGTTCAGGTGAACAATCCCCTTGATGTCAGTAGAACGTCATGAGTAAGGGCAACTTGCCTGAGTGAGGCTTTGCAGGATCTGTCTAATCTAACTGCACATTATATTGGCTTGGAATCTGTACTAAGGTTAACTCAACTTTCAGTATTATATTAGTTTCAGGGGTCAAGCACAGGAGGGTTAAAGTTTCCATATGTAAGTTCCATTGATATCAAGTTAAGCCAATTCTTAAGTATGGATTGAAAGAGGGATTCTTTCCCAAATAGGGACCTAAAGTCTTTGCTCAAAGCTGCTGAGTCAATTGGTGACAAAGTTGAAAACAGTACCCAGAAAAGATGACTCATGTTCTCTGCTCTAATTTTAACTGTTAAATATAATAGAATCCATCCACTGGGTGCAGCCATTCATCCTCAGGTGAAATCTTTTATCTTCCACTTTTTGCTGAAACTTTTTAGCTCAACTCTTCCCTTTCCTGAAAATCACACAAAGGGAAAAGTGGTCTCACTTTTATGGATGTCACAGTATATTTTTCTGCTTCTAAACATGAGGAGATGAGAGAATAAACTATCTGCTGAGGAAAGAAATGGGCAAGTTTACTTCCTTAAACCCTAGTCCCTCAGATTGAGCCCTATCTACCAGGTTTAGGAAACAGCATATCAGCCAATCCAGGAGGGAAATAGTTGTGCTGTCACTGTCCACTGGTCATCATCTGAACCAGTGGACAGATTTGCAGTTTCAATGAAAGGAATTACTGAGATTAGCTAGACAAAGGCCTGCTTTTGAAATCAGCTTTAGAGTATTATAAGGATCAAGAGATCATTTCAAGTTCCTTGGTCTTTCCTAACTGACTGTGTCCCAATCTCTGAGAATGCCTCAGTGCATGTCAGAACTGAACTACACATACCAGCATCTAGGGAGAGCTGCAATGATCAATGAAATTAATGCAACCGGCCACAGCCAGTCCTGCTTGTTTTATTCTTTGCTGCAAATCTGTTGTAGAGGTCTCAGAATGTGTTTGAACTTTTAAATAAATTGTATTATTTTTAAAGGAGATTTAGTAAATTTAATGACAGGAAGATCTTTGAACACAAAGGCATGGCAAGTTATACCTAACATTCCAGAAACACCTGGGATTAGCATAGTTAATGCTGTTCCATGCAGTAAAGAGGTAGTGCTACATACAGTTAATGCAGGGGACTGAGAACATGGAGTCCTAGGCCTGTCTGTATGAGAGATGATTTTATTAAACTAGTTCTGATCCATGGAGCTAGTAATGTTGGGAGCTCTAATGCAGGCAAGGCTATTCTGGTTACTTGTCTCTGAGAATCTCGTGGAAGCAGGGTAAGCATACCTTAATCCTCCACTGGCTTCAGATCTCCTAGGGAGGTTGTATCTCAGTGGTGTAAGTTCGAGAAGCTCAGGATCAGCTCTAATTGTTGTGGAAGGTTGGGTACTATAGGATCCAGAAACTGCAGCCAACTCCTTGATGTCCCTTTAACCCCTGCACCCTTATGTTGCTTGGGCTCAGCAGAAATTCAACACATTTCCATTAAATGTAGACCCTCATGTAAAATGCTGTGATAGTAAGTTTCTGCGATTTGTTATTGACTGGTGTTTTTGGTTCTTCTATAAAGCAACATTGAAAACTAAACCTCTCCTACCTGCATGTCTTCCACTGGGGAGTTGGTACATGTGGTATGAGTAGAGGATGTAAATGGTGTGAAAACAATTTCCTTACTGAGTACTAGATGATAAACACAAAATTTTCCTTCTCGTCACTTCTACCATGAAGAGTAGGAGGACAAACAGGCTCACCCTCAGTCATGCTGAGCCAACATATTTAGTTATTAAGACTAATTACCCATATGAAAAATCATGTCTTACTCCAAGGGACAGTTTTTTAGAGAGCATTCTCATGAAGGATGAAATGCATGATTTGTTAGCAGCTAGGAAAATACAGACCCTTCAGAAAAGCTTCTCCTTCTTTGTGTGTAATACATATTTTTTTCCAAACTAGAAACTTCCTTCTTCCCTCATAAAAGTGAAGGATAAAGGCACAAAGACAAAAATACCTTTATTTTCTATTAGAGGCTTGCAAAAGCCCAGGACCTTTTAAACTGCAGGCTGATGGATCTTTAACTTAGTGACACTAACATGGCACTCCCTTGGAAATGTGTTGTGTAATGCTTTAATCATTAATTACCATCATTCATCATGCAGACCTCCTTTTAATGTCCATTAGCATCATATGCCACTCATGCATGCTCGTAAGTGTATAAATGTGCTGGTAATCCTGCTGAGTAGGTTTACATTAACTGTAAATTATCTTCTTGACCAGTTGGTTGGCCTTCCTGGCTGGTGGAGTAGTCTTATTTGTAGCTTTAGCAATGAGTTTTGGAAATGAGATACGTAGGAGGCATTTGTGGGTCTCTCTTAAAAGTCATGGCCAGCTGGTGTTTGAAGATATGTTGCAAAGTGTTAGCTCAACATGCCAGCATCCATCTGCATCTTGTTTTGAGAGGAAAACCTACACTCAGGGATCCATATAGGAGTGATCTTGTAGAAATCGTTTGTCAGTTACCAGTATCATTTGCTGTAAGCTAGCCCATCTAACATCCCTCTATCCTCTTAAATATCCAAACAGATGTAACTGCAGACAAACTGTCACAATAGAAAAAACAGGAAATGAATGCAAATAAAGAAATGTACCAGACCAAGAAAAATCTTTGCTCCTAGTGACCAGAGAACACAAAATACGTATGTGAATGTACCCATGCTCTGCTTCTTGGAGCAAGAAATGAGGGCAGTACAATCACATATGACTTTTATGAGAATGAAGCTAAACTGCATATTGATGTCTCAATTGTCCACACTAGATAAGCAAATCAGAATATGGCACTGGACTGTACATGCATGTAGGGGGCTGAGTAGGCAACTCTTAACAAGAAACAGAAGTAACCGTATCCTTTTGTGAAATTTTTACAGTACTAAATGATAACCTCTTTCTTACTGTTATCTAGCTCCAGATCCAGAATGATGAGCTCCTTTATCTTTGTACCTAGTTTGGAACCAGGTTACCTTTAAAGGCCACCTCCTGCCATAGGTTTCTTTTGGACAGCAAGTTGGAGCAGGATATGCTTGCTGACTGGGTTGAAGCCTGGAGTTGGATCTAAAGACTGGCTGATAGGCAGAGGGATGTTTTCAGTGCAGCATCCTCAGCTCACGTTCCTTGGTGATTCAACAAAGCTTACATCTCTTTGTTTCTGGGCTTGTTGCGAGGTGTTGCCCCACCGTGGGCCCCATCCAGGTTCTGAACATCTTTCTCATTTGAAGGATTTCTTCCTGAGACAAACTTCCCTTTAATGCTCTTCTGGGGTGTGACTTTGTGGACGGAGGTGCTTCTGGTTTTCATTTCTTTTCAAAGTAATGGCTTTTGGTTGCTGTTTGCTGGCACAAAGCAGAATGCATGTTTTCACTCTTTGTCTAAAGCGCTGCAATCATTCTCACTTGGCAAAATCCATGAGAGACAACTTGACGTGTTGTCACAAACGTTCACAAATATTTGGACGGTTTGATTTTTTCAGTTGCATGCTCATTCTCAGCTTTTACATAAACCTCCCATTAACTGACCTAGTACTTGCAAAGACGGCGAATACATGCCAAAACCAGGTCCTGCTGCAATCTATGGCAAATTTTCACCAGAATTTGGGCTAAACTGAATTAAATGTGCATGCTATTATTTGAAGTAATGAGGGTTAATGTTTGTAAATAGAATCTCTCGTTTTAGTTAGAACTAGTCTGGCTAGCAGAACCATATTTTTCCATTGATGAAACGAATGGGGGCATTTTGTTTCTTACCATTGGAGATTTGCCTGATATGAAGGGAGTTTGTTGACTCAGTCCAGTTCATAGTGGATAGGAAGCCAGCCTCCCAAACAAGAGAAACCCAGGAGAGAAGGTGCGATATGGAGTGGGCTGTAGAAAACAGAAAGGAGGCACAAAGGTAAAATAGGATTGGTCAAGCTGACAGTTTCACTGCTTATACTGTATCATACTTGGTCAATTAATGCAGGAAACCTGACATGATGATGTAGCAACTTTTTCTTTTACTAAACTCACTGATTGGAGCAGGCAGGTAAGTTACATGAGGAACTGCAGTTACACAGGGTTTGAAAAAGCAATATAGATGAGTCACAATCTCAAAACATAGTATTTTCCTCAAATACAGGCAGCTTAGGGAATGGTATGATTTTTCTACCAGGTTGGAAAGTACTAAGATTCTACACCATTTTGACCCATCATAATACACCACAGTCAATGTATGCCTGCTGCTGAGTCTATGGGTTCAGAACTTCAGGTACTGGAGTCTCCATTTCTAATTCTCTTATACCTGAACCATACAGTCTGGCAAACTGGTATTTTGGTCTTAAAGGTTACAAACCTGGTCTTTTCTGTGTATCTGGCAGCCAAGCTGTATCAAATCCAGTAAGAGAATCCTAATCTTCCCAATGGGCTGTTCATTGTATGTGGAGATTGCTAGTTCAACCTGACCTGCAGTGCCAGGGAGTCCAGCTAAAGGCTCCCAAGAGCAACATTATTTAGTCTTCTAACCTAGGTGTAGAAAGGTCCAGTGATGAATTATGGTGCTACCCTGATTCTCACTTTCCAGCTGAAGGCCTTAGAAGCATGGGACCAGGTCAACAATTACCTTAGGAAAGAAAAAAATGTACTTGAGTGTTGACCAGATGTCCTGTCTGACACTTTTGGAGCAATCCTTCCGCTTCTCTTTAACAAGTTCTGAAGAGTTGTTCTTGCTTCTCTGGGGGTTTATTTAATGGTTCTGAAAACATTTTAAAAGACATTTAGAGGAAGCTGACAAATGTTTGACCTATTTTAGTGTCTGTGTGTTGAGTTAAATTATGTTTGTATCCTTTTACACACAGGACATTTTTGCAGTTATATGCTGGGTAAGTTGCAGGGATGTTAAACCCATTTCAGTGACAGTATCCAACAACTTTTCTCTTTGCTTTGATTATGGCTAAAAGAGTGGTGGCTGAATGTTTCTCTCAATGTTTTCAGGCATTAGTGGGCATTAGTGCATAAGTATCTTTCCATCTTTCCCCATGCAACAGAAGAGTGCTCACATGTCTTTTCCTTCTCTTACTGTGGGAGTTGTTCTCCTTATAGTTTACCAGTTGGGAAATGGATGGTGTCCTTGTACATACAGAGAGGGAGGAGAACATTGTCTTCTTTCACTAACTTCACTACATACAACCTTCTGCTACTACTTGAGAAAAGCCAGTTACATCCACACACAGGGAACTATTAATTTTATGCTCTGTGCCCTTGGCTTTCTCAACAGGAAGCCTCTCATCTTTTGCGGGCCTTTTTGGTACCTCTGCCTTCTTCCTATCATATTTTCTTCTCTGCTTTTAGATCTGGACTGTTTCCGCTTTCCTTGCTCCTAAACTATTTCTCTTTTCATGGGCTCTTATGTCCTTTTTCTGCAGCCCCCCTCTCCTTAGCAATTGCCATGACAAGCTCTCATGCATTTCAAGTCTTGCCTGTTTGCCCTGGTCTTCTGTCCTTTCTCCAGGGCACAAATCCATTCCATCCTAGCTTGATTTGTTGTTTGCACTATTTCCACAATAGTGCTACCTGAGCCACTGAACTGCACCTTGAAGTTGTATCTTTTCTCTCCTTGCTGTTCTCCTCTACACACTTTCTCTCCAACCACATGCTGTGATGACTTGGCAAGTTTGGGACATGAAAGTGAGCAATTCCTGGACAGCATTTCAGTTCACAAGCCTGAATGTCATCTGAAAATTTCAACAGTGAAAAACAAATCATTATTTTCCAGTTTAGGCTTCTTTCAGCTTCAACAGTTTCTGTAGTTTATTATTATATCTGGACTAGTTTAATCACATTACCTACTTTAATCTAGCACTCTCTCCTAAATTAGTGGAAAAAAACTCTTATTTCTGACATTTAAAGATGAACGAACACACAAACATGCACACACATGCCTTTCAAAAATTTACTCCAAGGCAATATTGTGGCCAAATGTAGCAGCCCAAGTTATATTTAGACAGGTAAACAAGAGCTATGATATTCAGAGGATTTGAGTACTCGCAATTCCAGCTCATGTCAATGAGAATGGGAGCAATTTGCCATTTCTAGATTCAGGCCACTTTTATTACCCTTAAGTCTTCCAAATGCTGAAAATGTTGATCATTTTGTGTAGGCACTCTGTAGCTTATAGATGTGTGAATGCATATGGTAAAGTTGCCTTCCCTCTCTTATCATGAACAAATATCAGATGAACAGTTTTCCTTAACTACTACTATACTTCAAGGTGACAAGTAGATCCAAGAATAGAAGTGATCAAATGCTTCTCTGTATATGACTGTCAGACTGAAAAGGTTCAGATGCTTTAGAAGGAGATTGGAACTTTTAGATTATTGTAGAGCCCAACCATAACCATGAGTTGGCAGATGTGCTCTCTGGGTTCAGATTCAGTTACCATTTTGAGGGCAGCAGTAGTACTGTCATTGAGGTACAGGTTTCCCTTCTCTCTACATGGACCACAGCTTCCTAATATGAAAAATATTTTTGTCTCGTTCCCCTTCCCACCCCTCCAACTTCAGCTGTATCAACACTGGATGTTTGCTTGGCTTGGGTGGGAAGGTGGAAAATTTTTCCAAATTTTCAAAACACAGAGCTTTCTGATGTGCGGAGTAATTTTAGGGCTGTAAATTTTTTTTATTTGATTTTAAATGCATAATTTAGTATACAATATAAAAATGTATCCAAAGGGGGAAATTAATTTTTTAATAACATGCTTTCCAGGACTAGTAGCATAACGTGTGTGTTGATGGGAACAGGAGGGAATAGATTTATATCCTCAAGGCATGACTTGTGGTTTTGAATAAAATTGAGATTGGTACTGCTATTGGCTTA
Source organism: Alligator sinensis (assembly GCF_000455745.1). NCBI lineage: Eukaryota > Metazoa > Chordata > Crocodylia > Alligatoridae > Alligator > Alligator sinensis. Next base: position 3,429,240 of record NW_005841852.1, read on the forward strand.
GTTTCTTCTGGGCAGAGATGGGTTGTACTGTTCACTGGGAATTCAAAGCCAGGAAAACTGGGTTCACTTACAAGGTTGTGATGATGTAGGAACTTACTGTATGGTTCATACTTTACTAGTTGGCTTCCCTAGTACAGCCAG
>NW_005841852.1:3429461-3438983 GCF_000455745.1 Alligator sinensis
AGGAATGCCAGATCTTTAGACCCACTTCATAGCTATAAAGCACATGAGCCCAATCCTGACAGCCATTATTTCTATGAGTAGTACTTACTTCTATCAGTTGTCTTGCTGGTTTCAGTGAGACTACTTCCGTGATTAAGTATTTACGGTATCAAGCCCTTTGGGATTTTTTTTTCAATCTGTACCTAGCCATAGTTTGTTATAATCTTCTATGGTCTAATTTATATGACATGGGTAAAGAACCAAACTTGCATTTCTCAAGGAGTTTTATTTAGCATAAGGAAAATAGTATTATCCCTAAAGCTGTTTGAAATCTCTCTCATTCTGTCTTTCTGCTTCACTGCATACCAACTAAATAAAACCTTTCCCATTCCTCTCTCTCCTGGTTTCTTGCTACTGCTTTAAAGAAATAAGATACACATGCTCACATTTAGGCCTCAACCGCACACAGTTGTGAGAATTAAAATTAAGAGGTGTTTCTAAACCTAGCCTAGTATAAGCCCCTGTATAATTTCTCTCAATTAAACTTAATTCTGTTTTAACTGATTTTTTTCCTCCATCAGAAAACCAGAAGTATCAGTGTGAGAGCACTTGTGTGTTCTGTGAGTAGTTTGATCAAAAGCCAAACAGTCATTTTAAATGAGATGACTGGAAACATGTATTTTGTTTCCTGACTAGCTTTTCCAGTCTTTTTCTATACTTTGTGCATAAATAACCTCAAAAGTTCTAACTTCAAGAAGTTGAAATGCATGCGTGGCTGGAATTCAGCGAGAAAGAGGGATTTGGTAGGGGAGGGATTTTTTTACTTTTATATCTAAATCTGTGTGTTTTTTAAGCATCTAAAATTCCAATGGCTGTAGTGTCTGACCAGTAGTTATATTATTTAATTTCATGATGACACCTTTAGTTAAAAATCATTTGTGTGCCTGGCCAATGAACTTCTAATGACTTCAGTAGGAATTAGAGGAGACCTGAGTAACCACAGTGTATGGGACTGCACAGAATAGTATAACATGACATGATGGTTTGTTTTTAAACCAGTTTTTCTGCTGCAGCCATTAAGAAATAACAGAGAGGGGGTGCCAAAGATATGAGTCCCTGATTCTGGGCTTTTCTGCAGGTGTGTATTGGAACCCCAAAGCAGAGACCATTCCTGGCGTAAGGAAGACTGGCATAAATTCACTGGATGTGACTGGAGCTCATGTACTCTGGCTTTATTGGGCAGCTAAACAGTTTTGCAAGAAGCTGTTGCAGCCAGCATGAAGTATAGTAATGCCCAGGGCTGTTCTGGCATGCGGCAGGGACAGCACCAGTTTACTGCTGTACACAAAATCCATAAGCAGCAAAGAATACCACACTTGCGTCTCTTCTTTCCTTCCCATGGTTGGCCATGAAGTAGCCCAGGACCAAGGCCAAGCTTCTTACAGTGTCAGATATATGCCCAGACTGCACTTACTTTCTGTGTAGTAAACAATTGAATGAGTTCTTAATATAGAGATGGCTGATCAATAGAGTGGCACTACCTGACATTAGGTTGAGAAAATCAGCTGGTAGGTGGAATATGGATGTGATAATAGGTTCAAGATCTCTTCCTTTAGCATTACTGGATTTGGTGTTAAGTTTTCACATTATTGCTTCTTTAAGAAAGGTTTTATTATTTGGCAATGAGTGGCAACTACCAAATTGACAATAATATGAACTGCATGAAGTAGGAAAGAAGTTGTGTAGTTCATTGTTGTGCTTTGGAAGGGGGATCGCCAAACAAGTACTTTTGTATTCTGTGATTTGACAATAATATATGTCCAAACCTGACATGAGGGTTGCCTCAGCTCTCTCAAAGTTAGTGGGAACTGGGAGCATACAGCATCTTGTAAGATCACTGGAGTTCATTTTATAAAAACTTAACCTTGAATATACATTTGCATGCACAGAAAAATGGTCAGCTTGTCTGCAGGAGTCTTCCCAGCGAGCTGCTATTCAACCAAGTAATGAGCATCCTTCTGATTTATCAGATGTATTCTGCTGGTTCATTATGGGAATATAAGATTCTAGTGTGCACAGTGATCTCCCTGATGGAAAACAGGGTGATATTGTACAGTAGATTGTAAATTTGTGAGGTGTAGCACATCACACAATTAACTGAAGCTGTTCCTTAGATTTTATCACTTTCATCCACTGCTTAGTACTATTAATTACTTAGTATAGACATGGGTGGCGTAATTACCATGTACTGTATCTGCCCTTAATTTATAACATGCGATGCTTAGAAATGTCATGGAAGTGGGCCTTGAGATTCTTATGAACTCTGCTTAACCCCTGGTGTTTTTGAAGTGTTTGGTTTTATAGCCAAGTTGTTCCACCACTCCAGCAAGTTCTTGCTGTTTCTTGGTGAAGTTTCCTGAAATAAACTCTAATTTCTTGTTGGTTCCAGAATGCTCTTTCTGTGTCTCTTATTGTGAATTTGGCACTTGCAGACAGATGTAAGTCTGCAAGTGCCAGAATCTTGAGTGCTTTTTCAATCTTGAGTGCAGAAATTCAAACCTAAATCTGTATTTGGAATGGCTCTTATCTTAATGTCTAGGCCAATGGCAGCACAGCTCTGGGTTCAGGAACCTCACACTTCTAATATATACACAGAATCCTCTCCCAAATCAGTATCAAATGTTTGCATCTTGAGCCCTTCTGTATTTTCTGCATTAGTGAACTCCCAAACTAGTTGCTTCTCCTTGGAATATAAAAGGAGGTAATGAAAAATATTGGATAGCTTTCTCTCCACCTAGAGGCTAATGAGATTTGTGAGCTGGAGCCTGTGTCTAAGATAATTTAGTTTAGGTCAGGGATAAGCAACTTTTCAGGGCCATGGGCTGCTGCTTGCAACCCAGATGTCACTATAGACCACCACTCTCTCCACAACGTCTAGGCTGCTTGCTGCTACTTGTACTACCTATTCCACGTGCTGCCAATCCACATCAACACACTGTTTCAAAGAAATTTTCACCTACTCCTAATCTGGGCTCATCTAAATCTCAAGATCAAGGTTCAAAAGGAGGCCTAGTTTTAAGAAGCCTGTGCAGTTGTACATAGTGACCCCTAGTTACAAGAAGCCTGGCTGGTTTTATTTAATGGGCTTGATCTGTTGGGATTGCTTTTATCTTTCATCATCACTTTGCAGGTCAGTTGGTCTCCACCTGCCCTTTTAGCATAGTTATCAGGTTAGTAACAACACCAAGAATAATGGCACTTTCTTTTTTTGTGCGGGCTAGAGAGTAAGATCGTTTGGGTCTGTGCAGGGGAGGTTGGGCTGGGGAACTTCCTCTCTTGTAGACAACTGGAGTTCCTCTCTAGTGTTATAAGACATGGCTTTTCTGTGCTGGCTACTAACATGAAGTAAGTGAATAGGCATTTGCCCAATGGAGAACCCAAATTCAAATTCTGCACTTTGCAGTCAGTGTTTCTTCCTGAAAGATTGAAAGGTGGGTTGGTGTTTGCATAGGCAGTTCTCAGCCAAGCAATTGATGCCATTTCAGATTCATCTTGCTGTGTAGCCTGTCCCATCTGTTTAGTCATTGCATACCTGCCATCTGATTATTAGGCAGGTGCCTGATTTCCCTCCCCCCCCCAAAGGTTCAGTTGCACGCGTAGGTGCATAAACTGAAGTCAGACTTGGAGCTTAGATGAGTGACACAGTTGGAGAAGTTTCTGAAAGCCTCCCAGCTTTGTGGAGAAAGTTTAGATCTAGCTCCAAGTCTCTCTTGTCTCTAGAGTAGTGAACCTATCCCACAGATAATTTAGCTCCTCCAAGTTTGTCAGTAAAATCCTGGTGATGAGCATATCATGCCTTTCCTACTTTAGTCAATGGAATAGCTTATTTCTCTGCAACTACTGTACTTTACTGTTAAAGTACTGTGCTTTTCCCCTCCACTTCACACTCTTTAACTGCAGTATTACTCAAGTCAAACAGCATGAGACATGCCACCTAACAACTAATCGGTTTCTATTTCTCCTGCTATCAAATCCCCCTAAATCAGACTGTGACTAGACAAGGAATGAGAGAGCTCAACCTTTTATAGCACTCTATCTGTGAGATAGGGATGAGGCAAACTCCAATTCTAAATCTTCTGGGTGCCGCCCTTAATGACAGGCAGAGTGGGGTGCCAAAGCCAATTACACGCTGAGAGGCCCCTAAGTGTTATTGTGAAGGGCTTCTGCAAACCCAACATACATTTTCATCTGAAGGTTTACAGGCTCATGTTGCATGGGGAGAAGCTGTTGGAGTATTTGTAGTGTGTACCTGCCATATTTTATAGTGAATAGCCCATTCTGAACAGCTCTCCTTTTTAATTATACCTTAAAACGGTATTAAATGTTGGCTCCGTTCATGCCAATTGCTGTTTGGTTGTAATCACTGCAAGAGCTCTTGCACATTGGGACATCAATTTTCTTTTCATCGATGCTTTGCTTTTATGTTTGGAAGGGAATTTGAAAGCATATAGGCTGAAGCAGGAAATATTGCGGAGACGCATAGGATGATAAATTTCCCTTGTGATACAGTAGAGTCCAATGAGGAACATACGTTTCATTCCTTTCTTAAAGTTCTTCTTGCTGGATGATATTTTGGGGAGGGTTTTTTTTTCATGGTATGCTTTTTTCCCCTGAAGTCTATTTTAAAATGGATGTTTTATTGCCCATTTTTCCTGACTTACGTATATTGGGGTAATTGAAGGAGAGTGCTGAATTGCTGGCCCAGTACATTACCTGTATTTTCTTAGACTCCAGGATCTTGAAGGAGGTAATTATTCCAACAGCTGCCTCTTGGGGAAAGTGAAGGGAAGAGGGGAAATTGCCTTATTGGGTAGACATGCTCCCCTCAGGAGGATCACTAAAAGAACTGAATTTTGATTAATGAACACCTTGTAGCCCCTTTCTTCCCAGCTTGAGAAAGAGGTAGGCAAAAAAGAAACAGCTCAACAAAGAAGTAGGAGCACATTATGGGGAAAACAGATTGCACATCTTTCTTCTTCTCTTCCCAGTGAAACTTCAGTGCCATACCTTCTTCTGTAGGTGGCCTCTTCTTCTCTTTGCAGAATAAGGTACAGGTACATTTTGAGGAGGGTGAAAACCGTAATAGAATTAACAAATTAGGGTCAGCCCTTAAGAATGTTAATTTAGCAATATTAAATTAAGGTTTGTGGAGACAGGAGTATTACCAATATCCATTCCTTCCCTTGATTGCCATAGGCATGTCTTGTTAAGCATAGGATTGCCAGGTGATGGATGGCTTTTAAAGGGAATTATGCACATGAGAGAATACAGCCATTCAATCTTTTATTTTCTAGAGACTGAGCTTTATAAATCCTCATTCATAAGGGATTGTATTTGATGATATGCTACCCAGTACATCCTTCTGTCTTTCATCTCTGATAGTACAGTAGTAAAATATCTTCGACGGTGGAACACTTTAAAAAGTAAGTGTACTAGTTTGATTTATCTTTCCAAATCTGCCAAAAAGGAAAAAAGAATGAGATTTTTGCATACATGCTCAATTCATGAGGGCTTGATGCACACCCTATTACAACTTGGCTAAAAATATTCAGGGTTTCTTCAGCAGAAGCTGCAGCAGTGTACATTAAATCAGATCTTCACCCTGTTTTAATTAAACCAACATGTACATTTTGCATTTCATTTTTGTGTAAAAATGTTCCTAAAGGACTTCCTAAAGCAGGACGCTAGGGTCAGTAAACTCACTTGTGAATTCAAAGTACATTTAGCTCCTCTACACTAATTCCCTGTGAGGGCACTCTGAGTGTATCCTAGGAGTACCTTTGTGGCTCTTCACTTGCAAAGTGATATAAACTACCATACATTTGGGGCACACTAAAGAGTTTCAGCACAAAAAGTTAGCATAGAGATAGCTAGTGAACTGGAAATTCAGACCAAAGCTTTCTACACACTAACTTCCTTGCATAGACAAGCCCCAGCCAACTCAAACCATAACAAAATAAAGCTGTCTTAAACTGAAATAAGTGTGTTCACAAGAGTTTCTGCACTGGATTATTCAACTTATTTTATTTTACAGTCATACTTTAGAGTAAGTCAGTAAAATTCTGGTTATGTCTATATAATTTCCCTGTATCTGTATCATTTCCATCCCAAGAACATTGCTGAAAAAAAAGCACTGGCCATTTGTTCCCACTCCTCACATGCCACAGACTTATTGTGTGGTCATACACTCTGAGGAATGCATCTGAGGCAGAGATCCTGAAACCAACCATCTGTGGGTGTGCTCCAAGAGGTGACCTAAGTCTGGTGTGGCAGAAAATGGGCAGGGTTTGTTTCTCTGTGGTGGTCTCAGAATCACTGGAGAGGTGGTGACACCCTACGGTCTGTGTGTGCGTGCGTGTTTGCTTGTGCAGAGCATGCATGGTTCTTTGTAGGTGCTTATGTCTAAGTGTATGGCAAGAGGAGAAAGCCTTTGGCTTGAAAGATAAGTGTGTTCCTCTTCGCATGGGGCTTGGATTCAGATCATGTACTGGAGCACTTTGTGATATACAGATATCATGCTTCAGAATGTGTGCAACTGTTTCACATTATGGTTTCAAGGGTCTCATCATTATCCTCGAGGTTTTGCTCATCAAAGTCAAATGACAGTTTGTCTCCAAAACCAAGAGCTAAAATATCATCCTGGTAAAAGTATGGAAAAAAGTAAGCAATACTGAGTCTTTCAGAAGCTATAGAATTCCTGCTTATTCAGACTGAGGCAGGCCTGGAAGTCAGGGTTTAGAAACCCAGGATATCCATAAAATTAGCACGGTTGGAGACAGTCTCCAAAACAGAACTTTCAGGAATAATTACAGAGCTCACTGTCAACTTGATGGAAAACTTGGTTGGACTTCTTATACATTTAAACCAATATAGTTTAAACATTTTGTACATGCTATTACCACAGAAACTTTAGAAAAAGAGAGTGGTGATGTATAAAATATGGTGAACCATAAAGTGTCTTGGGTTTTCTGTAATTTGATGAAAACAAGCATGATTGATGAAGTTACATGTCAGCTATAACCAAGAACCTCAAACCTCTACTGTAATTTGCTTGGAGACAGCCAGCTAGAATGTACCTTGATCACATCTTTATAACATGTGACCAGGCAAAAAGAAAACAGAAAGCTGCATTCTTTTAAACTGCCCTCATTTATTCACAAATTTGTGTGGGTAAATAATGCTCATGTAAATCATTTAACTGTTTTTTTTCAGTTCATTTTGGTTAATACATTTGTGTTTCACTGATTTAAAGGGCATAATGGACATTTTAGCCACAAAAACTTGAGAAGCATGTTAAGTGCTGGTTGCACCTTTTCATTATCCCTTAGAAAACAATATAGGGGGTTTGATAGATTTTAGCAAGGTTAATGTTTAGTATGGACCACTTCCAGCAGAGTAAGCACTCTTAACTGTATACTGAGGGAAGGATAGGGCTAGATATTCTGCTGGTGTAAACCCATGCAGCTCTAATGAAACCAATAGAGCAATGCTGATTTTGCAGCAGTTGGGGATCTAGCCCATTAGCTAAGAGCAATCCCATCTGTCCATCTCTTTAAAAAAAATGCTAGACATTTCATAGATTCCGATTAGAATTCAGTTGAACATTAGAGTGGCAAAGGCATTGCTGAAGGAAAAAAATCTCCTTCCTTCTCCTATAACCTAGAACAAAAAGTATTCCCAGTATTGCTTCAGCCAAAGGTTGACTTAAATGCAGAATTAAAGCTTCCATTTTTTTGCTTCTTCAACTTTCGCTGCAGTTTGCTTCATGTCACCCAGAATCAGTGGTAGTGTGCAAAGCTAGTAGCGTTGCTACATAGTTGTCTGCGAATAGAATTTTTAACTGGACACAGTTCAGATTAAAGCAAGACCTGTAGTGTACACTGAAATGGAAGATGTTGAGAACAAAAATATTTTGAACAAGAAGAAACTTTGAGGTGTGAATCCTTTCACTTAGGTATCTGTTTCGAAGTTGTTAAAACAGGGCTTCAAATATTATTTTTGCTGACCATTTATATGCTTTTGCAGATAATGGCTTGCATTACAGAGGAATGTTGTAACCCTTATATTTAGATTGCCTAGTGCTTTCTGTTAAAAGTGATTTTGCAAGTTTCTCTTTTTTCTTCCCCCCCAAAAGCTCTAGCATTTTCACCCTTTGCAGGAGACTTTAGAAATCAGGAGGGAGAAAAATACTCATCTCATGAAATTCTATTTAAGTTTAGATGAGAGAGGAACTAATAGAAGTTGGTATGTGCTTTTTCTCAGTTGCAGACCTCAGAAAAAAATTTGCCAGAAAAGCAAAATAACTGAACTCAACCATTCTAAATGGGTGGGCCCTCACCAATGCCACATTACACTGTGCTGCAGCTAAATGTAACATTGTAGGTACGTGGAAAGAGGGGCACATCCAGCAGGTTGCAGTAATGTGGCACTTAGGCTAGGGACAGACATGACACATAAACCAGTTTAAGTGATCAGAAACTGGTTTAAACCTGTAACAAAACTGATGTTCAGTGCACATAAACCAGTTTGAAAATGGCTGAAACTGGTTTGGGATAAACCTGGTTGAATGTAGTATCATAGTTAACTGGTTTGGCTCAAGCCGGTTTATGCAATGTCTGTTACAAACCCCTTGCTGGTTTAAGATAAACTAGAGTCCCCCAGCATCCCAGCATGCTCTGAGGCCGGGTGGGGCTCTCTTCTCCACAGCAGTGCTGGCCCCTCCCCTCTGCATCTGCCTGGCTTCTTCTTGCTAAGCAGGGATTATTCCCCTCTTCCCTCTGCTTGCTACAGTCCGTGCTGTGGGAGAAACAAAAGCAGACAGGCTTTTTGAAGCTAATCAACAGGTAGCTTAATATCCTTACCTGGAAACACTGTTTGAGAAGAGCTGTTTGCTCCCCTCACCACTCTCTGTTAAGTACAAATTCCCTCCTCCTCTCTGCTTTGCTCAGAGGTTTCATAGATTTCATAGACATTTGGGGTGGAAGGGACCCCAGAGGATCAGAGTCCAGCCCCCTGCCCCAGGGGCAAGAAGTCAGCAGGGATGATAGGATCCCAGCAAGATAAGCATCCAAATGTGTCTTGAAGGTGTTCAAAGTGGGTGCTTGAACCGCCTCCGGCGGCAGTCTATTCCAGACCTTGCGGACTTGGCCAGTGAAGAAGTTCTTTCTTATGTCCAGCCTGGTGGCGGAGTTTGTGACCGTTCGATCTTGTCATCCCTTGGGGCGCTTTGGTGAACAGATGTTCCTCCAGATCCTGATGAGCTCCCCTGATAAATTTATAGGTGGCCATCAGATCACCCCTGAGCCTGCGCTTTTCCAGGCTGAAGAGCCCCATGGCTCTCAGCCTTTCATCATAAGGTCTGTTTTCCTGACCTCTGATCATGCGCATGGCTCTCCTCTGCACCCTCTCAAGCTTCTCCACATCCTTTTTGAATTGTGGAGCCCAAAACTGGATGCAGTACTCCAGCTGTGGCCTCACCAAGGC
>NW_005841852.1:3439016-3453478 GCF_000455745.1 Alligator sinensis
CCCCAAGTCCCTTTCATCTGTAGTGCTAACCAGCACAGCACTGCCGAGCCTATAAGCTTGCTGCAGGTTTTTCCTCCCAAGGTGGAAAACTTTGCATTTTTCAGTGTTGAACACCATCAGGTTCTTGTACTCCCATTTTCTGAGCCTGTCGAGATCTGCCTGGATCACCCTCCTGTCCTCAGGTGTGGATGCTTTACCCCAGAGTTTGGTGTCGTCAGCAAACTTGGCCAGTCCACTTCTGACTCCAATGTCCACATCATTGATGAAGATGTTAAATAGTATAGGCCAAAGGACAGAGCCTTGAGGGACCCCACTGGTCACAGGGCACCAAGACAATTGGCTTCCATTGACCACCACCCTCTGGGTCCTACCGCGGAGCCAATTCCCCAGCCAGCGGATCATGGTGAGGTCGAGGCTGCAGTTAGCCATTTAGCCAAAAGGTGATCATCGGATGCCAGATCGAAGGCTTTTTTAAAGTCAAGATATACAACGTCAATCTCTTCCCCCTTGTCCAGGTGATAAGTCACTTGGTCATAAAAGGAAATGAAATTGGTCAGGCAAGACCTACCCACACCAAACCTATGCTGGGTATCCCTCAGGATATTGCCTTCAGCTAGTCTGTTGAGGATGGCCTCTTTGATAATCTTTTCCAAGACCTTCCCCTGGATAGAAGTCAGGCTGATGGGCTTGTAGTTAGCCAGATCTACTTTCCTCCCTTTCTTGAAGATAGGCATGATATTGGCCCTCTTCCAATCATCGGGCACTTCACCAGAGCACCAAGAGCTCTCAAAGATCCGTGCCAGGGGCTGAGCTATGATGCTTGCCAGCTCCCTCCGTACCCTTGGGTATAACCCGTCAGGGCTGACTTGAAGGTATCCAGCCTGTCAAGGTGTCCCTTCATGAGGTCAGCTTCGATGGGGCAAGGAATCTCTCTCACCTGGGCCTCCCTGACCCATAATGGGCAGGGCCATCCCATGGGACTGGTGAAAAACTGATGCAAAGTACCCATTTAGCAAATTTGCTTTTTCCTGGGCATCTTTTGTCAGTTGCCCCATCTGGTTTAGCAGGGGTCCAATGTTGCCCTTGCTTTTCCTCTGGCTCCCCACATATCTAAAAAAGGACTTTTAATTTTCCTTGATATTTGTAGCTAGCTGGAGTTCCATCACAGCCTTGGCTTTCCTGATTTGCTGTCTGCAGGTCCGGACTAGAGCAGAGTATTCCTCCTTGGTGGCGGTTCCAGTCTTCCATTCTTTGTAGGTCTTCCTTTAAAGACATAGGAGGTCCGCCAGTTCCCTGGAGAACCAAGGGGGCTGTTGTGCCCTTTTGCTGCCTTTCCTCCGAGATGGGATGGACTTTGCTTGCACATCCAGGATTGCTCCCTTGAGGAGCAACCACTCATCCTAAACACCCCTCACCATTGGGTTGTGGCCTTTTAGGGCCTCTCTGACTAGCCTTCTTAGCTTGTCAAAGTCAGCTTTCCTGAAGTCGAGGACTTCTATATTACTGACTGACTTGCCAGCTTTGCGGCAGATGGTGAAGGTGATCAACTCATGGTCACTATCACCCAGCTTCCCTTCAATCGTTAGGTTGCTGATTAGGTCATCCCCGGTTGCCAGTATGATGTCAAGCAGTGCTTTACCTCTTGTCGGCCCGTAGACTTCCTGTGTCAGATAGAGGTCATCTACACATGAGGGAAAGTTTTGCGACTGCTCGGATTTGGCCGAGTTCTCCTCCCACGAGATGTCTGGGTAGTTAAAGTCTCCCATGACAACCATACACTGGGATCATGTGGCCTCAGCCTGGTGAATTCCTTGTGAAGGTCTTGACTCTGGGTAGGGGGTCTGTAGTAGACCCCAACCATATTATCCCCTGTGCTGTGTTCCCCACAGATTTTTAACCCAGAGGGTCTCAAGTCATCCATCATGGGTGCCAATGTTGGCTTGCAGGGATACGTAGCTTTCCTTGACATAGAAAGCTACGCCCCTGGTCCTTTTGTCCACTCGATCCCTCCTGTACAGGGTATAGCCGTCTATACCCATAGTCCAGTCATGGGTGGAGTCCCACCAGGTCTCCGTTATCCCAATGACATCACAGTTATTCGCATTTAGCAGGAGAACAAGTTCTTCCTGTTTATTCCCCAGGCTCCTGGCATTTGTGTATAGGCATGTAAGTGTCCCCTTGGGGGCCCTTGCCCTGCCTACATTTTGTTCCAGGGCTGGGGCTGGGGCAGGATCCCTTATGTACCTTAGCCTGCTGGCTTTGCAAGGGCCGCTCAGTGAGCCAGCAGTGGCAGTAGTCCCCCATCCCCTGGCGGCCTTAGTTTAAAGCCCGGAGGAGCAGGTCAGCCAATCTGGCTGAGAAGAGCCTTCTCCCCAAGGGAGAGAGGTGGAGGCCGTCCCTTCCCAGCAGCTCACTGCCTCTCTCTCCAAAGAGTGGACTGTGGTTGCAGAAGCCAAAGCCTTTCTGATGACACCAGTGCCACAGTCTTTGGTTGACTACCTGGATCCTCCTCGCCCTCCGCAGCCCGTAGCCCGAGACTGGGAGGATCAAAGAAAACACCACCTGTGCCCCCAGACCCTTTATCCCTGCACCCAAATCCCTGTAGTGCCTCATGACCCGGCTAGGAGCACTCCGAGCCGTGTCATTGGTGCCAACATGGATAAGGAGCGTGGGATAGTGGTCAGTGGGCTAGAGGAATTTAGGGATCTTCTCCGCAATTTCTTGGATGCGGACCTCCGGGAAGCAGCAAACTTCCCGGGCTAAGGGGTTGGGGCGGCAGATTATCCCCTCAGTCCCTCAGGATGGAGTCTCCCACGACAAACACTTTGCTTTTGGTCTTAGGGAGAGTGGGGGCGGTAGCTACATTGTCATCTGTGTTGCCTGCGGAAGCTGGAAACTCAGCAGGCTCTGCTGGGGCTGCAAGAGGTTTGTACCTGTTGCAGAGCTCCAGCGGGGCAGGGGCCTTGTTGCGGTGGGCCTTGGGTCCCTTGCCTTCTTGGTCCAAGCCCTGGGCTGGACAGTAAGGGAGGTACCCAAGTCCTCCCTTGTCCTGGAGGGAGACCGTGGTCTACCCTCCGCCTCCTGGGGGAGAAGGGCTTGGCAGTAGGAGTCTATCTCCTGCTCACAGTCCTTGATGGTGCGCAGTCTCTGGACTGTGGCCTGGAGCTCCTCCAGATGGTGTGCCGGAGACCCCAGTAGAGAGCAGACCCCACAAGGGGAGGTGGCCATGCTCCCGGGCCCCAGAGCCTGAAAAAGCGACAGGCAGCCCCTGCAGCTGAGAGTCAGAGGCTCCGTCTGCATGGAGCTCGGAACCATGGGCTATCTGGGTGGCCATCTCGTGTAGTGTGGGGGGGGGGGGGGGGGGCCGCAGACCCCGAGGGGACCCTCGGGATGCAGCGTGTACCCATCTGTGTGATGCCGCTGGTGGGCTGGCTACAGCTGGGGGTGCTTACTCTGGGGGGCTCAAAGGCAGGGCCTTGGCCCTCCTGCTCGCCCTCCTGCACGAACTCCCATGCTAACTTGTGCACCGGGCCCAGGAGTGCACCTGTTTGTGCGGCCTGTTCATGAGGCTCTGGTCGTGTGGCTCCCTGGGGGGCTGGGCCAAGTAGGAGCGGGGGGGGGGGTGTGACTCCCCTTGGCCCACTTAGCCCGCTCCCAGCTGACTAGGTCCCTCCCTCCACAGCCTCTGCTTACCTACCAGCAGGCCAGGGCTTGTCAGGGGTCCTGGGGTCACTGCTGGGGTCCCTGGGCTCACGGGGGTGCAGCAGGCTTACACCCGCATGTCTCACACCAGAGCCAGGACTCTAATGAGGCTTATGCCATTGCTGGGCCCTTTTTAAACTGTGCGCATGCACAGAAGGGCCGGCCGGTGCCTCTGTTTCTTTTGTGGGGAGGCTAAGGGGGGTTCCTCCCCTCCACCAAGGGAAGGAACAGGTAAGTGACTCCCCCCTAACCTGGTACATGTGCCCACAGGGGGATCGCGCGGCTCCCTGGGGGGCTAGGCCAAGTAGGAGCCGGGGGAGGCGTGACCCTCCTCAGCCCACTCAGCCCGCTCCCAGCTGACTAGGTCCCTCCCTCCACAGGCCCCAGCTTACCTGCTGTCAGGCCGGGGCTCATCGGGGGTCCTGGGGTTGCTGCTGGGGTCCCTGGGCTCATGGGGGTACAGCAGGCTTACACCTGCGCATCTCACACCAGAGCCAGGACTCTAATGAGGTGTCTGTGTATTAGCCAGCAGACCACATGCTGGGTCTATGCTGGATCAACAGATAGCTGGTAACTCTTTCTGTTTTCTTAATGGGGTAATAAACACTGAGATGGGGTGATAAACACTCATATCAGCTCCCTCTCCCCCTCCCCCTCCCGCTTGCCTGTCAGTTTGCTGCAGACAGGATACAGAAGCAGGGAGGGAGAGTGAAAAGCTCTGTATCAACAGATGCATGCACTGCACACCCTTCCTTGCCTCAGAGTGCTAGCCTTTGAGCCGCCAGTGGGGAAAAGCCTGGGACTACAGGCAGGGTGGGGGTTCACACTTCTCCCTAATCAGAGGACTGCTGGGGCCTGGCCATACCCCCCTCAGTTTAGCTCTGTGGAAGGGTAAGGAGGGTTGCTCTAGTGCCCCCTGGCTTCCAGCCTGAGCCACTGTAGGCATATGCCTGAGTTTCCTCAGTCCAGAGGCAGTGTCTGTATGGTTGGAAACCAGTTCAGCCTAGTTAGTTTAAACTAACCTGCAAACGTTGAATCATAAATTTCATAGACATTAGGGCTGGAAGGGACCTCAGAAGATCATCGAGTCCAGCCCCCTGCCCCAGGGGTAGGAAGTCAGCTATGGTCAAAGGATTCCAGCAAGATAAGCATCTGAATGTTTCTTAAAGGAGTCCAGATTAGGGGCTTGCACCACCTCTGGAGGGAGTCTATTCCAGGCCCTGGGGGCTTGGACAGTTAAAAAGTTTTTCCTTATCTCTAGCCTAAAATGGTTGTGGAGGAGTTTGTGACTATTTGACCTTGTCATCCCTGGGGGTGTGTCACGGGATGGGGTCCCTAAGGATGGCCGTGATCTCCTAAGGCCCCTTGACCGTGCCAATTTGGCCCGATGGGTACCTTCAGTTCTCACCCGCCATATCTTTAATGGAAATATAAAAATAGGGAGGCTGTTTTTAAGTCTTCTTGGATGTGGTTTGATGGGCTCTCTGAACCCTGTGGGTTCCTGGACCCCTTGTGGGTCCTGTTTTCATAATGGGTGTTTCAGGGGCACCGTAACCTTATGGGCTATATGCGTGGCTCCAACCGGCTCTTTACCATGTCCCAAGCCTTGCAGATGGTAGTGGCATTGTCTTGCCTAGGCCTCATTATAATTTAGCCCCTTGTCCTCACTGGGCTCTCTGCAGCCCTTGTTTCTGCACCCCCTCTGCACTGGGCCCCCAATGAGGCCTCCTCCTTCCCCAAATAGCCTCACCCAAACCACCAGTCTTATAAGATTACAACCAAAACATAAGCCCCTGGGCTATAACATAACACAAACTCTGTAAGGTGTGCTCTGCCCCTTTACATACTGGGAGCAGAACTTAGTCAGGCCACTACCCTTTACTCACTCTAGGAGGGCTCCTTCCCTCTTGGCCACCAGCAGAGAACTTTCCTCCCTGGCTCCAGCCTGGGGTTTATATGGGCCCAGGGCCCTGCCCCTTCCGGCCAGCTGACCAGGTGCAGGTGCAAACTAATTTCCTCATTAGCTGGTTGCCATAGCAACCTGCACCTGGGCTCCTGTCTGGCTCTTTGGGCTCTCCCCAGGCAGTTCCTGCTCTTCTAGGAGCACAGCAACTTAGTGCCTTGTGACAGGGTGCTCTGGTGAACAGGCGTTCCCCCAGGTCCCCTTATATACTTATAGGCAGCCAACAGGTCCCCCCTTAACCTGCGCTTCTCCAGGCTGAAGAGTCCCATGGCTCTCAGCCTCTCATCATAAGGCCTGTTCTCCTGCCCTCTGATCATGCACGTGGCTCTCCTCTGGACTCTCTCAAGCCTCTCCACATCCTTTTTAAATTGTGGAGCCCAGAATTGGATGCAGTACTCCAGCTGTGGCCTCACCAAGGTCGAATGCAGTGGGAGGATGATATCCTGTGATTTGCTTGAGAAGCGTCTATGGATGCAAGCCAGGGTTTTGCTCGCTTTACCCGCTGCAACATCACAGTACTGGCTCATATTCATCTTGTGGTCAATCATGACCCCCAAGTCCCTTTTGACCGTGGTGCTAGCAAGTGTAGCATTGCCGAGCCTATAAGCATGCTGCGGGTTTTTCTTCCCAAGGTGGGGTACCTTGCATTTTTCAGTGTTGAATGCCATCCGGTTTTCATCTCCCATTTTCTGAGCCTGTCAAGGTCAGCCTGGATCACCATCCTATCCCCAGGTGTGGACACTTTACCCCAAAGTTTGGTGTCATCAGCAAACTTGGCCAGTCCGCTTCTGACACCAATGTCCACATTGTTTGACACCAATGTCCACATTGTTACTAAAGATGTTAAAGAGTACAGGTTCAAAGATGGAGCCTTGGGGGACACCACTGGTCACGGAGCACCATGATGATTCTCTTCCATTGATTATCACTCTTTGGGTCCGACCTTGGAGCCAATTTCCCAGCCATTGGACTGTGATGTAGCTGAGGATGCATCAGTTCAGGCTCAGGATTTTTGAATGTCTGTCTCTAGCTTTAGGCACAACCACTACACAACTCCTGCTAGAAGGGGAGAGAGGAATGGGAGGGGAGGGGAAGTAACTGCACTAGAGGGGATAGGGTACCAGGAATGATGGGGAAGAGTCTTACTTGCCTCCAGGACTCAAAAATTCCCTGGCAGCCACTGCTATGGCATTACCTGCCTGTGCTTTTATCAAGGGGTAGGGAGGGGGAAGGATGATTGCAACCTTACCTGAGGCACTGGTTGCATCACATGCACCCCCATTTTTTAATTCTTATATCTGCCCACGAGTTGGGATTTCAGCCCAGCTCCTCATTCCCTCTGCGTGGGCCTCCTACAGAAGACCACATTTGTCCCATTTTCCCATCTCTTTCTTGGGAGCTATCACATAGGGCAAGAGCGTACCAGCTCTCTGGATAAGGGAGCCAAGGAGCCTTTCAACTTAATTGCTCCACAGTATGATCCCCGTCAGTTATATGATCATATAGCACTTTTCCAATCAGATCCCTGCTTTATTGCTCTATTCTATGTGTAGTGGGACATACAAGGGAGCAGAATTCAAGTGGCATGGGTATCTGTAAATCTAGTATCTTCTGTCTTTTGAGTGCTTGAATTTGCAAGCTAAATGCTCTTCCAATTTTTATTTATTTATTTAGTTATTTAAAGTACATAACTTGAGAGGGTCACTTTCTTAGCGGGTTGAAATCAGCACGATTTGTTGCCGTTAATGAAACCAGGTCCAGGATCTGGATCACAAGTCAGTTGGTAAACAAGCCATTATACCTTATGGTGTTCTTTGAAAAGCATTTAGAAAGGACTTAATGTCCTGGGTAGTTACTACATAGACAGCAGCGTCTGCCTTTCCTCTGTGGTTTTGCCCTCTGTCTTGAACACTTATAACATAGCTATTCTTTGTTAAAGGCTGCCACCTTCCACCTCAAATAAGTGTGTATTTCAGATATGAGAGAAGTGATCCATGTCTGTGTACGGCAGTTTGCTAACCATTTGGGATATTTTCACTGAAAGCCCCTAAATAAATAGATGGCATGTGCTTTAGGGCAAGAACATGTCTGTGTTTTATAAAAAATACACAGTGACTTATGAATTATTATTTTGATTTTGCTGGTTATCTTTATCTGTCTTGTTCCTTGTAACATCCTCTTTAC
The DNA here is from genome assembly GCF_000455745.1 of Alligator sinensis. NCBI lineage: Eukaryota > Metazoa > Chordata > Crocodylia > Alligatoridae > Alligator > Alligator sinensis. The sequence goes on from NW_005841852.1 coordinate 3,446,866, forward strand.
TTGTTGGTTTTCTGGGGTTGCTCTTTCCATGAGGGTGTTGGATTCATTTTTGTCTGGCATTAGATTTTGATGTAATGACAGAGAAAGCTCTTGTGGTTAAAGAAAATCGCTGAGTCGTCACCCAGCTTTCCATAGATTTGAGGTCTGATTTTTGGCAAGTCATTTAATGTCTCTGCTTGAATTCTGCAAAATGTAAATAATTATTTCCACAAGGAAGTGAAATGATCCCCAAATGGAAGATGGTCTATAATGCAAAGTATTATTACTAATGATTACCAATACATATTAACAATTATTTCCTATATTCTCCCTCCAAATTCTATTTTTAAAAAGCATTATTTTAAAGTATTGTTATTTACTTGCATTGTAAGGTTTGGGTTGATTTAATTGTTTTTACTTTTGTAGGGTACCTTATTGTCTCTTCCCCTCTTGAGCACCTCATTGCTATAAAGCACTTTTCTACAAAGATGCTATGCAAATTAATAAAGATTAATTATAATAGCTGTGTAGTATAATTACTAAAGGCTCTGGATTTGATGGTTTCAAATTGATATTTAGGGCATACCAGCAGATCAGCAGATGTGGATCTAAATGACTGACTTGGAACATAAGGCAGCACAATGTCAGAAAACTATGCTCGGCCGTGATTATTAATGGACTTTTAATTAATGGGTATTTCAGACAAGCCTGTTATTATCACATGTCTAGTTGGATTTGGATTGTTTAACAAACCAGTTTTCTTACAGGCTCTTAGGAGCTGAAATTCCTTCTAGTTCACACTTTTTTAAGATTAAATATTTTTTTCAGTTTTTTGTCATTTTTTCTCTGCACAGGGTAGGTGACTTGTGTTATTGTAATCTAGCAGTGAATCAGAATGAAAGGATCAGACATGAAAGCAGAGATGGACCTAAACCAAATACACTCAGTCTGTATATCCCAGAACTGTGAAATGTTTCAGTCTGACTTAAGATCTGGACATTGCAGCTCTGTCAGGCCCTCATCCCCTATCTGTTTGTTAAGAGTGACCTAAAACCCATCCCCTAAGCACCCTCTGGACTGTGGATATGTCTGAAGGCAGATCTCAATTTGGCATTCCACTGAAGGAAGCTATGAATAGAGAGAAAAGCTAGAGTTGAATCATTTAACACGGGTGTCAAACATATTGCTTGTAGGCCGGATTCGGCATGTGGAGCCCTATGATTTGGCCTGTGGGTCTAAGACTGACCCTGTACGCCTCATGCAGCTTGTGGAGCTGGTCTGGGATGCAGTGTGGAGCTCCCCAGTAGACCAGTCCTGTGCACTGGTTCCAGTACACAGAGATGACCTAGGACTAGCCATGGGCAACTGGTGCCTCCTGAGTCAGGGGGACATGTGCCTGCCTCCCTCCCCCCCCCCAGTGGCCAGTCAGCAACTGAGGGTGAGGTCCCCTGCAGCCAATCACTCTGACCAGGGGGACGGGTCCCCCCGTGGCCGATCGTGCCGACCCGGAAGTGCCAGGGGCATGCGTGGAAGTGCCAGCGGCACTTCTGGTGCCCTCACTCCCCAGCCAGAGCTCTTGGGAGGGGGGCACCAACGCTCCTGCCTGCCCCCCCTGCCTATTGCCTAAGTGGGGAATGCTGGCTGTCAGGGGGTGCCACCCCTGTGCCCCCCTACGCATCGCCACTGGGTCCAGCATGGGCTGCATACAACAAGCAGGGCTGGATCAGCCACATGCAGTGCATGTTGGACTGGCCACATGTGCTGTGTATACTGCATGCAGCACCACAGGACTGGATATGTTTGACACCCCTGATTTAAGCAAACAAGGTTCTTTGAGTAGATGTGATATCTTTTATTAGACCAACTGAGTAATTGGAAAAAAGTTCCTGGCAAGCTTTTGGGTGCAGTCACCCTTCTTCAGTCATAGGGTGCTCTGCTGGTCTGAGACACCCCTGATTTAACATAACAAGCAGTGAGCACAATGAAAATAGATACCCACAATCAAATATTATGAATTCAAGCTTCACCAGACCTCCTCTTGAAAAGGAAGGCACTGAGGCTTCCAGTTAGAAAGTAAGAATGAGGGGACCTAAAGCAGCAGTCCTGAGACCCACCTTTTGGGGGGGGGGGGGGGGAATGCAAGAATAGCCACTACTACAACTGGTAGCGGACAGCACCATTACTATTAACAGTGCAACAGCTGGCACTGCCCCAGGCCTGGAGTTGCCCTATTACACCCCTGTAAGAGTGTGGTCTGCCAAAAAAGGCCAGAGGTGGTGAGCCTTTTTCTGACACGTGTCATTGTCTTGCATTCTAAAAGGGCAGTAAATGTGGTGGTCAGGAACCACATCCTGCATCCTGCCTCACGTGAGTAGCGAGATTGTGCTGCAGTCTCTATAATATTCAAGTGGTGTGATCCATAAATGGTTCTCTGTCCTGCAAAGTACTAGGAAGTTGCACTATTAATCATCCAACATAGAGGGAGAATTACAACCTACCACCTTCCCTCTATTAGCGTAGCCACAGTGTTTTGCATTCTGCATCTTGAACAGGCTGACTCTATATTGGCTTGAGTGGAGGAGTCAGCGGAATGCTGGTAGCTGGACATGTTTTGGATGTACTAAATTTATGAGGAAGTAGAAACACTTAGGGCCCCAGCCTCAGTAATTTGGCATAACCTCAGCTGCAGATCTGGCTCTCATTTACAATAGGTTTCACAGCTCTGCGTGCCTCTGTTCATAACATTATCTACCTTGTTTTATAGTGTACATCATTTATCTTTGGATTGTGCTTTCATTATAAATGTTTCTGCATTTTCCATTTTGTAACATTGTTACATGTGGTTTGCAATTTTTAATGCTTTTACATGATGGATTTGCCTTTACCACTTCACTTCTTTAGGTGGAGTAGACCAATGGACTGCATCCATGGCAAGTTATCAGTATATGGTGTTTCTGTGGTACATCTAATGTTAAGGGATAATTAGAAGTGGGCACTGCTGCTGTTAGGTTCAAACCCCCATAAGTGATGGTATTTAGCTTCCTGCTAGGTTAGTAATCTGTATAAATGATTCTAGCTATACCTTTTTATTCTGTTCTTTCCTTTCCATGCCATGAAGGCACTGAATTAAATTAAGGGGTAGCAATCAAAGCTATTATTATTTCCCTTCAAGGTTCTCTTTGTTAATGTTTCTGAGGTTCTGTAAATTTATAAAGTGGATTCCAGTGTGATGCTTCCTGGCTTCTAAGCTATCCATTCCATGTTTAACATGTCTGTGGGGATTGCTGTGTCAATGGCAGCAGTGCTCAGTCTCAGTGCTGGCTTTCCTGTCTCTACTCTTGAATCTTGTGTGTGTGAGTGGTTCATTCTTGAGGGCCCTTATTGATTCTGTATTCATAGAAATGGGCTTACCCTTGTGTTATGTTCCTCCTCCTGCTGTGCTGTTGCTGCGAGTGCTGAGGATGGATTTTATATTGGCAGTATTTGGCTCTCCTACTGGTATCTATCCCTTCTTCCCTTTTTTTGGGCTTAATAATAATCATGTGCAATTGCTGGGGGTGGATACAGCATCTGTGGTATTTGGCTTGCCCTGCTTTCCTCTCTTCCCCGAGCTCCCTCTTTGTCTTAGTTATCTCTCTCCTGGCTTTTCTGTAGATCTCTGTCTGTTTCATTTGTATGCTAGAGGTATGGAAGCCATGTGCAGAAACTATTTAAGGAGGTTAATGATGCTATAAAAAGGACAAAGATCCAGTCACACAGGAAGAAGAAAGGGATTAAAACTGCCCTTCTTTAGGAAGGCACCTCATATAACAAGAGACACTTTTGCTTGTTCATTCAGTCTTCAGTGATGCTGAAGACCTTGCTCTCACCTGAGCCTTGCATTGTACCTTTCCCTTTAAGCACATTATTATCCTCTTCACTATAAATCACATAAGCCAAATGTTGAGCTTTGGTAAATTCCATAGCCTCGCAAACCACCCACATCAATTTCAACTCTTCTCCCCATTACTATCAGTGGCTGCCTGAGATTCTGGCAGTATCTCATTTTGATAGTTAGCGGCAATTTCGATATATACTTTCTTCCCAGATGGATTCACTGAAGGAAGGCGCTTCCAGTGACTTAAGATTATTGTTCTTGTATACCAGGTGCTTCTTGAATCCTGACAAACAGGATTACTCATTGTTTCCTCATTTACATCTAGTTCATTCCAGGCTAGGTTACTTTATCCTACATTAAAACTATTCAGTGGAATAGATGTGTAGATTTCAACCATCTGTGTCCCTGACAACAATACACTGGTGCATCTTCTTCTCAATTGATGGTATCCTGAGGGCAAAAGAAAATTATGTTTATCATGTAAGCCACAAAACAGTCTTTTGAAGTGGCTGTTCAAAAAGTATCACAGAAAGAAGGGGGAAGAAACCATGGGTGCCATTCACAAAGATCCAGGGGAGCCCAGGGCCCTTGGAAAGCATCCCCCAATAATAATTAATCAACATATTTGTCAGGCAGCTTTTCCTAAGTGCTTCCAAATATAATCTGAGGGAAACGTTTCCATCCAGTCTTCATCTGTTTAGTTAGTTCCTTGAGAACATGCAAACTATAAAAGAAAGTCAGAGGTGGAGGAATCATGAAGGATTTTTATACCAAGGAAAGCAGCCCAATATATCTTGCCCTTTTATAGAACACAGTAATATTCTCTGCCCTTTTCTCTTCCCAGACATCTCTAATGACGATAGCTTCTCTCTATGTGAGGAACATAGTATTACGTAGCTATTATTTGTTTTTATTGTAGCACCAATAGGCTTTTTGTGCTTAGCCCTATAAAAACATAAAAAGGAGAGTCAGTACTGCAGTTGAAGGTTAAACCCACAAACATATAAACCACATAGAGCAGCCTCTCATCATCATGGGTAAGGTGATTTTTGCTAAAATATCAGCTCACTGAAACCAGTCACCCCATAGCTTAACGTTGTCTGATCACAGAGTGAAAAAACTCTTGATCAATTTGCCCAGGGAAAAAAAAATGAGTCTCTTCTACATTCCTCAAGAAAATAAAAACAGTTAAGTTTTTACTTCTCTTCAATGCTGTGATGAGTGGTTAAAGGCCTGTATGTCTTCATGCCTACATTTCTGTACCTCCTCTTTAATCCTTCATACCCCCAGTGCTTTGGGAAATATTGGGTTGAGGATTTTTATCCCTCTAACTTTGAGGGACATATATTACACATAAACCAGTATAAGTGATCAGAAAACAGTTCAGATCTGTAACACAACAGAATTTCAGTGCACATAAGCAGCTTTCAAAATGACTGAAGCTGGTTTAAGACAAACGTGGATGGATGTAGTATCAGACTCAACTGATTTAGGTTAAATCAGTTTATTGAACTTCTGTCTCAGATCCCCTCCAGATTCAAGTTAACTTGACTCCCAGTATCCCAGGATGCTTTGTTCCTCCCTCACAACCTTCCTTCTCCCCCCGGCAGGGTGAGTCGGCTAGCCTTGGCCCAAGCTGTCTATTCCAGCTGAGCAGAATGGCATGCTCTAGCACTCTCTGGCTTGTGACCTGGGCCACTGCAGGCATGTGACTGCATTTCCAGAATCAAAAGTGAATGTCTGTTCACTTGCTTATTGGTTCAATCTACACATCTTAGATTAACCTGCGAAGATTGAATTGATTCGGCCTCTGGCTTTTTAACTGTCTTTACATACCCAGAGTGTAGGTGGTGTATTCTGTTTCTGTATCACAAGAGGTAACTGGACCATTTTTTGTTTGTGATAAAGGAGGTGCTTTTTATTTCTCTATTGCTGGACTGAGAATCTGGCATTTAAGCAGTCTCCTTGTCTCAAATGTAATGAGGTACTTTTTAAAATCTTTTTTTATTAAAAAAACCAAATAAGTGAGATAAAATCAATTGCTAGGTGAGTTCAGGCACATGAAAATGAGTACTGGTTGGAGATTAGCCATGGCTTCAGTTTTCTTACTACTAGCTCTTGCCAAGGCACCACAATTCTGACCTCCAGCACCTTTGTTATTCTAACTTATGGTCTTTTCTCAGGACCAACTCTGTGGCATGAACTCATGTTCATGAGGCCCCAGAGAATCCAGTGATGTAATTTTCATTTCAAGCTAACCAGGAAACGAACCTCTTAAACTTGAGGTGCAAGAAGCTATGGATTTTACTCAGGATTCTTCGTTAGGTAGCTTATTCATTCTCTCCATTGGCTTTAAATGTCTGTTCAAATTACTTAGATTGAGGCAGGTATATTGGCACTTTTGCATAAAAATTACAGTGCTGTATGCCATCTTGAAGGAGCTGAAAGCATTTGTGGTGTTCCTCAGCCTGTTAAGCATGTACAGCTTACATAGACTCTTCCTTTCCTTATTTATGCCTCCATGTTCTCACAGTCTGAGTTCAGACTGGACGTTGATTGAGCACTGAGCTATTCTATTTTTACCTCAATTTCTTTGGCTTATTCCAATGGCTCCATACCAATAGTAAAGTGTAATTATGAATCAGAATTTTAAAGCCTTGGGCATAACCAAATTCCCTTTACTATCCAGGATTTCCTTCTGCTGTAGACTGTATCAGCCTTGTCTTGTCTCGTGTAGGGCCAAATAAGACACCCACA
>NW_005841852.1:3453509-3470160 GCF_000455745.1 Alligator sinensis
GGTGTCTGGCTTTACCTCAGGAATTTCTGGAGAACCCACCCAGATGGGAGATGTGACTGGAACTCAGTTCCATCCAACTGTCCCATTTTAACTAGGTCTATCTGAAGAAAGAAGTTTGAGTCACTATTCCTGGATTCTCTCTCTTGGAAGACTGATTTTCCCACAACAACATAAGCTGATCTGCAATCTTCTAGCTCAGTAAGACAGTGACCCAAGATGAAGTTGAATAGTGCACAAAGTTGTCTTTGAAATCCAAGGTGAACATGAATATTGCACAGAGCATACGAAATAAATGGAGACCCCCCCTCCTGCCTTGAGTCTACCAAGCTGTAGATGTTTGCAACTATCTGGTTGCTTAGCATTTTTATGATACCAAAAAAGGTCAGGAATGTCAAGATCTCCATCTTTGGACTGTGAATAATAAATTCTTACTTTTGGGTAGAGATATCTAATCTATAGTGCAAGTCTTAGGCAGGTTTGAATCTGGAAGATGAAACATGAGCTTCTGAATGCCTCACCATACCTGCCTTAATAATCAGTGACCAGTGTTATGTAATGCAGCACATTTGAGATAAATGAGTGTGCTTTTCCCTGACACATTATCCATATACACAGACACTGCTGGAAGGTTTGAAACATATATGTCAAACCACTATATATGTCTCCAATAGTCTTAATGAAAATATCCATGTTTCTGCCTTCATGGTGTAATCATTTCCCAGTTGATTTTAGCTAACTACGTAGAGCCTTATGTGTTTCTGTATGTTGCTGGTGACTTCAACATTCAAGAATAACAGATTAATACATTTCTTTTCACTGATTTTTTTTTAAACCAGGAGAAGCATTTGCCATCAATATTTGATTTTTCCCAGTGATGTGTCAGCTTAGTTTTCTTAACATCAATGTCTGAATGCAGACTAACATCTTGGTGGGCTGCTCCATGTGCAGAGTTCCTTCCTAATGTTAACTTGTCTTTAATCCCCTAACCCTGACAGGCAAACATCAAATTCCTTTTATCTGTCTAAAAGAAATATTCTTTTCCAAGGAGCTACGGGGTTTCAATTTTAGAAGCAAAGATAAAAGAAAACCAATGTAGGGGGTGGAAATCCAAGCCTTTTTGGCTAGCATTATACTTTGTGCAAATGAGTCTCGGTGATGATGGTTTGAATATCATTATTGGAAAGTACTGCTGGAGCCTTGGGTACCAAAATGCTCTTCCTTTGAGATCTAAATCTTCAAATGTATGAAAGAATCCAAAAATGCTATTTTGATTGTGATCATACTGTCCTGTAATTTTCATTTCATACCTATCACTTCTCTCCCAGGGACATGACAATAAATCAGAATTCCTCAATAATCGTGCTAGTAGCTTGTTTTAAAACTAGAAACCACTCCAGTAGTTTCAAGTGTATTGTAAACATGAGAAAACTGGAACCATTTAATTTTGTTTTACTATACTGCTGGAAGGATGAATATTAAAATATAAAAACAAATGGTAGTGGCGGGTGGTACTTTATGCTAAAATGCTGTTTTATTGTTGCTATAATACCGAAGTAATTTTAGTCTGCAGATATTAACTCAAAACATGGGCAATGGGAATGCTATTTTTAAATATGCATTATGAATTCTTTTTCATCACTAGAAATACAGTATTGACAACAGAACTGGCTCTTCAAGAAGCTAGACTGGATGCACTTCAGCTCTTTGTTGCAGTTGCATGACAGGATGTCTGCTCTTGTTAAGGTGACATACCTCATTTAGTCTATGTTACTTTTTTCTGAACGTTGTGTCTTTCGTTGTTTACTGAGGATTTCAGGGAAAGCTTCTTGAATGTTAGCTGATGAAAAGGTCAAACTTGTACACAACAGGCTTTTTATGTTTAGCTGCATGAGACTTTTTCAAAGGGTACTTGAACATTTTCTTTACCCAATCAACATGTGGTCTGGTTTCAAAAGCCAGTGCGACTTGGATATAATCCTTTATTCTGAGTGGGAAATGTGGGGCTAAATTGTTCCTCTGAAGTCTGTGGGGTTGCACAGATGTAATTGAAGAAAGAATCCTTCCAATAACTTTTTAAACCAAATCATAATGATTTCTTGTGGGAGGTAGTCATGTTGACATTCCTTTGGCGGATCTGAGCTTCTTGAGTAAAACATTTTATATAGAGTCAAATGTTTAAGAGTCAAATTTGGCTGAAACTTCACCCACAGGCATGTAATTTGAGTAAAAAGCAGAAAAAGTTAGGATTAGTTAGAGAGGGGTGGGGAGAGAAGCATGCTTTATTCTGAAGCTGTAAATCTTTTGTACATGATATGAGTTACTTTTGTGACTTGGACACTTTATTCGGGACACAGTCTGGCAGTAAAAAGAGATACATCATAGGAACTTAGGAATGGAAGTAGCCTTCTGGGCCAATGAGTCAAGTCTGTTGCATTTTTAAGCAACCCTTCTACTCCAACCCTTCTGTCATACTACAGCTGGAAAGCAACTCATACAAACAAACCAAAAAACACTGTACAACATAGCGCGGGGGAGAGGAGGGTTCTACCAGTGCCTTGCCACTGCAAGAGCTGAGAAGTTATTAGGTTAATTTCTTTGCTATGCAACCTTTGGGATTTGTGCCAGATGTTGGTTCCTTTCTAACAAGAGCAGAGAGTCCCATTGGCTTCAGAAAGAGATCAGGGCCTATAGGATCTCACAGGAACAAACTACATAGTCTCCATTCTATAGAAAACAATATAGGAACAGTAGTTTGAACCATTAAGAATATGTCTATCCAGTGCTAGGCAATACTGTGCTGAAATATGCTGCACTAACTCCCAAAATAGAAGAATGTTGAGTTGTCGACAACCCTGTTTCTTAAGTCACTTTTCCCTCAGTCTGATTTTTCCCTAAAATTTGCTTTGCAACAAGAGAAAAATAGAACAAGGAGTGCTTCCTACCGGTCTACTCACTATTTAGAGTCTGGAGGCTCAGATTTAAGATTTGTGCTTACATGCTAGTTACCTTCTATGGAAGCAATGGATCTGAAGCCCATACTTAAGTAGCACATTTCTTAAATAGGACTGACTTGTCCTGTATTTTATAACATTTCCTTTATATGGTGCTTAAAGCCCTGAAAATAAGCTACTGAGTAACACTGGATCAGCTTCAAAATAAGTTTAAAAGGAAGTACCATGTCAGGTCAACAGAAATTTGTGATTTTTTATACAATGAATGGATCTCAAATAGATATTTATCCCTGTAAGATAAAAGGGGCTGGCCTTATGGGTGGGTGACGTAGGCAACCACCTGGGTTGTGCGCGTGCATACATCTCACTCTTGCACTTGCACTTGCACTCACACTTGCACTTTCACACTCACACTCTCATGTAAGCATGCTCACAGCAGCACTGTCCGTCCCCCCCGCCCTGCCACACCTCAGGGGGCAGGCAGGAGGAGCAGTTCCCAGCCCAGCCTGCCCCCTGCTGTTGTCACTGGATTTATGACCCAGATACCTTGTTCTAGGCAGACCCAAACCCTCAGACTGACCATGACCTCTCCATTTTATAACAGGTGGATTTTATTGATATACAGTCATAGCAGATAAAAATAATGCAAACAATTCTATATGTACCAGCCACAGGGTTTACAGAGTCAAGGTACATGTGGCTAGTCTGTGAGCTTCATCTGGGGGTTCTTTTTGTATGTCAGATGTCAGCAGCCTGGAGGTTGGAGGTCCAAGGCTGAGGCCTAACCTCCCCTGCCCCTCCACCCCACAGTGGGGTGGGTGAGACAGGCTGGTGGTCATGGTAGCTACAGGTTCCCCTTTTGGGGACCCTTTTCTGCTCTGAAATCCCTCCTTTTGTATCCTTTCTCCCCTCTGATGACTCTTCATCTCTGGTCATCACTGATTGGTTTCCCTGTGATCATCATACTGTCCACATTCCATCCTGTCAGCATATATCTTTATTTCACAAACCTATCACATGCACACATCTTAATGTGGTTGTTTACTGGGCCTCCTAATTTGGTCTATTTACCAAAACTGGAAATCCCAAAGGCTCTGCAATTGGGTGCTGTGATCCAATGCCACCTTCTCATGTTATGGAACTGTGTGGTAGATGTCTTCAATTTCCTAACCGGTGTGTCTGCTTGTTGCTTGCCTGTGTCAGACACTTTGAGCCTTGAAGGAAACTGTTGCATGATTTTACAAATTATATAACCCTTGCCATTCCCCATGACCATTGTTCTAATGCATATCTACTTTAACTACAAGCCAGTTCCCAAAAGCAAGCATCTAAACATCATTTTCTAGCCATCACCTGCCTCCAACTGTTGCTCAGGAGGAGCTGAGCCAGGCACATTTGGGCAGGGTGGTGCCTGCTCCAGTCTGCTTGCCGTGCTCCTGCACAGTGGCAGTGGTGCCTGCCCTCCTGCCTGCCTGGCACACTATGGTACACCCTCTCTGCTGGACTGGGCCCCATGCCCCTTGCCTCTGCTTCTGCCTGTGGTGGTACCACTGACTTAGGGCATGACAAAATACAAGTTTGCCCAGGGCACCATTTCCCCTAAGGATGTCCCTGAAGGTAAACTTGTGTCTTGTATTTTGAATACAGTTGTCCTTTGCTTGTTGCTGTAAGTTCAACAGGACATTTAGCCTATGAGTATGATTCTTTGTTGCTTAGGTAGCTTTGGCAAAATAGTTTTGTTTTTGTTGAAGTTTGAGAAGTTTTCATACGTAAAAGTGAACCAAATTTAGGTCACTAAATTTGTTTACCACCCCATGGTATTCATTGTGAGAGAGAATCTTAGTTACTGTAAACTGGAGTCACTCTAATGAAGTATATTCCATGGAAGTTGTGGAGCTTTTACCAGTTTGCAGATCTGGCCCTATTTGAGTGTGTGCTGACATCTGCCTGGCATTCTTGAATGTTTCTGCAAGTCTGGCAAGTCTCCTGTGTTTTGACATGGATGGTTTATTCATCTGAAAATTCATCCCAGAAGTACACTAGCTGTTGTTCATTTGTTGTTTGGTATTTCTCTAATTTAAAATGCTCCGAAGTGTTCTACAAACACTAGTAAACTAAGCCTTATGACATGCACAGAAATAAGGGGTTGTAAAGTCACTCAACAGAACTTACTCACCTGTGTTCTTATGGCATTTCCTTCCATAGAAATTCCACTACCATCACTGGAATGGACTTCCACTCCCACCACCATTAACTTTCACTGGGGTTTATTCATCTTAAATTACCTCTGTCACTTGTAAAATTTTGCCAGATCATTTAACTATTGAACTAAATAATTTTAAATTAGTAATATTATCTAAAATTTTGTATGGGTTTTGGGAATCTATCTGGGTATCTTTTCACAGATTTTTAGTAGGTTCCTTTGCAAGGAAACTCCTTTTGAAGTCCCCCTTACCTAGGTAACTAGCTGAAAATCCAGTGACATTTCTCAACTATACAAAGAATCTGTTCCCAGAATAAAATCCCTTGTGTTTATTAGCATGAGACCTCTCTTGTATAGGGGATGCTGTAATGTGCAGTGATCATTCTTCTCTTAGTCAATTATCTTTATCTTTTAAAACCTCCCATTCATCCTTCCAAAGCCCCAAAATGGTGGTATATAATCAATATCCTAATCAGTCTAGATAATTATGATTTCAGAGACTCATTCAGGCCAGCTGTCTATATTCAACTGAGTGAGACTTTTCAGAAGTATGAATCTGGATGAATGCACAGGATGCATTCATCCTGTGCATTCAGAAGGATGAATGCATTTTCAGACTTTTCAGAAGGATGAATCTGTGCATAATAGTTCATATAGAAAAATAGCTGAGTAATATTGAAGAATATTTAATTCAAACACTGGCTACCTATCATGTATTAGAACTAGACTTGGGGTAAAAAAAATATTTGGGAAGTCCTTTAAAGGTAGGTAATAAATGTGAATCTTGTGCCTAAAAATGTCAATATTATTCCTGACACTTTTAAAAAATATTTGAGGACATTTTTAGACATGTAGAAGTTAATTACACTCTGTAAAGGGGATGGCCAAGATGGTTTGGAAAAATGTGAATTTCAAAACTTGACCCAGCTTTAAGATCCTGAAATATTAAGAGATTCTATTTACCAGATATATATGGAGTTGCATTGTTAAGAGCAAGAAACAGAAGAGGAATAAGACTTGTTGGCATCCCATTAAAAAAAGAAAGAAGGGGTGAGCAGCACCCCATGAGACCACTCAAGAGAATTTCTGCAAGAGTATCCTTCTATACTTGTTTCAGGGGAATGAGCTAATTGCCATAAAGAGGAGTCAGCCAATTTGGTACTTTGTCCCTGAACATTCTGAAATAAGTTAGCCGGTACTCTTCCTTCAAGACTATACCAGGTAAGAATAAGTCACAAGCAATTGAAAATGGTGATATTGGACCCTTCTGCTCAGATACCATCCACAAACGAGACTTCTTTGATCCTTCTGTCTCATCAGCCATCCGGTTAATTCAGACTTCAGCTGAAAAATACTATGCTTGTCACTTTCTTTCTTGCTCCTGTTATATATTATTTAACTTTGAAAGAGCATTATTTAGTGCTAGAAAGCATTTAGGGAAAATGAAAGGTATGAGTGATACTTAAAAAAATACACTTGCATGGGACTGCATTCTATTGCTGCCTATTGAAAATGGTGGCACAGTGTTTCTCAACAAGGCTTCTCAAAAAAAATTGTGTTGATCAGCTTTCCATACTACCTGTGATCATGAAGTAAGAAGGATTGGAAAGGGCTTGATTTGGTTCACAGATGTGCTTCTACATGCACTCAGAAAATCATTAACTGGTGCTCTTGGCTGTCTTCAGTGTGTTAATACTTTGGCTTCATGTCAGGAGGTACTGTCCTCCCCTCTTTTAGGTGAGATATACAACCAAGGTCATAACCACTGTTGATCTTGAATGGTCCCAAGTCCCAGTGTGGAGGACTGTTGCCACTACTGTTGTAGCCTGCGTCCAGTTGGACTGTACTGTATCTACTTACACGCTTCATGTCGTTTAATTCATCGTGTAGTTTTAGTTTGTTTAATTCTTGGGATCCTCACGTTGGTAGATGTGTTGCCAATTCCTTTCCTAAAACAACTTCATGTGTTTCTGTGCAGCATTAGATAGCCATCACATTTCTCTCTAAAGCTGGGGAAATGCTCCTTTACAGGGCCTTTTAACTGACTCTCTAATATGCACCCAAGGGTGCTGAGGGAATTGGCTGATATGATCGCAGAACTATAGGCCATCATCTTTGAAAATTCATGGTGATTAGGAGGGTCCTGGGTGATTGGAAAAGGGAAAACATAGTGCCCATATTTAAGAAAGGGAAACAGGAGGATCCAGGGAACTACAGACCAGTCAGCCTCACCTCAGTCCCTGAAAAAATCATGGAGCAGAGCCTCAAGGAATCCATCTTGAAGTGCTTGGAGGAGAAAAAGGTGATTATGAACAGTCAGCATGGATTCACCTGGGGCAAGTCATGTCTGACCAACCTGATTGCCTTCTGTGATGAGGTGACTGGCTTTGTGGATGTGGGGAGACAGGTGGATGTGGAATACCTTGATTTTAGCAAGGCTTTGATACGGTCTCCCACAGCATTCTTGCAGCGTTGGCTACAAAAGACCAACTCTTGGGATCATCATACATTCTAGTTTATTGAATGGGATGTGAAGTTACCAATAAAATCATAAATGCAAACTTTGAGTTATGAGGGGTACTGGTCACCTTAGCGCATGCACACATACACACACACACGTGCACATTCACTGATTCAATCCATGTCATTTAAACCCATGTAGTATAGTGTATAGTAACTGCTGTAATGATTGTAAGAGCACTGGTGTCAGTATATGGTATTGTTAAGGGTTGCAGGTATAGTCAATAGGGTGGGTGGTCAGTCCCAGGAATCAGTTCCTTGGCTTGATTAGCCTAAAATGGCTTGCCAAGTAGAGTTTTGTAATGGTAAGTTCCTCTGACAAGGCTATTGTCATTTAATTACCTAGTGAGCCTCACACACACTCGCATTCACTCGAGGGACCAGCCCAATATAGCAGACTTTATCACTTTACAGTTACAATTTCTATACAGTTTTTAACAATGGTCCAGGGTGTAACTTCATTCTACAGGGAGTAGATTCCTTGAGGGTTTAAAAGTATATAATATAAAATACAAAATGCCATAGTAAACAAAGACAGATGAAATATAACAATGCACTATGAGAACTATACAAAAATGCAATGTGTGGTAGTGAGGATCAAAGGCTACTGAGGACTGTAAGCGAGTTAGGTTAGCACCAGGATATTTTTACTAGGGCTGTGTGAAACGACACTGTTCTGTTCTGACTTCAGTTTCAAGGTTTGGATGGAACAGTGTTTTGTATCAAATATAATTTCAAGTCAAAACAGCCTCACTGTTTCACTTCATCGAAACACTGAAGCTGTTTTGACCCTGTTTCAACCATTTCACCAGACCATGGGGCTGGGGAAAGGAACTCAGCCCAGATTGCGCTGGGGACAATCTAGCGCAGGGGATGATAAGGCAGCCCAGCTGGGCTGACTTCCCGCCCCCTGCAAAATCTAACACAGGGGATGGAGAGGCAGCCCAGTTGGGCTGACTTCCCACCCCCCATGGGATCTAGCATGGGGGGTGAGGCAGCCCAGCTGAGCTGCCTCCCTGGCCCCTGCTGGATCTTGCACTGGGGATGGGAAGTCAGCCCAGCTGGACTGACCTCCCATTCCCAGCACTATGGTTGAATTGTTTTGAGTTACAAAACATTTTGACTAGCCTCATTTTGTTTCAAGGCTATTTCGATGGCCTTTGTTTCATTTCAATTTTGCTGTTTCAACCTCAAAATGAGTTGAAAGTGTCGAAATGAAATGACCGTCGAAATTTTGCATGGCCCTAATATTTACAGTCTTTGAAGTGTATATTTTAGTTCTTTTGTTTTCTTTAGTGATACTGAGCTTAATTGATATGTAGATGTAGTTTGTAGGTTTCTCGTACAGAAAGCCACTTCAGCTTTCTGACTTGCTCTGAGCCTTGCCACAGCCATGCAAAGAGTATGCTAGGTCTCTGCCAATACTTAGAAGGTAAAGGAAATGCACAAAATGCGGGGTGCAGGCAAGAAGGGGCTTCTTGTTACAGCAGGCAAGCCAATGGGCTGTAACATGGATAGAAAACTGGCTGGAGCATTGGGCTCAGAGAATAGGAATCAATGGTTCAATGTCTAGCTGCCAGCTGGTATCCAGTGGAGTGCCCCAAGGGTTGGTTTGTTCAATATGTTCATCAACAACCTGGAAGATGGCATAGAATGCACACTTGGCAAGTTTGCAGATGACACCAAGCTGGGGAAGTAGTAGATATGCTTGAGGATAGGGCTAGGATTCAGAGTGACCTAGAAAAATTGGAGATTGGGCCAAAAGGAATCCCATGAGGTTCAACAAGGACCAGTGCAAAGTCCTGCACTTAGGATAGAACAATCCATGCACCACAAAAGCCTGGCAGATGACTGACTGGGCAGCAGCTCTGCAGAAAAGGACCTGGGGGTTACAGTGGACAATAAGCTGATTAAGAGCCAGCAATGTGCCCTTGTAGTCAAGAAGGCTAACAGCATACTGGGCTGGTAGATGTGTTTTCAATAGGTGAAAGGAAGTGATTATTCCCCTCTATTCAGCACTGGTGTGGCCACATCTGGAGTACTGTGTTCATTTTTGGGCCCCCCACTACAGAAAGAATGTGGACAAATTTGAGAGTGTCCAGCAGAGAGCGACAAAAATGGTGAGGGGTCTGAGGTACATGACTTATGAGGAAAGACTGAGGGAACTGGGCTTATTTAGTCTAGAGAAGAGGAGACTGAGAGGGGATTTAATAGCAGCCTTCAGGATGGAGCTAGACTGTTCTTAGTGGTGGCAGATGACAGAACAAGAATCAATGGTCTCAAGTTGCAGCAAGGGAAGCTTAGGTTAGATATTAGGAAGAATTTTCTCCCTAGGAGGGTAGTAAAACACTGGAACAGGTTACCCAGGGAGATGGTGGAACCTTGGAGGTTTTCAAAACCTGGCTAGACAAAGCTTTGGCTGCTGTGAGAGTTGGAGATGGTCCTGCTTTGAGCAGGGGGTTGAACTGGTGACCTTCTGAGGTCCCTTCTAACCCTAACTTTCTATGATTCTATAAGTGCTTAGGGATCCTTGGATGGAAACTGGTTCAAAATGTGAAGTATTATAAATATGACTTATAATTTACCATAAACATAAAAACTGATGTAGCCATGTTTTTACAAATCTAGTAGTACTTCACCAGGTTATGAGTTTGGAATATTTTGACTGAGATTAAGGTCTGAACAAGTGTGGATTGCGGCTATCAGGCTCAAGGTTCACAAAGGATAAACTTTTACTGAACCTGCATAACTGAGGGAAATAACAGTGCAGGCACTAAGCACTAATTCAAGTTTCTTAAAGTGTCTTTGAGTGAATGCTTCATCTGGCTACTTCATGCATTTTCTGACTGAAGTTGGGGTGAAATTATCAGACAACTCCTTTTACTTCTTCCTCCCTTTCCCTTGCTTAAATTCTCTTTTCAACTTTGCTTTCTGTTAAAGTATGTGTGTATTCTTGAGCTTTGTTCTATGGCAGGTGTTGTGTCAGAGAGATGGCTAGTTCTCAGCTCAGGCACCACTTCACTTGGAAAAATCACAGTAAAATAAGTGGACCTTCATCTACATTCTGTGCACTGTTCACAAGTGTTTAATTTAACAGAATAGCTCTTCCAGATGAAGAATCCATGTACACACTCCAGCAAGCAGCATCCTTACTGACTGAGGTCTCAGCAAAAGAGTCCATGCTATGAAATGTAGAATCTGGATGATTTAGAGCTACCCCATTTCTGTTCATGACCCATTCATGCTGATTCCTAACTGATGTACCATATTTCATGCAGGATAGTGGTAGAAGGAGAAAAATTACCGAAACAGTGGCTGAACCTGTTGAGCTTACATTTATTGCTAGGGCGAAATGAGACCACAGCAGCATAAACTATCAACTCAAGCAAAGTAAAATGGTCTGATAGCAGAAAAATGATCAGCAGCTGCAAACTATATTTTATGAACACTTTCTACATTTCACATTTGCTTTTAATGGAGAGAAGACAAGGTGTATGTGCTGGGAGGTGGGGAGGTGCAGGATGAATGTGAAGTGAAATCCTTACAAACGTGCTATTTTACTGTGATTTTTCTGGCCCTCGTTGCTTTCAGTGAACTCCAGTCATTTGGTGACAGAAACACAGATATAGGCTAAGTGAACTTGAAAGAATCTGTCTAGTGGCCTGGATGCAGAAAGATTGGAACATAATTTAATGTAACCTGCAAGTGATTATTGTGCCAGTGTTATGGTACAATTGAAAAAGGAGGGAGAGGATTGGATGTTCAAGAGGAACAAACATAGACTGACATGTGAGCCCCCTTGCATTTATGGTGTTAATTGACCTCTTAATTGCAACATGCCATAGGTACAAGCAATTTATGGCACGATAAAATGACAAATCCAGCCACAAAGATGTCCGAACTAAAAGTGGAACATTTTTGTGGCTGGTTTGTATTTTGCTTTAATTTGATCATGTGGTATGAACATACCAAGATATGCACCTGAGGTCAAATTGCTGCTCCCTAATCTAGGACTCCCCATGCCTGCATGCAATCCAGCCTTTGAACATACGTCAAGGGAAGAAGGGGGCTGAGATAGGGAGCCTTTACCAGATCTGGGGCTCCCTACCCTGCCCCACATTGTTCAAAGGGCACACATGCAGCTGGGTTTCATGGAACAGATTTTAAGGGGCAGGGGCAGCCCCTGGGTCCAGGACACAGTCACCCCGAGCCTCTTGAAAGGTGTGTGGTGCAGCCCGTGCACTAGGCTATTTAAAGCTGCAAGGCTTTAAATGTCCCAGCATGCAGGCTACACTTTCAAGGGGCTGGGAAGGGTTGTGTTCTGGACCCAGGAGCTGCCTTCTGCCCAGTCATCTGTGTCCTGTACCTGGGGGCTTCCCCCTGCCTGGTCCTGCTGATCAGCCCCTTTCTTCTTGAAAAGTTCACTGTGTCACCTGGCATTGTGGAACCAGCTCCCTGATGAGGGCTGCACTGTGAACCTTTAAAGATCCATGCACAAGGGGAGCCCTGGGCTGGGGAATTCCCCACTCTAGTATATGTATAATGGGATCTGATCCTGGATCCCCAAAATTGTGTATGCTGCCATGTATGTCTAGCATGGTTTTGGGAATCTGGAGTCAGATCCCATTGCACAATTAAATTAACATCTGTCAGGGCACTGAACCTTTTGCTTTTGAAAATGAGGAGAAAAGGAAGTTTTTAGTCACATGAATATACCCTTGAACACCTGCCATTGTGATTGAATGGTACAATTCTTATCTGCTATGTGGGAGACCCAGGTTCAGTTCCTGGACATGCATATAGCTACAGCCATTGAGGCACAAAGGGCACCTATACATGTGTTGGACATCTAATTAGCATGCTCCAGCAGCCTCTGGATCATGTGTATCCAGTGTCCCATGATTCAAAATGGTAGCAGGGGCACTTTAACTAAAGCTTATCCAATGAGCGTTAGCTAATGTGCCCATGCCACCGTTTTGAATCACAGGACGCTGAATACATGTGACACTGCAGGCACTGAGTGGCTTCGAGGGCCATTCTAACTAAAACGCCCTACCCCTCATCCCTGAGCACGTGCAAGAGATGCCCCAAAAGTCCAGACTCAGTTTGGTCTTTGGATTGTGTCTCAATGGTCTGAAGAGGGGATAGAAGGTCTGGGCAGCCTCCACTCCTACATACTCCTGCCTAGGTGTACTCATCAAAGGTCCTAGTGACCTTTCATGCATACACTATAGTCTAAAAAGATTGACGATTGCCTACTACTAATACCCTTAGACCCTTTTTCCTTTCACTCATTGTGCATTAAGTACTATAGTATATCAGAACAACAATCCATACACATGTTCCCTGATTTTAGGGCTGGACAAGATTCATATTAGTCCCTAAAGTTAACAGAAGGGGATTCTCTAACCTCGGATGGTCTGTTAAGGACCTGATCCTTCCCACATTGCCTATGCAAGTGCTATGTTGACTTTGTACTAGCTGAGGGCTCTCCCCCCTGCTTCACTGCCTTTCTTTCCCCATTTTCCTACCCCCTCTCCTGCCCCATGACTCTTTTCTTTCAAGTCCATTTGTACTGTCCATAACAGTAAAGAGGTTGCCCATAGAGACAAAGGCAGGCAAACAGCATGTACATCGGGCAGCATATCGCAATAAAAGGCATCTGTGTAAACAGGTTCCTGGTTGTGGTTTCTCCATCCAGCTTCCCCAAAGGGTTGACTCTAGAGGATGTTATAGGTTATAAAAGCTACTCCACTGCCTGGCCCATACTGGGAAGACAGGTTAAGGAGGCCTTTGAATAGTTCCTGAAGTTTTACTGGGAATTTAGGAGAGAGAGAGAGAATTTATGTTGCCTGAAAAGCAAAAGTTTTGAGGCAGCAAGCAATAGCTCATCGTAAAGTTAGCTTCGCCCATCCTTATATGGAAGTTTCCCTATGACAGCAAGTCCAGAATCCAGTGATAGAATTTCATATTAATTCATTATTACTGATAATGCCCAGATTGTTGTGTATATACATCATTATACATACATGATTAACAGTAAGGAAAAAGATTACCCTTCTCTTTAGTCATTCTTATATCCACCATCCCACAGACTCCAGAATACCGTTTTTGTAGCTCATCAGCTTTATTGTTCCTATTCATCCATGTTATACTTCCAAGCATGAAAGGTTTTTTAAAAACATATGCCCTTGTTTTGAACAAAAATAGTAAATTATATCAGTCACCTGTTTTCTCAGCCTCTTCTCCTAAAGGCTTTCATGGAGATTTCTTCCATAATTTAAATCAGAAGTTCCATACTGTTGGGGATTTTCTTCTGGATGAGCAATGTTGCTATTGTCCATCTCCCCTCAGAATTAGAGAAACTATCAATAGATATAAAACACCTGTTTTTTATTGTAAGAAGGACTAGAACACCCTTATCTATCAAAAATGTAATAGTTCATTGCTGGTGACACAGAGCTCTTTTCCATTTTAAAAATCCGTGTGTAGGTATAAAAAGCCAGATCCACACTTGGTATAAATTGGAATAGCTCCATTGACTTTAACATAGACCTAGAAAGTACTCGAGTTTTGCTGAGTGGCACATTTCCTTTTGTGTATCTTCTGGCATTTACATCTTTTGTTAGTGTTTTTAATTTGTGCATTGTGTATTCTTATTCTATTTACTATTATTGTATTATTTTTTTTATTTCTTACCTCTTTCTTGTTACTTGAATTTAAGACATGAGCCATGCTTAGAAGAATTATTTCATCTTAAATCTGAAGGAATATAGTGCCTTTAACACTTGATATACAGGTGCATTCAGCGTAATGACGAGTTTTGTTTTAGCACATATCTTTGGGGACCCATTCCACCACATGTATAAGATTCTGCATAAATTATTTGAATTGAGACTCTTTTTTTCTGTTCAGAAGATCCTTATTTCTTCAACATGGTCCTTATTCTTAAACGTCCACCAAATAAGTAGATTGGCCCTTTGTTGTCTAATGTTTACTTTGTCTATTCATGACTGAGTGAAATGACAAAAGGCAAGTAAGAAACAACAGTTGATAAATATTCTTTACGCTCAGGACTCTTTCTGGTGTGGGAATATCTCTCTCAAGAATAGTGCTGTCCTAAATATTCAAGCCAACATGTTGATATACCGTGAATGGACAAGATAGAACTCAACAAGAGTTTGGAACAGAAGTGAATATTCACAAATATAGTAGTCAGCTCTGTAAGACCCAACATGTAGTCACCCACATTGATGACTTATTGATTTGGAGCTATGACTTGGACTAACTAGGGGACTTTAGGTGAGGAATAGGATCATCTTTGTCTCTAATTTTTCCACATTGTTTCTATCTTATTAAGAACTTTTTTTGCACAGCTCTACTCCTCTTGTCAAGGAGGTCAAGAACATGATCTGTACTACAAGCCGTGTGTGAAGACTTCTGTGACTTTTAAAAGAAATGGCAGAATCACTGAAGGGTTGAAAACTTATTTGTTCCTTTAATATCAGCAGCCGTACATATGCTGCTCTCCCTTTTTTGTGGTTAACACTTCTAGAAGGCATATTTTCATTATTCTCAGTTGTTGTGGCTCTCCTGGTAAAAATGGATTATTTACTAAGAAGTATCTGTTGTTTAGTCTCTGTGTATCCCCTTCAGATATAAAAAGAAGGTTAATAGGTAGTCTCAAGATTATTGCTATGCCAATTGTTTTTATGCAGTTGTGACACGATTTGAGTTGCATGCACTGTTGACTCACTTGAAGGTTTAAGTGGTGGTCTCTCATCAATCACAGTAGAGGCAAAGTAACCAGCTCCTAGATTCAAGGGAAAACTTTTTTTTTAAACTTGGGAAAAACATTTTATCTTATCCAGCAATCTTTGGACTTTTAGGTCGCATCCACACATGTAAGCATGTGCGCTTGCAGCAGCTCAAATAGAAGCGATGCAAATTTGAGCTGGGGCTTTTTGCCTCAGTGCACATGCTTGGACATGCACTTTGTTGTGGAGCAAATTTTGCCACTCAGGGCAAAATAACCCTGCCTGGTTCCACCCAGATCTGCAGCCAGGGGGAGCTAAAGCCCAGGGCCAGCACCTGTGCTGCCCCAGCAGTATAAAAAGCTGCCCTGTCCTGGCCCCAGAAGTAAAAAAGTTGCCCTGGCAAGTTGCTCAGGGCAAATCGCTCTCAGGAGCTTCTGGGGCCCAGCCAATTGGTACCTGGGGACACTACCCCTTGTGCCAGCTGGACTGCTGAAGCAGCCCTGAGAGCTCCCTGCACCCTTTACCCACTGTAGCAGTCTGGCAGTGAGTGCTGCTGCCTGGCTGTAACCTGCTGTGCACCTGCCAGGCCAGGGTGGGGACTACACAGCCAGTAGAGGCATCTGCCCCTCTTGGCCAGCTGCCAGTGGGTGGTGGCTGCAGAGTTGGCCTTTGTGTGGCACTACTGCCATATGTGCCCTTCCCGGCCATCGGAGCAGCTATTGCCTGGATGATGTTCCCAATGTGGTGGCCTGCTTTGAACTGTCAAAGCATATCCTCCTGACCCCATTTGGCCAGGAAGTGAGCCACAGCCAGCTGGGTCCAACGTGCCAGCTCTGAGCAGGCAGGGTCCTGCCACTGACCTCCCTAGCAGGAATTCTGCTATTCCCTATTGGAAAACTGAAAAATCCCTGATAAAAAAATTCCCAAAGTCACTCTGAAAATATCCCAAAATCCATGTTCCTCAACAATTAAAACAAAAGACCACTATAAAGATAGAGAGAGAGTGAGACAGAGACAGTGATCAGTTAGGCAATGTTTTATTGATATATACAGAGGGTTAAAGCAATGTGGAAGCCTACCAGCATCTCTATCATAATAATAAAGTGAACTCTAAATACGTGTTTCATGAATCATGAATATATATTTTGCTGCCCTCCCACGGGGGCTATGGCCCCCCAACAGGGGTTATGGCCAACCAAAAGATGGCCCCTGCAGGGGCT
>NW_005841852.1:3470225-3474423 GCF_000455745.1 Alligator sinensis
CCCCCCCCCCCCCCACCTTCTGGGACTTTAAAAAAAAAAAAAAGAAAAAAAGGCCTTCACTTACTGCAGAAGCAGGGGCTGGGGGGCTCCGGGGCCTCCTGGAAGAGCTCCCCCTGGGCAGCACAGGATAGCGGGGTGCAGCAGGGTCCAAGCTGGGGTCTCTGGGGCTATCCCCTTGCCCTGTGCTGTGTGGGTGGGGCCCCAGTAACACAGACAGCAACTGGACTGCCAGTAAGTGCTGGGGTTTTTTGTTTTGTTTTGTTTTTTACTGTGGGGATGCTGGGGTGGGGGGGCAGGGATCAGGAGCCTCAGGGAGCTGGGGAGCCAAGGCTGCCTTGAGATGGTTGTCATTTTCCAAGAGGGAATGAAGGTTCAAGTTGTGCAAGCTGGGGGTTGTAAATGACAACCAGAGTCAGTCTGTTGTCCTTGTCTCAGGGTTCATATTGTAGCAGGTTGGAACAGGGTGTCATGGAGAGAGAGCTGGCATTGGAGCAATGGGAGAGCCGGCAGAGACGGAAAGAAGACGGCAGGAAGCCACACTTCTGGAGCAGCTGCTCGATGCAGCTGGAATATTTCCAAAGGCGGATCGAAGAGCGGGGAGGCCCAGATGCTGGGAGGAATGAGCATGGGATGGGGGGAGCCAATCAAGAGGAAGAGTCGGCTGTCAATTGTGGAGAGGCTACATTGAGGGGTGTGTTGAAGAGAACCGGAGACAGTGTCAGCCTGGAGAAGGCAGAATAAAGAAAAAAAGAGAGAAAAAGAGAAGAGAGAGAGAATTTTTCAGGAGTGTGGTCCTGGAGACTGTTCATCATTGAGGAGCAGAGGAAAGATAGGAAGAATTGACAGAGCACTAGGATAACAAGTAAAATTTTCTTGACTCTTTAAAAAAAAAAGAAAAAGTAAATAAATAAAAACGAAGAAAGTCAAAGGATACAGCAACCCTAGCTATCTTTAAAGTATTTAAAGGTGAAGTCAACCTATTTTCTTTGAGATGGTCCTATAAAAAGAAAAGAAAAGACCTGAAAAAGGAAAACCTTATTCATATTTTATGTCATTTAAGTTTACGTTTAATATTGAAATCATATGAGAGACATAATACTTACCTTTACTGTAAGAGACATCAAGCTGTCACCAAATAAATAAACAACATTTGGTTTCCGTTGATACAGCCAGCAAAGAAGACACTGAGACCTAAAAATAAAAAAAACTTATAAAAATTAGATAGATAACTAATAAAGAATCTTAGCTTAAAGAACACCCTGTGGATTTGGTTTTTTAATATAAAAATAAATAAATAAAGATCCCTATGTTGTGAGCAAAGATCAAAACCTCTATAAATTAGATTGATATGTATTACTTGGTAGTGTTTATGTTATATCCTCCCAAACTAAATAATTTTTTTCAACAAGACGTGGCAGGCGGAACTCAGGGTCACCACTGAAAGTATGAAACGAGTAATAATCAGGTTAGTGGTTGCCTACGATATTCAACTGCTGTTTACAGACTCCATGGGATTAGTGTGAACTCTTCACACAGGGTCTGAGTCTACCTTTGATATTTTGAGTGGCTATGGTTTTAAGATTGTATTGTAAGTATAGGAATCCCTGCTCCAGATCATTAAGGTGTGCATCCTAGTTGGTGGGGCCAGAGCAGATACCATTGGAGCTTGGCTGTAGACAATGGATCTAGTAGTGTGCTTAGGATGAAAGCTGGTGGTGTAGAAGTAGCTGTAGCAGTTGGTTGGTTTCAATACAAGGTGGTGATGATGTGACCATTGCAAAGTTTCACAATGGTGTCTAAGAAATGAATATGTTGGATGAACTAATCAGGAGTCAGTTAGATGAAGGGGTGGAAGTTTCTGTAGAGCAAGGGTATCAAACTCACTTAGGGCCCCAGGCTGGCTCTGGACTGCATGGCTCCTCACTGTCCAGATCCAGCTTGGGGCGCCAGGTTAGCTGCCATGGCCACTGCAGTAAGGGTTTCAGCAGCGGCAAGGAGTCCACCAGTGTCAGGAGAGATCTGGTGGTGGCAGTGGTGAGCCAAGCCTGCCATCGACAGCCATAGCCAGCAAAGCCAAAAGGCTCAGAATTACAAGTATGTTAAGTAGTTTGCTCAAAGTTGCAGGACAAATTTGTGGGTATAGGAACAAATAGACCCCAAAAGTCTTCTTGTTCTTAGGTTTGTATCGTAACTGCAAGGTTCTGTCTTTGTTCCAATTTTAAAATGTCATGGTATATGTAGTACAGATTAAATGCAGTTTAAAAACAAAAAAGTTGAAAAACTAAAGATGGAAATCCATAGTTTTGAAAAGCCTGAGATGGCACATTCTAGGACTTTTTTGTGTTGTTTCTCTGAAACACACTTTCATTGCAGTGGACATCACATTGCAAAACATTAATTGGTGGGACTGCATTCTCCCACAGAAATAGTTCCCTAATATTTTTTTTCTGATGAGCTCCATTAATAACTTTTAAGCACCTATTTGAATACATCTCTATTCAGTTATGCATGTACTTAACTTGAAATCAATACAACTTAAAACTCATTTGTAGTGCTGTGCTGAATCAGGACCTAAAAGCATAAAATCTTTTTATTACATCCCTGAGTCAGTCAATCTACGAACAACCACATTTTCATTTGTAACATAAGTCCAGTTTGAGTCCTGGACTCCAGAGGTATATGAAGACATGTCACCACCTTGATCTCTGGGTATTTGTAAGTCTAGATTAAAGATGAAAAAGTATAGATTGGAAGAATGTCAGCATACATGCATGGTGTCTGTTTAATGTTTCATTGTGAAGGCACTTGCTTTTTATCTTTTGGGTTTGTTCCAAGCCATTACTTTCTCTTCTGGTCTATGTGTATAGAACACACAAAGCAACAATTTCAAGTTTGGCTCCTTTGTTTCTTTTTCCTTCATAACCTTTTATAGAGCTTTGCAAATTAAATTTGGTAATTGAAATGGACAAGTTTCTTTAACACAAATTATAGCCTATCTTAGAATGCATGATCTGTTTCATAGCCATTACTGTGACTGAGTGGGTTGTGTGGCAGGAGACTCAGGACTCCAGCTTAATAAATCATTGCCCGCTTGGTCAGTTTTAGGCATGAAAGAACAAAAGCATAATATAATTTCTGGTTCAAGTAAAGGATTATCAAGAAAGATTTGTGAGTTGTGCACAACCCTCTAACCTTCTGGGAAAGAAGGGATTCTAAGACTCACTTATCTTCCCATGAATAAATAATACACTCTTGCCAATTAAGAATCCTTTATTGATAACTTGCAGAGTTATTTGTGGTGTAGGTAGCATGTGCATATCTCAAGGCAAAGTTTAGTTCAACTGCATGGATCTCCCAGAGAGAGGCCAAAAATGAAAAGGAAAAGGAAGAGAAAAAGAAAAAAAACCCTGTCTGCCTAAGTACACAATGTTTTAGAAATCTGGTGCAACTCAGGGTTACTTTACAATCACGGCTTGACCCATTTAGCGTTCATGAGATTTGAAACACTTTTTAAAACAAGTAAGAAAAAACATATGAAAACTACAGCAGGTCTCCAGTGTATCAAGCCAGTGTTTCTCTTTCAGAGATGTGAAAAAGGAAAATGTCCCAAAATAGAAGCAATATGAAGTGAAATTTAGTATCTTGAATACAAGTAGATGAATCCAGATAATTTATTTCTAATGAATAAATCTTAATATTGTACATAGTTTCTTCTACCAACCAAGTATTTTCAAGACTATATCTACATGGTAGCACCAAATCTGAGGTGCCTCAAGCAGTCATTGCATAGTGTGATGTGTTATATGGTAGAGAGAGAAAGGTTTGGATAAAGCTATTACCATACATTGATATATACTCCTAGTCTCTTTCATCTTGTGTATTATTGTCTTATCTATAGTGTTCCCTGATCAAACTAGGCTCCTGTTCTGACTCTCTTCCCACCCAACTTCATGCAACAAAAATAATCTGCCTCAGAATGAGAGAGAATACATTGGGAAACTTTTCTAAGGCTAGATCTTCCTTTACAATTCTGAAGTGAGCTGAGGGGAACTTCCTGCTGGTAGAAGGCAAATGGGGATCACCGTGGCACTAGCTGTCTCATCCCATCCATATCAATGGGTGAGCAGATGGTATGGTAGAACTGTCACACTGTAGTAACTCATCACTGGCATAAGGGCCTTATGTTCTACAGACTCTT
>NW_005841852.1:3474435-3482076 GCF_000455745.1 Alligator sinensis
GTTGGGGGGTGGCCCCTTTGGGCCCCTGCCACTTTAAGGGCAGGAGCAGGCAGCTGCAAGGTGCCTGATGGTGGCAGCCATTTTCAAACATAGGCCAGAGAGGCAGCAGTCTGTGTCGAGCAGCCCCACTTAAATACCAGGACCATGAACCTCCCCAGCGTAAGGTGGTGGGTTACTAAGTAGGAGGAGTGAGGCCAGGCACAGCTAGCGGCCACCTGAGCCCACAGGGGTTCAAGACCCCAGAGGCCCTGGGGAGGGGGCAGTTGTGTGGCCCCAGAGAGGGGGCAGTTGCAAGACCCTGAGACAGCAGGAGTATAGCTGGGCCTGCCCAGAGTAGGGTGCATCTTCACAACCTGAAGGACTGGACATAATTCAGGGTTGAGGAGGGCAAAAGGGACGATCTGAAGGGCAGCCATAGGGGGTGTGCTGAGTAGGCTGCAGGATGGCCAGAAGGGCAGTACATGGGCCAACCCTCACAAGATCATTGTGTTGTGTATAAGAAGCCTGGTGAGGGGCTAGGGTGAATTTGGCCCTCTCCTTGGTGAACTGGCTGTCACTTCCCAGGTGAGGGTTGTGGGAGAAGCCCAAGAGACTGCATGTTGCCAGTAAGACATGAGTTGGATAAGCCTGATGGCCGGAAGGATCACTCCAGAAGAAAGCAGGGGGCATAGTAAGAGACACTGTGAGAGGGGGGCGATATGAGTGTGTGTGTGTGCACATGGCCTGGCAGAGGACTCGGTTTGGTCTGGCTTGAGGCCGGGAGTACGATAACATCTTCAGTGCCATCTGCAAGGCATGGACCACGGTGTAGGGGAAGTACAGAGCCATGGATCGTGCCCCCTGGCGTTGGGGCATGTAATGAGCATTACCACCAATTTATTGTAATAGCAAAGTCATGGCATTCCCAAGTTTGCCCCCTGTCACAAAGTGCTTCTGATGGACTGAAATGTGTGGTGGAAATGAGATTAGATGTTTCAGACCCTCGAAAAAGCTATTCTAACCTGTGCTACCTTTTTCTCTAATAAAAAAGGTGTCACACTCCCCTCCCTCCCCTTCCCCTTGTTTTGCTTTGTGTTACTTTGTCTTGGTCAATTGCAACAACTACTCAAAGACTGAAAAATGGCATTTTTTTCTTTACGTGTTCATTGATTTTTGGTGAAAAATAAGGTTTCTCCTGTTTCTTTTTATGCAGCATATGCCGACATGGTTCCTCTATGTTTTCTTTCTTTTCAATGTCCTGAATGACTGGTGAAATCTTTAGGAATTTGGATCTTTTAAAGAGCATGACAGTAAAATGGTGGATTAAAAAGACCTATTCAGAACATAATGATTTTTACAGTAAAGTTGGACATATGCTATTTGATAGTGTCCCTTCACTACACATAAAGATGTTTTTTTCCTCAAAACAAAGCATTAAGTGTTCATAGACTATGATAAGAGATATTTAATGAGCTGATGCCAGGCTAATGCAGAATGCACAGAGATAAGCGTGACCCACCTGTGATGCCAGCAGAAATCTTCAGTAGACAATTTCTATTAGTTATTTCTGCCATGGTTAATTAAAAGAACTTTAAAATAATGGTCACCAGAAATGCTCTCCAGGTGAAAAAAATTGCAGCACATGTGCATTCTGACTGTCATTTGACCTGTGTTCAAACATGTAAATCTCCCGTTATTCCCAAACTGTATAATCCTTGGACAAAACCAAAGCCCTTGAGCGGAAATAACAGTCAGAATTATGTAGAACTGACAGTATGCAGATCTCGGTCTTCTTTTCTGGCTTTCGTTGCTGAGCGAGGGTGAAATAAAACAGTCACACAGGAGTGTGTGAATCTTCAAGTACAACAGAATGATCTGTCCAGACTAAAAATACAGGCAAAGATGAAACAGAAGGAAGATTAGGGTTGATATACACTTGGCCTGAGACAACACAGCAACATCACTCCTCTCCTGCTTTTCAATTCGGACTTGACCTATCTGATAGAACCCATATCCTGAAGTTTCCCTCGTTCCTCCTTAAGCCTACCTTCAGAGACCAGGATATTCACAAAGCTATTATGTTACAAAAGTAAAGAATTTCCATGGCAAACTTATGCCATATGTGACGAGAAACAGATCTTCCAGAATGGAATACAGCATACATTTCCCTTTCAGACTTTGCCAAAAAGAATTTTTCATTGTTCCTAATAATTTAATCCAGTTTCTCTCCCCTCTCTGCACATTATTCATCTGGAAATTCAGTGTATAAACACATTTGTCTATCCTCTTCCTTTACTATTAAGAAGCTTCAGGAAAATGAATTGGAAAGTTTAGCCATAATTGTCATTCACTCATAGGTTTGTCCACTGAGACTGTGCTGTTAGTGATAATAACTATAATGTTAGTATTTGTGATATGAGCATCTGTCCATGAGAACTTGATTCAGAAGGACTAAATGTACACATATGCTGGATGAACTTCAGAAATCAGGTGCTAATCTCAGCCTTGTTCTAGAATTTTCATTGCAAAATCACCCATACTTCCCACTTTAAACCAGTTGATGAATAGTATGGAAAGCTTTTTGTTTTTTTCTGTTAAAAGCAGGATATACCTTGGATAAAGTAAATCAACATGAACTGGCTATGTCATTGATTTTGGTAACTGCTATCTGTCATCTCGTCATCATTTGGAGTTAAGGTAATGTTGTGTGGCAACATAATCCCCCAAAAGGGAAGAGAATGAATTTAAAGGGAGGCATGTATTCAGAAGGAGTGTCTGCTCCCAAGCAGGCCCCAGACTGGTGGACAGAAACTTGTGAATGTTTGTTAATGCTGTTTGGAAGCACATGTATATGCAGAGGAGGCAGGAACCTTAGTGCCACCATCTAATTCTGCTAAACAGTAGCTTTTAGTTTAATCCCAGTCACAGAATGCATACTAATGTAAAAACAAAAATTGTATCTAGGACCCCTATCCCAAGAAATTATGTGTCATTCAGTACAGTTTATTTAAGGGCCCGAACTTGGACAGATTTAACTACAACTAAATGCTCTCAGCTGGCAATATCTGGCTGAAATGGAGGAGGATAATCATTGCATCCCTAGATAATTGTGTGGCTCAGTGATGTCTCCCCTAAAGGGTGTGGTGCAGTGGAGCTCTGGAGACCCCTCAGGTAACACCACCTGAATGTCTCATCTCACAGATGAACTGTCACGATCAGCTGGGACCCCAGATGTGTAGACATTTCAGGGCTTCTACATTTTTGCTTCTCATGATTACGGTCATGCTTCTAGGACAGTGAAGATGCTGAGGTTTGGAAAGGTCTGTCTTACTATTAAAAGTGTACTTATACAAGTAATCCCAGTAAAGGCACTAACTTGCCATGAGTAAGAGCCATAGGGCCTGTCCCTCAGCAAGTACAAAGTATTTTTCATTATTATTCTAACTAGCAGGAATTTTGTGAACATGAGTCTGGCAGCTTCACTGCAGTCGTGCAAACAGTTAACTTTAAAGGCAACTGGAGCAGATGGCTGTGTCACCACAGTCCTACAGTCTCCCACAATATTATCATTGTACAGTAGACAAAATTGTGGTCTGTGGTTATCTCACCAGACTTTTGGAGGCACAGCTGTGGGTGGGAGTGGGGTTTCAAACAACTCATGGCAAATCTGGCGCCATGGTTTTAAATACTGTATCTTACAGAACATATGTTTCAACCTTTACCAGATTTCATACACTATACCTAGTTATAATGGCAGAAACCTTGTGCATATGTATCTAACATTAATGTGACTTTCCTTTCTTCTCTTTTTGCCCCTCCCCTCCAGTCAATCCCCAAGCCTCTGCTAAAGTCATCTTCCTCTCCTGTAACCTGGATGCTGTCACTTAGACTCATGCCTACCTTTACCTGTTTCCTCAGAGTGTGGGAAGATCTCACGATAGTTTGGGATTGGTGCGAGGGGTTTCAATAAAAACTATCACTGCCATTCAGCTGTATTTCATTACAGAGCACATCAATCACTTTAAACCCAAATCTCTGCCAATTGCAAACCTGCTGTTACCTTGCTATTGGTCAACAACTGACCACTGCAGCAATAATATTCAGTCTTGTGGAACAGGATTGACCATTATTGTCAAAAAATTAGGAGACCCAAACTATTTTCAAGCTACTTCTACTGTTGGTTTATTTTGTCTCTCTTGAGCATTTTAAGTGTCTTAATTTGAGGGTCATTGTATATTTTAAATGCCACTGACACAAATTTGGCCCCCAAAAGGTTAGGGTTTGAATGTGTGGTTTCTGCTGCCTAAGACTATTACCAAATACAGGCGACCCTCATTCACGGGGGATACATTCCCATGATCCCTGCAAATGGCAAAATCTGTGAATAGGGTACTGTGTTCATGAATGCAGTGCCCCTAGCAGCTGGGGGGGGGGCACGGCTGTAGCGGTGGGAGCCCGATGGCAGCAGTGGGAGCCCAGCAGCAGCAAGCACAGATCTCTGAAGGAGCTCTGGTAAGTGTTTAAAGTGTATTTAAAATGCAGGTTTGGCATTCGCGAATATTTGAAATTGCATACACTGAACCCATGAACACCAAGGGTTTCCTGTAGTAGAGTTTGTTTTTCCTTTCCAGCTTTTGTTCAGAAGGGTCCATTTTCCTTACAACTTAGCATCCCAAACCAGCCCCTTGGAACTACTCTATTTTAATATCACTCAGTATCCTGTCTCAGTGGAGCATACAATTAGCCCATTTAAATGAACTGCAGCATGCTAATCGGTAGAACAGAAAATGGATTAAAAACTGTGTCTCTGTGATGCTTTCAATTGTTTAAGAGCATTCTGTTATTTGATCTGGTTTTTGGTCAGCATCTTAAGCCCATGGTTAAGTGAGCATTATTTTCTTTAAACAGATGTTTTATGTGTCACATAATGCCTATCAGATTAGGTAATTCCAGGTGATCATGTCAGTTTGTTCTACATAATCCTTTACAGGAAAGGCAACCTAATCAGAATTACTGAGCAATCCAGGAAATTCATTTGTCTTCCTTTCACTGTCATATTTTGCTGTCGTGGAAAATCATTTATCACTATACAGAATAAACTAAAATCATTATTCTACTCTATACTGCATCATATTTATTTTATATTGACTGATGCCTGGTTCTCTCACTTTGTATCGAAAGGGCCAAATCAGTCATAGGTTCTGAGAGTGTTTATCAGAACCACAGTTCCTCCAGAGCTCTCTCACCACATCCCACGAAAAAGTCCATTTTGAGACCAGGTGCTATAGTTTCAAATGACCCATAAAAGATGACATAGTAGAAAAGACAAGCTCCATATCAGGAAGTGGAAAAGATTTAAAAACAAAAAACCCAAAAAACCCTGCAGTTCTCATCTTCTTGACCTCCCTGTGCTGTGCTGAGTCAAAGATCAGGGTTTGGCACTATTCATCTGGGAATAGTAGAAAAAGATTATTCTTGAAACATGCATGTTCTTTTTATGATGCTGAAAAACGAACTATCTATTGGGACTGAGGGGTAATCACATTTATGAGTTGGGAGTCCTAGAACGGTGGGAGTTCCTCAAGGGACTGATCCTGTAGGCATACAGGGGCACCATCCCAGTTCACACAAAGGGAGGCAAAAGGGCCAAAAGGATGTTGTTCCTCTTCCAAACAGTAGCATAATTTCTCTCAGGCCTTAAGTTTGACTTCCTATTGGGAGGAAAATCCAGATAAGCAACCCAGTGACATTAAGGGTAACTTGCTTACTTTTTTTGCTTGTTTGTTTTTAACACATACCAGCCCTAAAACAAAGGCAGCCATAAACAGAGTTTAGGCAATCCTGTGTCCCAAAATTGTAGACCACCACTGTCTTAGGCATCACTGTCCAATTCACAGGCACCTACCACATCCCAAATTTGTTTCTAAACAGAGTAAAACAAGCAACAGACTCTCTGCTATAACTAACAATTATACAGCTTTTCTTCAATAACTGAAAAGAAGTATACACATTTACAACAGTTTTTCAGACTATGCAAAATAGCGCCAGCTGGTACCACCTGCCATAAGCACCATTTTCCATTGCACAGATACAATCATTACACTGTAAAGTATATGTCCTACTGCCCCGTTAACTTGCACACAATGATCTCCAGACAAAAATCAGTAGCGGTGGCAAAATACAAGAGATTACTCCTCCCCACCCTCCTTGAGATATGAGCTTCAAAATCCTAACTGAGAACTTTTCAATGCTAACATTAATGATTCAAGCAATTTTTTTTCTCCCTGAGTTCCAGAACAAGTTAACTAAAATTAACAAATGCTTAAAATGCACAGTAAAAATTAGAGAAAAAGTCAGGAAATTCAAAAATCAAGATTTCTATAAAGCCATTCTGTGGAACATACTTTATATTCATGGTGCACATTTGCCACAAACAAAAATAAGAAAGCAAAAATTTTAATTAGACAGGAATAAAAAATGGTACATAGAAGGCCTCAATGAACTCAATGTTGCAGGTAGAACCCTAATGTCTATGTTTCCCAATTTTTAAAAAGCCTAATTCATGCACACTTCCTCTTTCTTTAGCTGTTTGCATTTCCTTCAATCAAAGACTAGTGCCAGAATGGCAATGAAAGGGTTAATTACTTCAAGTATCTGGTTGAGTATTCAGATGTTACCCCCTCCACAGCATGAATTACATCACCAAGTTTGTGACCCAAACACATGTTGCTGCTAAGCAATACCCTCATCACATGTTCGCTGTAGTCTGCAGCTTTCATTTGGCATTTCACTGGAGATGTGTAAATACCAGTTTGCAAATACAACCTCTGAGGTTCTGCTTTGGGCAACTGAGTTCTTCTTTGCCAACAGTGATGGCTAATCCAGCTCCTAGAAATAATGAGTTAGAAATCCCCAAGCCAAAGATTTTTAAAAGGTATGGGATAGGAGAGCTGGTCATCTTGTACCCAACAGACACCCGCCCAGCTACTACTGTGGCTTACAGGAGCTCCTAGTTATCCAAACCAGCCTTTAATGCAACAGAGGATTTTTCACTTTCTTGCAGAGAGCTTTGAATGGTTCACAGGGCAAGGCAGTGGGCAGAGTATACCAATACTCAAACAGGAGTATTCCTTACATGCATGCACAAAGCTGGTACAGGGCAGGCAGCATGCTAGCCACAGGGAGCTGGACCCAGGCTCTGGGTCAGTAAGTAGGGGGGGGGGTCTGAAGGAGGAAGGAGCGGACCATGGGGGGACCCCCGATGGCCGCATAACCCACCTGCTCCCCCAGTCCCCCCGATGGCTGCCTCGAGCCCCTCCATCACTGCCCTGCCTGGCCCCAGCATCCTGGGGGGGAAAAAAAGCCCTGCATTCACTCAGGCTGAGTTGTGCCAGGCCCTGGGTGACAGCTGCAGTGGCCCCAGCTACCCAACAGTGCACAGAGCTATGTGGCACCCTGCCAACCCTGGCTGCACCTGCATGATGGGGCAGTGGCGGTGTGGGTGCCAAGTGGATGAGGCAAATCCCCGCTGCCCCCTGCTGCTCCGTGTTATGGGGGGTGGGGGGCTCTGCCAGGAGCCCCAGTGACCTCCATGGCTGCTGCTACTGATGGTGAATGCGAGGCAGGGCAGCCATCTTGGGGGCTGCAGGAGTTGGTGGGGGA
>NW_005841852.1:3482216-3482579 GCF_000455745.1 Alligator sinensis
CGCAGAAGCTGTGGCGGCAGGGGCATATGTCCCCACATCCTGCTTGGTGAAGGGGTCAGGGGGAGCTCTAACTGCTCTATGGTAAGAAAACCAAAGCCAAACAGCAAAATATGTAGGTATTTAGAATTCATTTTATTATGATGATAGAGACACTGATAGGCTTCCAAATTGCTTTAACACTGTAGCTATATCAATAAAACTGCCCAACTCATCGCTGTCTCTCTGTCTATATATAGTGGTCTTTTGTTTTAATTGTGGAGTAACATGGATTTTGGGGTATTTTACAGAGTGACTTTGGAATTTTTTTATCAGAGATTTTTCAGTTTTCAAAATAGGGAACGCCAGAATTCCTGCTAGGGAGGC
>NW_005841852.1:3482966-3493872 GCF_000455745.1 Alligator sinensis
GCTGTGCCCCCTGCCAGTCTGCTGCAGTGGGTAGAGGGTGCAGGGGTGCTTCAGCAGTCCAGCTGGCACAAGGGGTACCAATTGGCTGGCCCCAGAAGCTCCTGTCTATTTGTATCTTCTAAAGTTCATGGTCCTTAAGGCCCACCTAGTTAACTACTAACCCCCCACCGTGTGGGGCCAAAGTTTGAAAGATACAACTAATACTTTTTTTTTTGCTGCAACAACTAAGGAAGAATAGGGTAGGAGTGACACGGGGGTTAAAGGTTCAAAATGTGAAAGGAAGTTCTCCAGAGGGGGACACTGAGCAGAGCCCCCCGGGCCACGCCCCCTGGTCTTCAAAGGCATCCAAGGAGCCGGTGGATGCCGCCCACTGGTGCTCTGCCCAGAAATGTCCATGAACAAGGGAGAGGAAAGCAGCCTCACAGTATCTGGGCACCTTCCCACCAGAGCCTCCTTCCTGGTCAAGTACAGGGCTCACTTGGCCAGGGCCAGGAAGAGGTTGACCAGAAGGTCCCGGGAATTGTGGTGGGGCTGCAGATGGGGGGACCAAAAACAAAAAGGTGGGGGGGTGAAATTTAACCAGAACCTCAGAAGGAGGTTCTGGAGGTGGAAGTGGAGGGCCTGCAGCCTGGCGCACTAGGGGGTCATGTGTGCCAGGGTCTTCCTCTGCCCACAGAAGGAGCCGGAGACCGGGGTGTCTGTGAAGCTCACCACATACACGCCTGTGGCAATGGCTCCATGGAGGAACCACCAGTTGAGGTCCCCAGTGGCTTGTGGGGTGAGGGCAGTCACTGAGCAGGGCCTGCCACTTGGTGTCTGGGCAGGATGCGAGGGTAGATTCATAGATTCATAGATGCAGCTTTTCCCCCAGCTCCTCCACCACTGGCAGATGCAGGGGGTTGCTACAGAACTCAAAGGAAGACTTGGCAACAGGTGCAGATTCCCCAGTATCAGAGGTGGATTAAGGTGTACTGGGGCCCTGGGCAAGCAAAAAATTGGAGACCCCTCCCCCCATGGGAGCTGGGCTGCAGTGGGGGGAGAAAAGCCCCTTCCCCTCCTGGTGCTGGCAGGAGAGGCTGGATGGACCCCACTGAGCTGGGGTACATGCCTGCCTATTCTCCGTGCTCTGCATCCCCGCTACAGCCGAACATACCCACACACACACATGCATACACACAGGTGTGTAGACATAGGCGCACGCACTCTGCTCTCACTCTCTGCACATGGACACTGACACACACACAGACAGACACACACACAGGCAGACAGACAGATAGACGTACACACTTTCCCCTTACAAGACCTCCCTCTCCCCCCTCTCTCACTCTCCATCACATGGAGGCAGCCCTCCACGGCCCCCCTCCCCCACACACACAGCTCAGTCTCGCTCCCTGCCTGGCCCCTGTTACACTGACCTGCAGAGAGCTGTTGCCTGGTTGTCCCATGCAGCCACACAGATGCAGAAGGCCAGGCTGGGTTGGCCAGGCTGGGATCACCATGCCATGTCTCTATGGGCGGGTGGCAGCACTGGGAGGGGTGGCTCTGGGGGGGGCTAAGATGCATTTTGGGAGGCTATAGCCCCCAAGGCCCTCCCAGCGCCACCACCCACAAATCATGGCACTCCTGGCCTGGTCCAGCCTGGCCACAACTGCCCCCTCCCACCCGGCAGGTGAGGCGCGGCACAGCCCACCCCGCCAGCCCACCCCCCTCCCTTAGGTGCAGCGTGGCTCTCCCAGCCCAATCCCAGCCCTGCCCCCACCCCGCCCCATAGGTGAAAGCAAATGTGAAAGCCGCAGTTTTAAACTTGGCACCCAAAATGGGCATCGAGTTTAAAACTGTGGCTTCCACTTCTCTGTTGATGAGGATCCTGGGGCCCTGAATTGATAGAGGCCCCTGGGCTCATGCCCAACTTGCCCGTTCATTAATCTGCCTATGCCCAGTATAGATTCCTAATAAGGGCAAAGAGAAAGGTAGGATTTCCCTTGTAGTACAGTGGTTGCTGTTTGTCTCTGCACTGGAAGGGCACCAATTATATCCATTTTTTGATTTGCTAGCCACCCTGGGCACCTATACTGGATTCAGAACAGACCTTGAGCCCTGACATCTCCTGTTGTTCTGCTGCACCTAGTGGTGCCTCAGCTTGTTTTATGTCAACTACTTTACCATGGTTTTCTCTTCTTAGTTCATGGTGAGTCTTCTATAGCACCTGAAGTTTTTTTTTATCAAAGCAAGGGCATAAGTTGTAGCTGTGTTGGTCTAAGGACATAGGCAGACAAGGTTATTTGGGTAAATCCAATATCTTTTATTAGACCAACTAAAATAATTGAAAGATTTTTCTTTGCAAGCTTTCAGGTAAAAGTACCCTTCTTCAGGCTGAGGAATTCTGCAGTTTTCTGTGCTGTTCCTAGATGGAATAGAATAGAAGCCAGAGGCCAGCATGCAAGCCAGTCAGTGAAATCTTTATCATAGCAAGAACTACCTGAGCTTTTTTTTAAGACATTAGAAGTAAAATATTGTTGTGATGTTAGGTTTATTTTTACTTTGACACCTC
The DNA here is from genome assembly GCF_000455745.1 of Alligator sinensis. Taxonomy (NCBI): domain Eukaryota; kingdom Metazoa; phylum Chordata; order Crocodylia; family Alligatoridae; genus Alligator; species Alligator sinensis. The sequence goes on from NW_005841852.1 coordinate 3,485,518, forward strand.
ACTTGATAATTAAGACATTTTTACTTGTAAAATATCTTGCGTTAATTAAAGAGCAAGATTACATTGAAAAGGTGAGGGCAAGGGAAATACTGTGTGTTAGAGATGAGAATCCAAGATTCTTCAAATCTCTGTGATAGTCTTATTTGTAATATTTACTTAAGGGTCTTTTCCATGTTTTGGGGTCTCTATAAGTTAACATGTAGGTTGTAGCCCAGAGAGATTCAAACTAATCTCATCTGAAGATGTTTGCTGCTGGGGAAAAAAAGAGTGTATATAGAAGCAGAGCATGTAACAACCACCAGTGAAAACAAAATAAATCAACTAGACTGAACCCAAAGCCTGGATCCAACCACCTCTATCAATAAGGAAGAGTCACACTCAAACTTGGCCACAAAGCTAGATGCCCTCTTTCTAATGAGCCATTCCAAACCCTAGACATATACCCCCCAGTGAGAAACTAATACAGCAAGATTATACTTTTGTCTTAGATTTTCAAAAGTGCCTAAGTGACTTGTCTACTTGGGGGAACACTCCGGAGAATTAATCTGAATTAACTTTTAAAGTGAATTAGTTGAACTGCATTAAAGCCCTGTGTAGACATATTTATTCAGAAGTGAATTGCCCTTCATTTGATTTAGCTTACTTCAGTCCAACCTTTATTAAACTAAATCAAGTGAAGGGTGATTTACTTCTAAGTGTTTTTCCAAAAGGGTTTACTGCAATTTAATACATCTGCTTCAATTTCAAACCTTTAGTTAATTTAGTCAGTTAGTTTGTATTAATTTTCCTAAATGTCCCGAAGTAGAGAAACCCTAAACCCATTTTCACAAGTGACCCTGTACTCTTAAGAGACAGATTTTCAAAAGCTGATAGGTGTTTCATGGGATTTTTAAAAACATTTAGGCTAGGGACAGACATTACAGACTATACCTGCCTGGGGCTTGGATTCAGGATGTCATAGAGAGGATCCTGGCCTTCATTCGACCCTCGGACCAGTACCCTATGGTCCTAATCCACATGCGAGCAAATGACATGGCCAGGGACAACCCAGACCGCATCATGAAGAACTATGAGGTCTTGGGGGCCAAGCTCAAGGAGACGGGGGCACAGGTAGTATCTCCTCTATTCTCCTGGTAAGTAGACGCGGATGGTGTCATGAGGCCTGCATCAATGAGGTCAACCAGAGGCTTCGGAGTTGGTGTCACTAGGTAGGCCTCAGGTTCCTGGACAACAACCTGCATTTTTGCACAGGGGGCATGCTCAGGTGGGATGGGCTTCACCTCTCCCCTAAAGGTAAGCATGTCTTCTCTTCCATGTTGGCTGATCTCGTACAGTGTGCTTTAAACTAGCTTCACCGGGGGATGGGGCCACAGGAAGACACGAAGACACTTCCCAATCAAGACAGGTGATGAGCACAAGAGGTACCCAGGTAAGTGACAAGGGTCCAGATAGTCCTAGGAATCGGGGGTGGGGGGGGGTGCATGCACCAACAGGAGGCCTTAAATGCCTTTACACTAATGCTCAAAATATGGGAAATAGGCAGGAGGAACTCGCCCTCTGGATAGCTAGTACAAACCCAGACATAGTAGGGCTCACTGAAACCTGGCTGGATTCAACACATGATTGGGTGGTAAACATTAGGGGCTACAGACTATACAGGTGGGACAGAACAGGGAGGAAAGGCGGGGGTGTGGCGCTCTACGTCAAAGAGCAATGCACATCCTCATCTAACAGGATGGGGTCAGAGGAGTGGCAGGCTGAAGTGCTCTGGGTCAGAATAAAAGGGGGTCATGGGGAAAGGGACTTAACAGTGGGTGTCTACTACAGACCACCCAACCAGGGGGAAGAGCTGGACCAGGAATTCTCGGGTCAGCTCGCAGAGGCAGTTAAATCAAGGGATGTGGTCGTCATGGGTGATCTAAACTACCTGGACATTTGCTGGGAGGAGCAGTCAGCCACGTCTGACTGCTCGCATAGGTTCCTTGCTGGGATACATGATCTCCACCTAACCCAGGAGGTGCACAGTCCCACCAGGGAGATGACCTGGTGAGGGGACTCCAGGTCCTCGACCACCTGGGTGATAGCGATCATCGCCTACTGGAATTCACCATCCAGTGCAGGGTATCAGGAGCCTGCAGCAAGACAGTAACCCTTGACTTCAGGAGGGCCAACTTCAATGAGTTGAGGTGATTGGTAGGAGAGGCACTGCAGTTCCGGAGAGTAGGGGAACTAGGTATCCAAGATGAGTGGTCATTCCTTGAGAAGATGATCCTCCAAGCCCAAGAAGTGACAGTCCCAATGCGAGTCAAAGGGGGCAAGAGTGCTTAAAAGCCCCCTTGGCTCACCAAAGGCATTCAGGAATGTCTTAAAGCCAAAAAGGAGGCATACATCCAGTGGAAGCAGGAGCTATCATCAAAAAGGATTAAACCTCCATAGCAAGAGTGTGTAGGGAGGATGTTAGGAAGGCTAAGGCAGAAACTGAACTAGGACTAGCAACAAGGATCAAGGACAACAAAAAGTCCTTTTTTAAATATATAGGGAGCAAAAAGAGCAACCAGGCAATGTGGTTGCACCAGATGAAAAAGCAGACCTTTTTAACAAATTCTTTGCCTCCATTTTTCTGAGCAGGGACCAGGACTTCTCCCCCACCGGGGTACAGCACAGACTCTGGAGTGACTCCACCAGGCCTAGGGTCAGGGAGGACTGAGTTAGGGAACTTCTGGAAGGGCTGGACATGTTCAAATCAGCAGGTCCAGTTGCTCTCCACCCCAGGGTGCTGAGGGAATTGACAGGGGTCATCACAGGGCCCCTGGCATGGCTTTATGAGCACTCATGGTGCTCTGGCCAGGTGCTAGAAGACTGAAAGAAGGCTAATGTGGTCCCCATCTTCAAAAAAGGGGATGAGGGAGGACCCAGAAAACTATAGGCCCGTTAGTCTTACTTTAGTCCTGGGGAAGCTCTTTGAAAAAATTATCCAGGAGCACATCTGGGAGGGACCAGCAGGGGGAAAGTTGCTCAAGGGCAACCAGCATGGGTTCATTAAGGGCAAGTCCTGGTAGACCAACCTGATAGCCTTCTATGATCAGGTCACAAAATCATTGGATGCAGGTGTCGCAGTGGATGTAGTCTTTCTGGACTTCAGGAAGGCCTTCAACACTGTCTCCCACCCCATTCTCATTAAAAACTAGGTGACTATGGCATTGATGCCTGCACAGTCAGACGGGTCACAAATTGGCTAGGGGCCACACCCAGAGAGTGGTGGTGGATAGGTCATATTCGACCTGGAGGGAGGTGGGCAGTGGAGTCCCTCGGGCTTGGTCCTCAGACCTGTACTGTTCAATTTCTTTATCAGTGACTTGGACAAGGGGGTGAAAAGCACAAATTCGCTGACTACACCAAGATTTGGGGCAAGGTGTAGAAGGGAGGGACAGGATACAACTGGATCTGGACAGGTTACAGGGGTGGGCAAATGTGAATAAGATGGGATTCAATACTGACAAGTGCAAGGTACTGCACTTGGGCAGGAAGAACCAGCAGCATACCTATAGGCTGGGGAACTCCCTTCTTGAAATCACAGTGACAGAAAGAGATCTTGGAGTCTTTATCAAAATGAATATGGGTCACCAGTGTGAGGACGCAGTCAGCAAGGCTAACTGCACATTGTTATGTATCCACAGATGCATCACGAGCAGGTCCAAGGAGGTGATCCTCCCCCTCTATGCAACACTGGTGAGGCCACAGTTGGAGTACTGTGTCCAGTTCTGGGCGCCGCACTTCAGGAGGGATGAGGACAGCATTGAGAGAGTCCAGAGGAGGGCCACTCGCATGATCAGGGGGCAGCAGGACAGGCCCTACGAGGCGAGGCTAAGGGACTTGAACCTGTTTCAGCCTTCACAAGAGAACTCTGAGAGGGGATCTACTGGCTGTCTATAAACTTACCAGGGGGGACCAGAGGGAATTGGGTGAGACCCTATTCCCCTGAGCACCCCCTGAAGTAAAAAGGAAGAACGGCCACAAGTTGATTGAGAGTAGGTTCAGGCTAGACATCAGGAGGCGCTACTTCACAGTCAGGGTGGCCAGGATCTGGAACCAGCTTCCAAGGGAAGTGGTACTGGCTCCTACCTTAGGGGTCTTTAAAAGGAGGCTTGATAGCTACCTAGCTGGGGTCATTTGAGCATAAATTTAGAAGCGATCATATGAGCCCAGTATTCATTCCTGACCAGGGGAGGGGGTCAGACTAGATGATCTGCTCAGGTCCCCTCCAACTCTACTTCTATGAATCTATGAATCTATTACACATAAACAGGTTTAAGTGATCAGAAACTGGTTTAAACCTGTAACAGAACAGATGTTCAGTGCACATAAACCAGTTTGAAAATGGCTGAAACCGGTTTGAGATAAACCTGGATGGATGTCGTATCAGACTTAACTGATTTGGGTCAAACCAGTTTATGTAATGTCTGTCCCACACCCTGTGCTGGTTTAAGATGAACCAGACTCCCCCAGCATCCAGGCACGCTCTCTGGGCTGGCCGGCCGGGGGCTCTCTGCTCCACAGCAGAGCTGGCCCCTCCCATCTTCTCCCTGGCTGCAGCTCCGGTAGAGACTTGCAGGCATAGAACATCTGCCTGGCTTCCCTCTGCTAAGCAGGATTATTTCCCCCACACCTCTACCTTACGCAGACACCTCAGCATTAGCTAGCAGACCACATGGTGGCTATGGTCCATGGTGTAGGAGACAGCAAAGGCAGGCAGGCTTTTTGGATCTAATCAACAAGTAGCTTAATGTCCTTCCTTGGAAAAGCTGTTTAAGAAGAGCTTGGAGAAAGGCTTTGTTTTATTAATGGGTTGAAAGCACTGAGTTAGGGGTGATAAACATTTTCTGCTGGGCAGCTCTGAGGGGGGTTGTGGGGGGAGAAATAATCAGAGCATCCTCCTGGGGCCTGGCCACGCCCTCCTCAGCTCAGTTTGTGAAGGAAAAGAGGGGCTCCTCTAGCTCCCCCCCCGTCCCCCCAGCTTCTAGTTTGAGCCACTGCAGGCATCTGTCTGCATTTCTGGAATGAAAAGAGAATGTCTATCCACCTCCAAATTGGTTCAAGCTTGGTTAGACTAAGCTTGTCTATCCACCTGGTTACCAAATTGGTTTGCAGGTTAGACTAACTTGTAGAGATTGAATCAATTCAGGCTCAGTCTTTTTTAATGTCTGTCTCTAGCCTTAGACACACAACTTGCTTGCTGCTGAAAGTCCCACTAGGCACCTGCATAGCTTAAAACATCTGGCCCTTAATATGAAACAATTCACTGGTCCCATGCATTTTTTTGAAAGCAGAGTCTGGATCAAAATTTTATAACGGACAAAGCCAAACCCCTGGATTTTAAATAACATCCCTGTTTGAGATAGTTGACTCTGAGCTCTGCCACTAGGACCCCTCTCCAAGAAGTAGCTATGTTAAAACCAACAATCCTGAGAGCAATGGCAGAGCATCCCCCCACCCTCCTGCTCCAACTCTTGGGGATAGGGATGATTGAGCACATTTCTCAAACTTAAGCCTCAGAACCACATCCAGGTCCTTCCCCACATCTGTTGTCTGTTTTTACGGAGGCTGTAATTCATCCCTCTCAGCGTATGCCTGCAAATTTGGAACAGGTCCCTGTTCAGGGATAAATGACTTACAAAAATAAGATGATGAAGCAGCCATCATAATTTCCCAGGAAACATGCTCTGATGACTCCACCTAGTTTGTGGGAGGAAGAGAGAGAAGAATGATTCAGTTATCAGGGGTTGGTTGCTAGGCAGACAAGTTGCAACTTGTTCAGCTGCTGTATCAGAAATCAGTTTCAATTTGATTGAATAAGGAGGGGGTGGGGGAGAAACACATCCCTCAGTCATTCAAAGTCCATTAGTGGGAAGGAGAAGCAGGCTAAAGCTACAGGAAGTGCAGGTGTTGCTGATCTGCTGGCCACTATAAATCTGCATTAATGAGAATAGAGGTTGAGGATGCATAGCTAGTGGTGTGATAGAAAGCAGGCAGTTCAAATAAATAAAAGGCCCCAAGAAAAGCTTTCTCCCACCTAAACATGTAAGAATAAAGGGCAGGGGGGAGGGGGGGAATCATGCACCTGACTTTTTTATTTGATTGAGCCTCTAAGCTTGAGAGAGAACCATTTAAAAAAATCAGTATTTCCATACCAGGGTGACTGCACAAACGAGGACCAACAGCAAAGGTGTGTGATAGGTACTAGTGAACGAATGCTGGTGAAGAGAATATAAAAGGACTAGATCTACGCATTGATGTAGGCATCCAAGAGAGGTGCTTCCTGACCATAGATGTACATGAAGTCTGTAAGAGCCAAAGTATCTGACAGTAAAGTTATCTGGGCAATAAAAATCTGATTAAGGACTTGCCCAAAAGTGCCTCTGTCTTTACGGTATCCAACTGCTTGCCTTCTGGTTCATCTCCAAACCCCATCATGTGGCACTTACTTCCAATCTCCACTGGGCTGAACTCAGTGGCTGTTTTCAGAGGACAGCTACCACATTGGGTCTCTCAAAACATGGAAGGAGAGGGCAAGAAAAGAGCTCCTCATTTACCCAGCAGCTTAATGGATAGGTCATTTACACAGGATGCCAAGTTCCCCTTCCTGCCTGAGTATATTTCCTAGGAGAGTGTCCAAATCTAGGTGGTCAATGTTCTACTTTGTGTGGTGGACTAAACCTTCACTGGAGAAGGGACTGAAACACACGTGTGTCCCATCTCCTAAATGAACATCCTACCCTCCAGGCTAGAGTGTCATTTTTGCACTCAGCATTAATGACTCTTCAAATATCCCATGCAAAATGGAGCAGCATCAAAATGAAGAACTGAAGGAGACTATCCTTTGTTTGGCAGGTCACAATCTTAGGAGGAGAGGAGAGGAGAGCAGATTTGAACCCAGGACTCTGACTACTCTAACCACTTAACTATTAGATAAAAAGTGGATATTACCTTAGTTGCAGGAGCTAAGTAATTGTGTGGAAGTGTCTTCTGTATTCCTAGTAACAAGGGTGTTTAAGATGTATTCCTGCCATATTAGTGAACTTGAGACATTTCCCTGCTCACTGTTTTTGTAGATCCCATTCTGAAGTGTACCCATGTTCTGTGCAGGAAGCCTAGTTGCATAACAGGGAGACATAAATTTCACTGGGTAGTAAAGCACCTGGGAGTTAGGTACTGTTCAGCCTTGCAACCCCCTGGAGTTAGTTTTGTGGAGCTAGCTTCAAGTGACACAGTGAGCCTCATTCCCTTAAATTACAGTTGCACCCCCTCTATTCTGACAGAGTCTTAACATAAGTGAGAACCAGACTTACAGTCTGGATGCACTACTGCTACCACTAGGTAAGTGCACAGATAGACATGTGGTAGTTATTTTAATTAATCCAGCCTGGAAGCCTTGCTCCTAATGAGAACAGCATGTAGAACATTATATTCCTAAAGAAATTCCAAACATTGTATGGAGTGGCTCCACATAGAAAGCATGGCAGTGAAATACTGTAATTTCCTCATTAGGATCAACATGTCAGCACCTTGCCAATTGCATGCTTCAGTGATGGTCCGATCTGTTTTGCACTTGCTGTCCACAAACAATTTACATAAACACGTGCACAGGGCTGAATCTCAGTGTTGTTCAAAGGCAGACTTCCTTTTCCAGAAAGACCATGCTGGAGTTATTTGATGTTATGCACACAAGTGCCATAAAGGCCCTCCAACCAAGCCAGTGTCAGCTGGATTCACATTACTCAAGGATGAGAGTGCCAGTGCTCAAACAGCATGCTCTGTACCTGCACGGCTGTGAACTTCTTACTGCCTTCTTTTTAGTCATAAAGCATTTCCCAGTTTATGAGGAAATTATCCCTTGCTCACCAGGAACAGGAAAAGGATAACATTGCAGCCAGTATTTTACAGGTGCTCCATGGCCAACTCCAGTGGTGACTCATGCAAAGTTTCCTTTCTCTTGAGGTCCTCTTAGCCAAGCTGTTCATGAAGAGTAACATGCCTGTTTGTTTTGCAGATAATCATGAAATAAATATGAGTAAATAATAATTGATTCCAGGGCTGATTGTTGCCTATAAAGCAGGGCTTGGTCCATCCAAACAATAGTAATGGAATCTCCTGCTGTTCTATTACTTAAGCATATGGAGGTGTGGAAACCCAGCAGGGTGTTGGAAACAGTTTCCCAAGGTTTTTCCATCCAGAACCTGCAAATCCTTGCTCAGCTCAGACCTGTTTGGGAGGCCTCTGGATATCCATGTTGTATTTTGTGCTCACCAAGAGCCATTGTTCCAAGGAAGCTGTGCTGACTGCACTAATTTACACTCT
>NW_005841852.1:3493903-3530196 GCF_000455745.1 Alligator sinensis
GGCTGGGTTCTAATGTGCAGACAAAACTCCAAAAAGAAATAGAGAACTATGTGCTTAACATGCCTCATGCCTAGACACAGCGTCTCTTGATCCTGATCTGTTTGCCAACTGAGAGCAGATTCTCAAGACTTATGGCCATGTCTGCATGAGACACTGACTGTGCAGTAGTTTGATACTACTGCATAGTAGCATTGCATGGCAAAAAATGTGGTGCAATGCTATTGCACAATATTATTAGGCTACTGTGTAGTAGCGTCACAAAAAAGGTGTTTGTTGGTGCTACTGCACAGTAACTCAGGTTACTGGGCAGTCATTTACTACTTCTTTATACAAGTAGTAAATGACTGTACAGTAATGACCATGCAGTCAGTGTTTCATGTAAACATGGCCTCTGAGGAGGAGGCAGTCACAATACTATGCTGGTGATTAGCCATCTCCATGCCTGCTTCAGCAGAGTGTGAATTTCATGCAGTGGGCTTCCTCTGTATATGGGTTCCTAGCAGGCCCCTTCGGGAATATGAGAGACATGATAGGCTTTGTAATCTGAGGAAATGGCACAAAACACTTTGCGAGTACTGACATTGATGGATTTTGGATCAGACTCATTCTGCTGCTAAAAGGAAACTTTCTATTTTGCCTACTGATCTCATACACATCAAGAGGATGAACAAAAGGAAAAAGACTGGAGGACTGAAACGTCCTCTAAACCTAATGGTAGTTTTTGTAGTCTCCTGCAAAACATACACTAAACTAGACACAGTGCTCATTAAAGCTGCCCTTAGGTCAGTGAAATTCTTTTGTTGAAAATATGAAGCAATAAAAAATGTATTTTAGAAGGTTAGCCTCTGCCAAGATGTACAGGGCACTGCTTGTTGAGTAGGGTATAATACTCAAGTTATTTAAACATAATTTGAACTGCTTAGTCTAAAAATCAAACAAACTAATAAAAGGCTAAACAGAATTCCTGCAGTACTAGGATGAGCAAAAACTTGTAAAGTTTTGTTTTGGTTTTTTTTAATTGTCATAAAAATGATTTAAACCTAAGACAAATTAAGAGGAATCCTTTGAAGTTTCATAAATTATAAGCACTGCAGTTCCCCACAGCAGTAGTATTCACACTGTGCCAAAGGAACGTCACTGAATATATTCCAGGAAAGAGGGGAGTATATGTAGGGTGAGCAGTGCATGCCTTTGAAAAGAAAAGATGACTTTCTTCTGGAAAATGGCGTATAAATTAAATATTAAGTCATCTGTCAAAATAATTCTACTCAGTTGCCACCTGTGCTGTGGTATACTTTCTAGCTGAATCATAACGCTTAACCTACAAGGTAAAGGTTGCTTACATCTGTGAAGACAGAAGATTCTTCTGCAATACAGGAAATACAATGGAGTTTACGTTACCCCATTGCATATTGAAGCACAATGATCACAAATCAGTGGTGAGAGTAAATCAGCATAGGAAGGGCAGTTATATACACATCATGGGTGACTGGTACCTCTTGAGTCGGGGGAGCACGTGCACTGACTGGGAGTGGGGGTGGTCCCCCGGCAGCCAGTTTCACTGACAGGGGGGCCACCCATGGCTGATCTCACTCATTAACTTCCACCGCTTCTGGAAGTCCTGCAGCCACTTTGGAATATGTTAAAAGTTGGGTAGAAGACACAATTGCAAACTCATGCAGCTGCATTAGGAACTCAGCCTCTGCCTCTGTCTCCAGAGCTAGGGACAGACATTCAAAAAGCTGGAGCCTGAATTGATTTAATGTTTGCAGGTTAATCCAACCTGCCTAGATTAAACCAATTTGCAAGTGAAGAGACATTCAGGAAATGCAGGCACATGCCTGTATTGGCTCAGACCAGAAGCCGGGGGAGGGGGGGTGTTAGAGTGCTCCCTCAGCTGCAAGGAAGTTGTGCTGGGTGGGGTGTGGCCAGCCCTCTCAGTACTCTCAAGCGAACTGGCCAGGGATGGGGTTTAATTCCTTTCTCTCTGTCCTACTGGCACACACCTGAGCTGGGGTCTGCCTGGCACTCCCCCCTCACTACAGCAGTGGCAGGGGTGTGGCTAGATTCTGGCTGGCATGGCCCCCTGAGGCAGAGGGGGCAGGGAGGGGGTTTATTCCCCTCTGCGTCCCCTCTGTCCCTGGGGGACTGCAGCCGGGGTCTGGCAGCCCCAATCACTGCCACCGCCAGTTGCTCCTTGTGCAGAGTGAGCAGCAGAAGTATGGGTGAGCGGCAGAAGTTCCTTCCCTGGGTGAGCAGTAGAAGCTCCTTCCCTGCCCCCTCCGTCACATGCTGGAGGGAGGGAGGAATAACGCCCCCTCCCTACCCCCTCGCCTAAGGGGACCATGCCAGCCAGCCTCTGACCAAGTCTGTGCCCCCCTGCTGGGGTGGTGAAGGGGGAGGGACCCTGACGGGTTCACAGCCCCTCTCATGGTTTCCTGAGGAACACAAGCATCTTCCCGGTGGGAGCAGAGAGCACAGCCCCCTCTAAGGCTGTTGGGATGCTGGAGGACTCTGGTTTAACTTAAACCAGGAATGGATCTGGGACAGAAGTTTGAGCTCAGTCAGTTAAGTCTGATACTACATTCAAACAGGTTTAGTTCAAACTGGTTTCAACCATTTTGAAACTGTTTTTTGTGCACTGAACATCTGTTCTGTTACAAGTTTAAACCAGTTTCTGATCCAGAACATCCAGAACATCTGTTCTGTTACAAGTTTAAACCAGTTTACGTGTAACTTCTGTCCCTAGCCCTGGAGTCTTCTGATTGTTCTCAAACATTTGTACTTATGTGATTAGTTTTCTTAGACTTAGCAGGCTGCAACTGTTCCCAAATAATTTTTCTGATCTTGTTAGGCTGCAAACTTTGGCTTGAAGAGTGCAGCACATTTCTTTTGCAAATAAAAGGCTGTTTTGCTCTCTTGTGGACGGTTGTCATGTACGTTCCACAGAGTTTTTGTGTACCTACTAAAATTACTACTTAGAAGCATCTGACCAACAGGTGTGTGGTTTGGTACAAGTCAACTAGAGAGCCAATACTGGTGGCAAACAACAATTAGTAAAAAGACTGAGAATGTGAGGATGGTCCATAGAGCAATTCATAGATTCATTGATTGGAAGGGACCTCACAAGATCATCGGGTCCAGCTGCACCATGATCTGATTAATTTCCCCTCAGAGAAATGCAGGAGAATGAGAAACAGTTGTCCACACATCCCAGAAGGGCAAGGAGACAAAAAATGTTGAGAAAAATGGCAAATTCCAAGGAAAATGTGTAGAATCTACTGGCTTCAAAATGATCCTTTCTCAGAACCTAGTATTATAGGTTGCCTCCAAAGTCAAGAAGACACCATTGCATTAGTTAACTCAAAAAAGCTTGGACTGATCTACAACAAACTTATTTGTACCATGAAAGGATAATGAAAAGAAAAAGGTAAGGCGTTTTCAGCAAGTGTCATGCTTCTGTGATTTTTTCCCCCTCTCCTATTTGTTGCCTACTCTGTCTATTTAGATTGTGACCTGTTGGGAGTCAGAACTGTTTCTTACCATATGGCTGTAGAGAGCCAGGTAAACCGTGGGTCTTGGATCACTATTGGGGCCTGTAATACAAATAACAATAATAACACTATGTTCCACGTTCCCTATGTGCCATCTAGAAGCACTCAAGTTGCACAGTATTTTAGACCTTCTGGCATGAGAGAACAGGTTATTAATCCCCTAAAAATGCTTGCTTTATGTCCATGAACAGAAGTACTCTACCTTAGTGTCCCCTTGTACACATACAGCCACAGCTTCAGCACCTGTTTTTTTTTCCCTTTAGGAGCTGTCAACAACAAACCCCAAGCAAGTTCAGATTTGCCAGGCAGCCAGCGTCGTGCAGGTCTGGCATAAGGTGTGTGAATAAAATGAATGTGTCTTGTTGCGACTGATTAAAAGGAGCTGGGGAGGACTGTGAAGAACAATGCGCACGCACCATGTGGAGTGTGTATGGTGCTGAAAGGTAAGAGAGTGAAATGCTGCTGAAATATTGATAGGGCGGATAGGATTTGGAATGATTGACGGGGTGTGTGTGTGTCTTGGCAAGTTTAATTGGATTTGTTGGGGATGGAGGGTGGAAGAATGTGATGTATTTCCTATAATGGGTTTCTCTCTTGCGTTTTCTTTCTTTCTCTCTCTCTCTCTCTCTCTTTCCCCTCTAGGATTGATGTTCAATGAATATCCTGTTCATTGTCTGCATAGAAAGCCTATTCTCCTTTCCTCTGGAGTTGTTTTTTTTTTTTTTTTGGGGGGGGGGGTGAGAGAAGGAGGAATGTAAAACAAATTTCAGTGCATTTTATTCATTTCTTTCTTTCCGTTTTCAGTAAAGTGTGAGTAACTGTTGAATGATAGAAAACTTGCTAGCAAAAAACGGTAGTATTGACTAATACTTGGATGAATCCCAGTGTAATTTGTTAGGATACCAGTGAGCTATTGTTACCCATGTGCTCTGCTCAGACTTCATTTTTTTTTTGATTGAGCACAGAAAACAAGCTATTTCCAGGTTGACAGCAAGATTTGAACCTGGCCATTTGGCACCATATTCATTAGCCTCTGCCACAGGGGTGGGTGATTATTTGGGCTGGAGGGCCACTTAAGGAGTTCAGGTGAACTGTCATGTGCTGGGTCAATACCACCTCCACTCACCCCAGTGTGCAGGGACAGCACCTCCCCGCACTTGCCCGCAACAGTTCACCAAAATGCCATAAGTGGCCCCTGCAGGTAAGGCATGCTCAGCCAGGCAGGATAAGATAGGGGCCATGGATGGGTGGGGAATCCGGTCTCAACCTGTTGTGAACACCACATAGTACTGGGCCATGCTGCTCCAAAGCCACACTGTATTGGAGTTGCCCACTTGTACCTGTGCTGTGGCAGCAGGGGCTAGGTCACTGGTGTACACTCTGCCCCATCCTGGGTCAGGCCCATCATGATCCATTGTGTGGGGAGCAGATTATGGCTCTTCCCCAGCCCTGTGCTGTCACTGCCCTGTGATCCTGATCCTAGCCCTGGCCCCACCCACCAATCCCGCTCCCAAACACCACTCCCCGGCCCGCCCGTGGTTCCATCCCATCTGCCCAGCCGAGCATGCCCTGCCCATGGAGGTCCCAGGCTGGTCTTCCTGGAGACCTTGCCCATCTGCTTCATTTGGTGCCCTGGTGGTGGGTGTGGGGCAGATGGGCCAGGGCATCTGGGCAGCACGGCTGGGTCCGGCAATGGTGACACTGGCAGCGATAGCTGAAAGGAGCCACCACCACTGGGGCTGCTGGGAAGTAGAGTCTGGCTGCTGTGCTGCCCTAGTCCCACTGCGCGCCTAGGGGCAGTAGGACCCTCTGTATGCGCCACAGCCTGGGCTCCCCCTACAAGGCTATACCAGGGAGGCCAAGGGACCTATTATGGGCCATAGAAGCCCCCTTGGCTGCCTGGGCTTATTTTGCCCATCCCTGCTTTCCCACTTAAGGTAGTAACCCACCTAAATGGTTTCTGCTCCAGACTTCCATTTCTGTGTGGACCAGCCTCTTGAAAGGAGCAAAGACCCACCCTCTGGCTAGTGTGAAGAGTTCTGAATTCTGAGGTGGAACTAAAAGTTGATCCATATATTTTTCTCTGTTGGACTGATTCTGTTCTCACTTATTCTGGTGCAGATCATAAATTTTGCTGTTGTCAAAACGAGCCAGCAAAGAATCAGGTTGCGCATTTCTGCCTCCTGCAATCTTTTTTATACAAACCACTTCTATCACTTGTGTGTTTGATTTGCTTAGGCTGACAGCTCTGGGGGATGGAGCTGTTGCTCCCAACTAGTACAACATGGATAGCAACAGTAAAAGCTTCCTCCATGCTGCCTGACTAACATGACTCCATCTTGACCTGGACACACCCACCTCAAGCAATCAGAAGGTAGATTGCTCCCCATTTTCCCTCAATTACTGGACTTTCTTTGGTGATAAAAATTAAGGCAATTATTGCTAACAAATTCCTGTTGACTGTGACCTGGGCTTCAAACAACCAGGCTATATCACAGAAGAACATAGAACTGAAAGGTTTCTCCTCCCCATTGCAGGAGAGGGGAAATTCCACAGCCATGCTGTATTGGGGCTGCCCACTTGCACTTGTGCTGGGGCAGGGGCTGGGTCATGGGTGTACACTCCACCCCCTCCTGGGTCAGGACCATCATGATCTGTTGTGCGGGGAGCATTGCATTCACTAAAACTGCCTCCTGCAGTTTCCTACCTTTGCAGACCATCATGTTGTTTCATAGATTTCATAGACATCAGGGCTGGAAGGGACCTCGGAAGATCATCGAGTCCAGCCCCCCGCCCAAAGGGCAGGAAGTCAGCTGGGGTCATAGGATCCCAGCAAGATAAGCATCCAGTTTCATCTTGAAGGTGTTCAATGAAGGCGCTTGAACCACCTCCGGTGGCAGGCTGTTCCAGACCTTGGGGGCTCGGACAGTAAAGAAATTCTTCCTTATGTCCAGCCTGAAACGATCTTGAAGTAGTTTGTATATCTGTTGTTTCATAAACTGATCAGTCTCTATTTAAAACCAGCTTGTTTTTTGCCCCCAATGCTCCTGTTGGGAACCTGTTCCAGTATCTCATGGCTCTGATGGTGAGAAACCTTGTTATAGTTTTCATCCTACTTCATAAAGACCAAAAAACATACCAAGGAGTTGTTATAACCTTATTCCCAGTATTACTAGATGAAAAGAAGATTCTGAGTATGTCCTGTTTGGATAGGAGGAGAATTCTTTAGGAGCAAGTGTAAGGATTTCCTGGTATGGAAAATAGCGTGAACAACTGATGAAATCCCACTTAAATTTCCTCAGAGGTTAGTAGTTCTCAATCACTGTCAACCTGTGTTCAATTTGAAACACAAGTAACAGACTTTGCAATACATTTTTGATCCTAAGACCATCCAGGATGTCAAACGCATGTATCATGGTTACAGTGACTTCCCTAAAGTGAACTCAGGGTTTAAGGAAGCTCTCAAGCAGGGGTAGGATTAAAATCCAGCCTCCTAATTGATTGTATCTGGCCTATGGTGCTCTGCATGGGGCTGAGCCCAGCCTGTTCCCTCCCATGATAACCCACGCTGCACTTCCACCTGCACCTGCTGATGGCCCCGGCCAACATGCACAACATTCTGGTGGAGCTGCTTCTCATGCTGCTGCAACCACCTGGGTACTGTTTGGCTCTACCCACCTCCAGCAGCTCCTTCTCCTGCCCCTGTTACATTGCTCTGAGCAGTTGGTAGTATGGGGAAGCAATGGCAGCCATGGGGATGTATACCAGGCACTACATGCCCAGCCAGGTTGGGGGGAAGCTGCAGCCAGGCAGCTCCTACCCCAGCATGTGAGTCACCAGCTCCAGCTCCTGGTAGCCTTCCACGCACTTGGCCACCCAGTATGATGAGCAGCCACCTGTTGGCAGCTGAATGGGTGGAAGATAGCCCTGGAGACTGGCTGGGGCCAGGGCTGGGACCGGGGCAATGCCATTGGCAGGCAGATGGGAGCGCAGTGTGGGCTGCCCCAGGCAGGAGCAAGTGCGACTTGTCCCTGTGCAGAGCACCACAGGGCAGGCATGGGCCAGATGGGAGGGGGAGGGGTGCGAATTGCACCTGCACTGCACTGCCCGGGCAAGCAGTTGCATGTACCCCGTGCCTCACCCCCTCCTCCCTCCCTCACCCACCCCTAGCCACCTCTAGGGACCTAGCACACAGGCAGCCCCCCAACACAAATATATACCCCTATCCCCCACACACCCATCCCCCACACACCCTATCCTACACCCTTGTGCACTCCCCACACACCCACACCCACCCACACACCCACACAATAGACAGGCGTAGGCGTAAGACTTAATTTTGAGATATTATGCAATTGCCGCTGTATACACTGCTCAAAAAAAACATAAATCAGGGCAAACATTATTTTTTAAATACAATTAAGATATAGTAAATGTTTTGTTTTTAACATATTATTTGTTTTCCATCTATAATCTTTTAAAATTACATCTAAAATATTTTGTGTGTGCAGGCCTTGACAGCTCACCAAAACTCATTAAGTGGCCTACCAGCTGAAATAATTGCTCACTCTTGCTCTAGAGGGACATATAAGAACATGGACTTACCAACTTGCTTAGTCAGCTCTGAAGCAACATGGCAGGAAATACAGCAGGATATTTTGAAGCAGTTTGCCTGTTTTCAAATAACAAGCTTAATGTAATAACGTCAATATGTAGTTTCAGATTCAAGGATCTGTTTTCACTGAAACAGAATAAAAACCAAACTATCAGTCAGATACCTCATTTCCATCATGTTAAAAGCCAGTTTCAGTGGCAGCTGAATTTCTGAATTCTCTAGTTACTTACTCTAGGCTGCTTTGGCATGAGATGAATTTCTCTCCTTTGGACTGATTAGAAGAGTTCTGGAAAGAGGGAAAGTACAGGAGAGCATTCATCACTTATTTATTTGTTTGATCAGATTTGTTTCTACTAGTATGTTTGCTAATTCAATTTCTGAAAAAACATATTGATGCAAGAAACCTAGAATATTTTTTTTCTGCTATGGATGATGGGTGCAGCCTTTAATATGCCTTTTTCTATATGGAAAGCCTGAGTTTCAAAATAATAACAGAGGCAGGATTTGTGAAGAGTTTACCTACATCCTTATTACTCCTTCATTAACTTAAAACCTTTCATCTTGTGCTTGCTGTGAATCTGTCCAGTTTTTCTAGATCTTAACTCTATGGTCAATTCTGTTTAATTCTAGCACCCTCTGCTGTGGATATCTATAACAACAGATTACTTCGTTATTGTTGTTTTATTTTTCCATTTTTTTTACAGCCCCTGTTATATATTGAAAGATCTGTGGGTATAATACAACCAGGGTACAGACTATACCAGATAAATGCAGCTGCCTCTAGTGTGAAGAGATGTCATCTAGAAAGTGCACATCATTTCTTAAGCCATTGTAGGAAGGTTCCTCTTTTCAAGTGTTTCCTTATGCTGAGGGAATTGTCATCATACATATTGAAGAGAAGACATGGGAGACCAGCTTCTAGATTAGAGAAGTGTCCAAATCTCTCTCTTTTAGATGACATTTTAGGATTGTAACATTCATAGATTAATATCTAAATTTGATAACCATTCGACTGATTGATTTTAGATCGCCCTTAAATTATCTAATTGAGCAATCATTCACAATGTTTGGCATCATCTGAAAAATCACACCACAATTGCAACCAAGACTTTCTTTGATTCTCCATTTATGGAGTTAGGTGTCCACATTTTCCATGAATTGTCTGGATGCGATTCAGAGAGGACCAAATCTTTCTCAGTAGGTCAAATCCTGGCTGGGGATTGTAGAGTTGCTGATGATGTATTTCTGCAACGGGTTGGTATTTGCCCAGGCTTCCCTCCATTGTTCTTCATGCTTTTGTTATCATCATAGAGCTTCTTGGCATATTTTCAGAAGGGTTTTATAGATTTGAGCCTATTCAGTGGTAGCGTGGTGATCAGGAGGTTTGGGTTACCAATGGCCTTATGGTATTCCCTCACGCATGTAACACTGTGGCAGAGCTGTTGGGGAGCAATGTTCACTAGGACTGGAAGCAATGGTAATGTCATACGTTTTAGCATTCCTAATATAATCCTTATAGCTGCCTTTAACTGCATGCTTTTGTTCCAGACTGGAAAGCAATATTCTGTTGCAGAGAAAACAAGTGCTAGAGTGGCTGTTCGAAGCATGGTTGCATTTGCTCCCCATGTTGTTCTGCCCAGTTTATGCACACGGTTAACTCATGCTTTCAGTTGCTTGGCAACATTCCGTAGAAGTTCATGAACGATGAGGCTCCAGTCGAGAGTTAAGCATGAGACCTTCCCAAAATACTTCAGCATAACTGCTTGTCCACAGAAAGTGATGGCGAGTTTCTGGTCCACATGGGTGTTATTTAGATGAAATGACATGATGACAGTTTTCCTTGGATTTGGGTGGATTCTCCAACATGTGAAAAATTCTTCAAGTGACTTGAGATCTTTGCAAAGATCTCTCTGGATTTCAGCCTGGGTTCTTCTTTGAGTAGCAAGTGCCAAGTCATTGGCATAGCTAAATTTCCAGCTGGTGGTGACAAGAGGGTCACTTATGTATGCATTAAAAAGTGCTGGTGCACGCACTGATCCTTGTTGGGAGACCATTATTTAGTAGATGGGTTCTGCTGACAGTGTTCCTTAGATGGACATGATATTGCTGGTTAGACAGGGCCGTTGATAATAGGCAGAGGGTCTCCTGGAACCTGATGACCCTTGACAATTTCAGCAGGAGGCCATCTCACCATACAGTATCATAAGCTGCTAGTAAATTGATGAAAGCAGTTCCTGTGATCTCTTTGCGCTGGTATCCAGTTTAATATACGTAGTGAACATCCAGGGCAAAAGCCAGCCTGTTCCAGTGGCATAACCTTCTTGATGATGGAAGACATGTGAACCAGTAGCATTCTTTTGAGAAGCTTATTCATCATACAAAGCAGGGGTACAAGGTGGAAGTTTTTTGGGTCTGTGGTTGATTTTTCCGGGTTTTGGAATAGCAATAACCTGCATATCTTGGGAATTGTGTTTGTGGTCATTATATTAGAGAAGAGTCTGGTCAACCAATGATGTCCTTTTTGGCCAGGATGGTTTAAGAACTTAGGGTAGATCTAATCTACCCATCTAATTCTGTAGCCTTCCCTGATCTGGTAGATCTTATGGCTTCATTGACCTCTTCTTCAGTGAAGGGAGATGACAGGGCAGTTTTTGGTGCACATCCATCATTGATTGATAGAGTTGAGAGCCCTTCCTTGCTGTCTAGTCTGGCAATCCATAAGGGTCTTTCCATCCAGCAGTATTTTTGAGGCAACAAATTACATTTATAGATATACTGATGGTCTTATTTGTTGGTGGTAGTGCCGCTGCCAGGTGTCTCAGGAGGCTCCAAGCTTTATCGCTTAAGTGTGTGAAGTCTAATGACTCCATTGCTTCAGTCCATCTTTGTCTTCTGAATTCATTTAGCAAGTTCAAGAGAGCTTTGCCAAATTCTGGATTTCTTGAAGCTGCTTCATTCACTCCAACATAGAGTATATTCCACCTGGTAGCCCCTGGTGATGTGTGATCAGGCTGATTTGAGCACAAGCTTGGTGAAGTGCTCAAAATTTTCTGGTGTCAGTGGAATCCAAAAATCAGTGAGTTCAATACCCTCAGTAAAAGATTCCCAATTAGCCTTTCTGAAGTTATATCATGGCACAGGAATGGATGTTATTGTTGGAATGTTAACCCCTATGCGTATCAGGACCAGCCTGCGCTGGCTATTCAGGAAATTGTTTAATACCATTCTTGAAGCACACAAAGGTTCATCTTGAGCTATCACGTGACAAAACAGAGATCAGGGTTTACATCCTTTCTCCCTTGTGTGGAATGGAAGCTGCTTCGATCTTTAGCATCAAACAGAAGGAACAGGTTTTTTGTCATTGCCCAGTCAATGACCTGTTCTCCACAGTTTTTATCAGCTGTGTAGACCTAAGCCATGTGATGGCTGTTAAAATCGCTAGCAAAAACTATGGGATGGTTAATGGTAGGCAGCATACTTGGAATCCATGTAGCATTTGGAGGTTTATATATATTTATCATGGATACATCCTGAATTTTAATGGAGATAGCTATAGGTGTATTGTTTTCCAGATTTGTTGCAGCAATATATTTAAAGCCAGATTTCACATATGTTGCTATTCTGCGTTTGGGATGGTGGTGGCAACTAGCAGAAATCCTGGGATCTTCATTTTTAAGGCTGTTTCATTGTTAATTATGTGGGTTTCTTGATGCAGTAGCACATCAGTCTTATGGAGTTTGAGTCATAGTCCCAAGAAATCACACTTCGGCTTTGATAGGCCCTCCACATTTAAGTGACACAAACATAGTGATGGTCCCACGATGCAATAAGTTTGGCTCTGAAAAAGGTCTTTGGCATTGTAATCCTGATTGGGAGGCTCTTTACAGGCATTTGATCATCGAGTTGATGACAATGGTTGTGCTTTAGCATGTAACAGGCAGATCATGAGAAGGTTGTTGTCATCTTCTTCCCCAGCATCCAAATGAAGCCTGTTATCTCAGTATATCCAAACTATGGAGGGGGATACCTGCAATCTGTACTTGGCTCTGGATATAGAATCAGCCATCTAGAGTTGCAGCACCTTGAAAGCCTTTGATATTCAGCCAGCTATAGATTGCTGGAGTGTATCATATTCCTGTCTTACCACCTCTAGCCTCTGGATGTGCCAGCTCTGTACAATCTGGAGATTCCCTTCTACAAGGAGAATCTCAATTAGCTCAAGTTGATTCCCATCTATGCTACCAGAACAAGGCCTGGTTCTGTCCCATTCTTTCTTTTTGTCTTGAGAGAGGTTTATTGGCTGCAAAATGTGAAAATATATCAAATAAATACTGGGAAACAGAAATCAGCCTAATTTATGGAGAGAGAATTCTAGGAGTTACACTTTAAACTAAAACTTTGTATTTTTCCAGTGTCAGGCTGAATATTTGGATCAGTTTTTTGGGAGACATGAAGTGAGTGGATGCAAGTCCCAGCTGTGATGTAACCAATAAATAAAAGAATGAAAGCTCAGTAAACTGTTGCAGTGGAGTGGGCTGTGGCCAATTCATCCACATTTGTGTGTACAGTATACAGAAAGAAAAATCAACCTCCAGTTCTTCACATGTTGATGGAAAGTTATGACCACAAAACCTCTGAGGACTCAAAACCCCTATTTTTTCCAAGACACCCTCATTTTTCCTTTTGTGCATACAAAAGCTGGATCTGTTCCCACCCTTGCTGTCAGAGAAAAACTGAAACATTGACAAAGATGACCATATTTCCAGAGGAGCAGTTCCAGATAGCAAGTGAGCTGCTCTCTGTATGCAGCACCTCCTTGTTAACGATTAAGTGTTTGTTACTAACCCTCCTTCCCCGTGTGTTATTTTGGCTTTTAAAAATCAATATTTATAACAGCAGCCGCCCTACAAATCAATCATTTCCCTCTCCACCCCTCCAAATCTAACTGTGCAGCTCACAGAACTAAGCTGCTCTTGGGAACTGTTAAACTAGGGCACAGAACAGTGAAAGCCTTCTTGTCAAACTTCCAGGAGCAAATAGCAGCAGAGAGGAGGCTTAGCAGTGCTGAATAAAATAACAATAATAATACAATATTGATCTCAAAGAAATTTACAAACATTAGTGAATTAAGCTCAACAACACTGCAACAGGCCCATGTTATTACGCCCATTTAGCAGATGAATAAACTGAGGTACAGAGAGCTTAAGCAATGGGACCAGCTTTACACAGGGAGTCAGTGTCAGGAAGAAAATTCAAAGTTTCCTGACCCCAACATTCTTGTTTTGGGAGGGAAAGAATATTCTTGTTATCAACATTTACAACTGTAACAAAACATGCCAGTTTTGAGACCAGCTGCAATCTACAACCATAATGAAACATGCCAGTTTGGGGATTTTATTGCAAGCTCAAAGCTCAGAGCAGGTTTATGGAATAACTGCATGTCTGGTTTTGACTGATGTAAGGACAATTCTTAAAATAGATGAAAGCTGGGCTTTGAGATTTGGGCCCATAATCTCTGTCCCTTTTGCATTGCTTGGGTGTCAGAAGGTGGATTGAAAGCTGCCTTATCCAGCTAGATGGAAATTCCTCTTTCAGGGGAAATCAGGACAGTGTCTTTTGGGATCTACCCCACCCTCCCCAGTGGAGAAAGACAAAAAGCATATGAAACAACATGCTGCATTCCATTTTTCCCAGCCAATGTATTGAGCCCAAGAGCTTGTTATAAACTGGCGTAGGTTAGAGTTGATGGAGCAGCTCCAGAGTAACAGAGAGAAGGGTCAAGCACACAGAAGGTGAAATCATGCAGTGTTGCACTGACCCAACCAAAGATGCTGCGGTTAAAACAGGTTCCCCAAAGACATTAAAACTTCTTTGGACAGGAAAATCCCAAATGACAGCTTATATTTTCTTAATGGATTTCCTTTAAGAAGAAAGGAACTGGAAAAAACAAACAAAAAAACCCAAAGAAAACCCATGCATCTAAAAAGAAAACGGCTTCAGCACAGTCAGAGAGTTTATTCCACTTCCAATACAAAACGCCAAACGTGCCTTGAAATTCATGTCCCATCAAAGTTCAAGGGGGCCCATATTGTTGGCCTGTTCAGTCAAAATGCTCCAGCCACTTATTATAAGAAGATTGCACTCCAGGGACTGACTGAAAAAATATGATTTAGTGAAAGCTTGTACCCAAAACACATCATTGGCCTCTGATCTCTGAACATTTAAATATTTCAAGCTTACAAGCGGACGCTGTCACGAGGACAGACCCTGATCCCTAGCTGATTCTAGAACATCTGTTGAGGCATTTACCAAGTTAATAGATTAGCTATGAGAATCAGGCAGGTGTTTTTCACCAAAGCCAGAAAACATCAAAATCAGATTGCCCTCCAAGTCTTTCAGCACAGGCAATCGAGTTAGAATGACTCATAGAGTCTAACAGATAATAAAACACACATAACATTTGCTTTAAGGTACAGGTGGGGATATTTTGTACTGTGCTGAGGAGAAAGAAAAACTAACTCTATTTGGGAATAGAGTAATTGAATACAGATGGGAGGAGGCAAATGAAAGAATTTAGCAAATATCTCAGTGGAATAGCTAATGGGAATGAGACAGAATAGGAAATTAAAAATTATTCGAAGCAGATGGACCATTCTTTGAGTTTTTTAAAATTTATTAGGGCTGCGAAAAAAATGTGTCTGTTTATTTTCCACGGCCATGAAATTAATGACTTGGTGAGTTGTGCTTGTGCAATTTTATGACTGCCATGTCATTTGTCATAATTTGGGTGCTGTTTGATATGGATTTATGAATATTTCCTTCCCCCTCCCAATGTGATTTATGGGTGTTGGTCATATGTGAATTAGACTGTCACCTTTAGTATGAAAAAGTACAAATGACAGATTATAAAAAAGTACTCAAGTCCTTGGAGCTAGAAAGCAGGGTTCACAATCAACTCCCTTGCTTCTTCATTGGGAGTTTTTGTTTGGAACTGACAATTAAACGTTTGGATTGGAGTCAAGCATATGGGAATATTGAAAGGCTTGAGTAGATTTGAACTTATCTGAACTTCACCTGTGAAACTGAATTTGAGTCATCTTTTCCCTGTACTTTGAGATGGAAATGAAAAATATCATGTAAGACATTTTCTAAAGGAATGGATATCTGATATCTGGAGAAGGAGTGTGGTAAAGTAAATCTTGCTTCCAGTAATACTACTAGATGATGCTTCCATGGAAGGTGAAACCATGTTCCTGCCCCTCTGTAGTTATGGAGGGCAGTACATAGGAGTGAAGAGAAATACTTCATGAGCATAATGACAGCATATTAATGTAATTTGATATAGATCCAAAAGAGCATTACAAACTGATATGCAAATGTCATCCATCGCTAGTGATATGTGTCAACTGTTTAGTAACCGAGAACGATAACATGGGAAGTGAAACACAAAATCACTGGTCATCAAGGGCTAGTGGCTGGCCCTTTGGCTGGGCAGGAGCCATATGCCAATTTTGAGAGTCTCCAATCAAGTATTGCTTCCCTAGCTAAAGTGAAAAATACTGGATAAAGCTCTTGGGAAGGAATGGACAACTTCAGTTTGCTTGGCAATAAGGGTGAGCAGCCAAAACACCAAAGCAATTTTCACAGAGAGGAGTAGATGAACCAGTGAAAGGGAGCCCCAACTTCCTGTTCTGTCCAATTAGTCTGTGCTTGGGAGGGAATAGTTTTCAAGTGTTTTGTATAAGAAGGTTAGAGCTAATGGCAGTTTGCATGGGTTTGGTGGGAATGTGTGGAATTCAGCTCATGATGAATTGGGTGGCAAAAATAGAAAGCAGAAAGGAAAAAAAGAAGACCCCAAATTAAGCTCGCTTCAAAAGGCATTGAGATGCACCGCTGAGGAAATCTGAAATGTTTCCAGGTATTCTGTGCAAAACGGCGTCGGAAAGCATGACTGCACACATCCACAAAGACTGGTCGGGGACATGGGCCCATGCGGATGAAAGGTTATGACTATATCAAAAACTTTGGGGGACCCAGTCTGTTATTTCTGTGTGAAACTGATCACATTTTTCATAAGAAGAAAAGCAAGAAGCTTCTTTAGCAAACAAATGTCATATTTGCCACAGTGGTAGCAGCTAGTATGTATTACTTTCGTGTCTTTCATACTACGTGCTACAGGCATAGCCTAGCTCCGGCTGTCTTTTGCCACAATAAATCTGAGCCCTTTCATTTGAGCTGAGTTCAGAAGTGACGTATTAGGTGACTTCAGATGACCAACAACCCTGCTTGGGACTGACATTTCAGGAGAAATATTGGAGAAAGTGCTACACAGCTGTTGTGTCTATGTTGATGGATTTCAGAAATCTCTCATTGCCTGGAAGAATGCAACATAGATCTTTTTACATTTGAAAAGGGCATATCACCAGTTTATTCCCAGGCTCTGTATTGACTAGAGCTCTGCAAATACTGTACATACATACATACATACATACGTACATACATACATACATACATATATATATATATATATATATAATTTAAAGCAATTATAAAAAATAATTTTGAGTTGACTTAAATTGATTTTTTTTTCCTTCAAATTATCAGCAAATGAACAGTTGAGTGAATGTTTTTGTTTGGGATCAAACTAACATGTTTTGTTCTAACCAGCATGGATTGTTTTTGTTTGTTTGTTTGAACTTGAGTGGTTCTCAAAGGTTGTCATTGTTTTTATTTGAAAAACATTTCCACAAAGTCATTTTTAAGCTAATTTTTTGTTTAAAAAATGTCAAAACAAAACATTTTGACTTTTTCAAAGATTTTTAACACCAACACCTAGGCAAGATTGAGGTGAATCTTTGAAGCATTTCAGTGTCACTGAATCTCCTTTTTTCACTGAAAAAGTTTCAGCCAAAAATGTGTTCCCAGCTCTGTTGTATATCTTTCTGCCTCTTTGTGCAGTCAGTTTAATTGCCATGTGAGTCCTGCTTTATACTGTCTTGCATTTTGAAATTAGTGAATTAAATATGAAATTCTTTTTGCAAAAACAATTATAGGATATGAGGGGAAAGATTTTTTTTGATACTGGAGAAAAGTAATGTTCTCTGTGGGTTTGGCTTAGAGCAATCCTGACCAGATCTGGCTTTTAAAAAGCCAACCCGCTTATGCCCTGTTACCATAAAGAAATTTGCCAGGAAAGCAGGTGTCTAACTGTATAGGCAATCAGATTACAGAGCAAAGTAATCATGATTTCCTATTTTGAGCATAGTTTTCCATGTTAGTATATGTTCCTTCTAAGCGAGGGAGAAGGAATTGGACAAAGACAAGGACAAGGGCAGAGAATGACTGTGATTGTGCAATTCCATTAGGCAAGTAGATTTAATTTGGATTTTATTTTATTCCATTTAAATCAGTTTAAAAAGGAGAAAATCCCTGATACTGCTGTCATGTCATATATGTGTTGGAGAGCTCTTAAAATGTAGTGCTATGTTCTCAGGAGGCACTAGTTGCACATGCATGTCAATGACCTTCAGCGAATCACAGCTGCAAGGGTTCTTTAAGGCATGCATGCTTGGCTTTGACACCCTTCAATTTATGGCATGGCTTAAGTTTTTGTACCAACGGTAACGTTCCCTGAATGGTTTTCATCCAGATGGTCTCAGAGAGGATAAGGTTGAGTAAGATTTATTCACTGAGAAGGGATAATGTAAAATAAAAAAATTACAAGGATACTGCAGTTATGCGACTCATGTCTCATTGGCAACCTCCTGAAATATGGGGAAATTCCTCTTTTGTTAAAATAATAGAAGTTGCTGCTTTTAACAGGAACAAAGCCTTTTGTGGTCTGTGTGCCTTTGGATGGCACAGAGGATTTCAAAAGCTATAAGAACAGATGTCCTGGTTTGAGGTCCTCTGAACGAGCAAAAGGAGGTATAATATATGATATAAGCTGATGTTGAAATCAGTAGAGCTGTGATTGATTTACACCAGTGGAGAATCTGAGCAAGGAAATTTTCAATCTTGATATGCTCACTACATTTCTGGAAGCTGGGTATTTCTCAAGGCAAAAGTGGGCATGAAGGTAATACCAGAAATATTTTGAAGGCTCAGTCTTGCAAGATGCTGAATGCCCTGACGTCAATTTAGCCAACCAGTTGAGTATATCCGGATTTTTTACACAGGAGATTATTTTCATTAAAACAAATGTGAATTGTTCCTGGTCTTAAAGGGAAGTATGGGCTGAAGATACTTTCCCATGTTTTTATTTATCTCATCTTTCATGGCAAAATATTATTGTTCCTTATCACCAGCTGCCGGCTAGACTCTAGAAGCCAAGACTTTCAGAATTAGCTACTGATTCCAAGTGCCCCATTTGTGAATGTCTCATTTGAGACCTATTAAAAGAATCTTATTTTCAGAGGAGGGTTGCTGAGCAATTACTTAAAATCAGATCTCTTTTGGGGATCTCACATTGACCCCTGAAAAATCAAGCATTGCAGATCACTAGTGACATTCAAAAACCTTGGTCCTGATATACAGCCCCTCCAAGAACAAGTGAAAAGTTGGTCCTTTATGCCTGAGAAATGGACTCAATACAATAAAAATGGTTAATTATATATAAAATAGGGGTCATTGTGTCACTGTAAATGTAAAGCATGCCTCCTGCTGCAGGGCTCGCATCAATATTGTTTGAGAGGAGTAGCATCAATGTATTGTAATAGTCTTATTTTAATAGGATTGCACAGTCATCAGTCTCCAGGTTGATATGATGGCTATACACAGAGAACATGGGCATCCAGACAAGCAAGAAACAAAACCTATCTATCACTCTCAACCTGAAGGTGGTGTGATCATTATGTTTACATTGGTAATAAAATACAGACAAATAAAGTGTTAAAGTCCATGGAAATGTTAGGGCATAAGTGAAGGGAACAAGAAATATAGAAAGATAGCATCACAGTAAATTCAGCTGTGACATATTTGGAGGTCATTATTCCTTTGACTCTTATTGTCATGGAGTAAAATTTGAGGCCTTCTCTATCCAGCACTCCTGAAAGGCAAAGTAATTTTAAAGATTCAGTGGTACATTTTTTGATTACCCAAATAACTGTGGTTGGTCACTCCTATTGATGCACATGCCCCACTCAATGATGGTGAAATTCCATGCATGATATAGGGAGACTAGGCTAGAGAGTGTTGGTGACTTTATAATTTGTATGGCAATAGGACCATGTTGGATTTTACTAGGCAGCATTCAAGTGTGTATCTCAGCTACAAAGGAAATGGATATTTACCAGTGTTACCCAGATTAGCGGATCAGATCCTTGTGTTCCTGTTTACACTGATATAAATAAAGCAGCAACCCTATTTACTTCAGTGGAATGACTCCAGGTTTACGTAATGGAGGGCATGTCTACACGTGACCTTTACTGTGCAGTAGTTATCACACATTTACACATGCACTCCTATTTGGCTGGAATAAACTAATTGATACTTCAGCAAGATAGTACTTATCTTTACTGTAGACTCTGGTCTGGCCTGCTAGCTGCCTGCTGGCTAGCCCCACACTGAAGTACCCTCATGCCCCAGCCAGCCCTTCTGCAGTATGTTGAGCTGGGATGGGGAGCAGCCCCAGGTTGGCAGGCTGCTGATTCCAAGTGCCCCATTTGTGAATGTCTCTCCTAGACTCCTTGCTAGGCAGTGTTGCTCCAAACCTGCTCAACATGCTATGGTCCTGGGCGCACGTGTAGAGCAATGAACTCTAGAACAATAAACTCTGGAGTTAATTCATGCTTATTAATATGCATGTGTAGACGTGCCTGGAGTGTAATGAAGAGCACAATTTCTTGCCAGACCATGACGCAGGAAGAAAAGAGCTCTGATTCTCAGGTATACCATACCACTCTGATAGCGTAAAGTGACCTAACATAGGCAGGATTAATTCTAGTTGCATTGAATGCACATTTATTCTGCCAGCATCACTTATACCTTAAAGTATGGTAAATAAGAAAAAGACCATGTTTGAGTCATCAGTGGGCTCTTCATTTTCCTGATGCTTACACCTTTTGTATAAACTTCTTTGAAATATATATAAATTCTTTGAATTAAAGTCTGAGAGAGTGCTTGCTCGACAGACCTGGAGATTGATGCCTTTGAGACCCACAGCAGAAGTCCAGTTCAGGCAGTAGTAGTGAGGGCTTCTCCCACTAACATGCCTCCCCCTTGGTCTCTAGGAGGCGGTTCATATCCCATACTTCATTTGTTTCTTAGTCCTATCTTCTGTGAATGGCAACAAAAATGTTGCCAAGTTGTGGCATGCGCATTTATCTGCTAGGAACATGATCCAGAACAACCAACCCATTTCAAATAGGCTCCAAGCAGCAATGGGAAACACTCTTGTTCAGTATTTCAATTAGCTGGATTTGAACTAGAGACCCAGAAGTGAAAAGCTCCAACTTTCTTTCCTTAATCCCCTGAGCAGTTCAGTCTGCCTCACAATGTCTTTTAAAACAAATGTAAACCTGGTGTGTAAAATGAAATCCAGGAGTGAAAAGAAAACCCAGGATGAAGTCTGAGTCTGTTTTCTTCTTTAGCAAGCTTCTTCACTAGGAGTGACCCTGGAAAATTGTTCTCTGATTATTCTCTTGAGAGATGACTCTAATTTCTTGCTGCTGTAGATAGCCATATGATCAATTGTCATCACTCATTGCCTGATGATGGGTCATTACTTACCAGTGAATACTTGGGGGAAAAGCACATGCGACTTCCATTAGGAGACATATTGCACCTACATCAAATATGAAGTGTATAGTAAGTTCTCATTAATAACATTTCAAGACCATCCTCTTAAAGTTTCTTGCACAGAAGCTGCCTTCAGCATGGAAAAGCTATAATGCTGAGGCCTTTTAAAAAAAGTCTTGCTGCTTGTAACTAAGAAAGCTTGTTCACCTTAAGACAAAAAATATTTTAATTGGTTGTCCCAATAGAAGATCATCTTGTAATGAGGAAGGTAATGCATTTTATTCATTAATTTTTTTCTACACTAAGCAACTCTCCTAGCTTTGAGCACTGTGTATATGCTTAATGGACTATGGAACATCTTGCTTTGCTTGGGTTCTGTAGTGACCTAAGAGCTTCAGAATGGCTCACAGAAACACAGGCCATCCATTTCCTGTAATGATTTTTCATTTTCTATCCAGCACAGCTGAGATCCAAACCAGCAGATGGATCCACAATAGGTGTAAGGCAGCACACAGATTGAAATCAATGGAACCCAGAGGAGGCATCCCCAGCTGAAGATCTGTTTCCATGCTGTAAAGGTGGAAGGTCCCTGTGGGCAACAAGGACAGCTTTCTAGCTTACTGAATGGATTCTTCACAGACCCAGTCTCTGTCTAGGGCCTGAGTCACAAGGACAGGGGTTGGAATGAAGATCAGCAGAAAGGTAGGCTAAGGTGAAATAGGAAGGGAAGAAGTCATTGTTTTGGGTCAAGTACAGTCAAAAAGCCTGAGGCTGAAACAATTCAATCTTTGCAGGTGAATCTAAACTGTGTAGATTAAGCTGATAAGCAAGTGACCATACTGATTTACTTTTGGT
This sequence comes from Alligator sinensis, assembly GCF_000455745.1. Lineage (NCBI taxonomy): Eukaryota > Metazoa > Chordata > Crocodylia > Alligatoridae > Alligator > Alligator sinensis. The sequence continues at coordinate 3,515,666 of NW_005841852.1, forward strand.
TCTGGAAATGCAGCCACATGCCTGCAGTGGCCCAGGCCAAAAACCAACGGGCACTAGAGCATTCCTCCCTGCTTGGCTGGAGCAAACAGCTTGGGCCAAGGCTAGCCCATACACCCTGCAAGTTGGGGAAGTGTTTTCAGGGGAGGTGCAAAGCAGCCTAGGATGCTGGGGACTGTAAGTTAACTTGCATCTTGAGGGGATGTGGGACAGAAGTTCAATAAACTGATTGAACCTAAATCAATTAAATCTGATACTACAACCTTCCAGGTTTATCTTAAACTGGTTTTGGCCATTTTGAAAGCAGTTTATGTGCACTGAACTTCTCTTGTGTTACAGATTTGAACTGGTTTCTGATCCCTTGTACCAGTTAGTGTGTAATTTCTGTCCCTAGCCTTGGTGTTCCAGAGATGGTATAATTAATACAGAATATGGTCAGATTTGGGGTCATCTATTCATGCTCCTACATTAGTTCCAATAAATGTGCATGGCTTAAAAGCTCGAGGTAATGATGTGCTCTGGGTGTAGCACTGGCACCACTCATTGACCAGACTGCAATATCAGGGAATTCAAAAATCTTCTAGAGAAGACTGGATCTGTTAGTGTCCATGCCAATCCACTCCCTGATATCTCAGTAGGAGCTGCAAGCAAAGGTATTCATTGCTGATTATAGCAGTGCTTGATTCAGACCTGGGCACTTACCTACTAAGGCCCAGACAAGTGAGCAACTTCTATAATGCACCAGGTAGCCATCAAGTAGTAATAATACTTGTATACCACTGAAATGACTGTATTGGAAAGTACTATATGACCATTTCTTATCAAAATGCTCTTCCCAGTGCTCTCACACTGCAGTGAGGAGTCTTGTCCCATTAGATGCAGTAGGAAGTAGACAGTTCTGCCCATTTCTCTCCTGTCCATGTTATGTCCACAGTACAATCCCAGTAATGAAGCTGCGAATCACAGTATAGATATATCCTGTCATGAGAGCCAGTCCAATGGCCTCCGATGCATCATTTGTCAGGTGAACTTAGACCTTAGACTTTTTGTTCATCAGTTGGCTAGCCACACACTGCATTTTTACAAAGCTGTTTAATGTTTGAAATTATTTTGCAGGTACGTCTTTGTGAATAGATGTCATTTTGTGGTTTCCACAGAAATGTTTGTTGTGACAGCTCCTTTATCTGTTTCTTCTACCTTCTAATTAAACAGATTACACCCTCTAATTCAGCTACCTTTAAATAGCAAAGAGTTCTAGGCTGGGAGTGAAGCTGAAGGAAGCTTAAACATGAAGCCCTACTGAAATTAATTCAGAGCTGGCACCTAAATCCCTTCAGTTCCTTCTGAAAATTCTAGCTCGGTTGGCATTTTCAAGTCATATGAGACTGAAAACTTGAAATTGAAATAAATGTGGGCTTTTAGTACCACTTATATGAATGTACTGAGGTACCTTACAGTGGAGAGAGGTGCCTAGTAGAGTTTTCAGCAGCTCCTAAGCAGGTTTAGGTGTCCAAATCCCCAAAAATGTGACTGAGAATTAGGCACTTAATGTGCTTGTATAAATCCCACTAGGCATCTATTTATCTTCAGGCACCTAAGTTAACTGCATAGTTGGCCCTTTGGCACTTGTGCAAAATCCCATGATTCAAGTCCACACAGTTTTACTCTAGATCTACAAAACAATATCACACTATTATAACATTAAAATGATGCCAAAGGGTACATTTTACAATGCAGAATTCCTCTATGGCACCATCTACTGACTCCAAAACAAGCAAATTAGAACTAAGCTTCCGGCAGCAACTGCATTACCATCAGAAAGCAACAAATGTGTTTCTCCTTTGGTTATCATTTAAAACTTAGTTCAGGGATGATATAATACTCAGCAAATAAACTTGCCTTAGTGTAATGGTTGCAAAGCCCAGTGGAAGAATACTTTGTAGCATGGGTCTTACACCAACAGCTTAGGTTCATAATTCCAGGTGCAAAACTGCCAAAGTGCATAAAAATGTGAAGATCTTGTGGTAGACATTTTGTTAGCGTTAGAATCAGGGTAGGGAGAGATCTGTTTTAAGCGGGCCATGGGTTTGAGTATCTTTCTAGTCCTAATAAAAATAGAGGAAGATGAAATGAGACTGCTTTAATTTTAGAATGTTCCTGGACATCAGATTGTTAATAATGTAGAGAAATGAGAAATAAAAGATCTTGCTAGAGCATATCCTAAAGCAAAGTTAAGTAAAGCACACAGCTATGATGCTGATTGTTTTCACAGGTGTTGGCACCATATGAATTAAATGGAGAAAAAATGGTGAAACATTTATGACTCATTAGAATTATGTGGTTTTCTATCCTGTCCTAACAACTGAAAAAAGGTGTAATTTACATTTGCGGCCAAATGGCGTAAAGTAACATTATATATTACCAACATGAAAAGAAGAGGCTTCCAGATGACTACTATGCTAGATTTCTGCAGCTCTCAAATCCTGGATTTTCAGTTTTTCATGTGGACTTTTGAGCTAAAATTATGGCCCCATAAAAAACAAAAGGAATATAGTAACTGTGAGTATACTGAACATGTGGTTTCAAGCAGCTAACAACTATATGCTACATGCAGCACCTTTACATCCAGAATATATTTCTTCTTTTCATCAGAGAGTGCTGAGTAGAGACCAAAAGCACCGCGTCCGTTGTCTTTAAACAAATAAAACTCTGCATCTTCCACTTTCCTCTCTCCTTCAGCGTTTAATTCTTTATATTTGAAGTGCTTTGCAGCAGATTTTAAATATTTGCATGTAAAAATTATCTTGACAAGCTGATCAATAGCAGGAAAGTAACAAATAAACAAACAAATCCCTATCTACAGTATTTCAGCTTCTAGTTTCCTGACCTGCTGAATGTTTGTTTTTCCTATTGTAAAATCTGCATTGAAATACATTCAAAATGGAGTTACTGTGGCCACTTTCATGGAAGGTCTAATACTTTAACATGTTCATGGTAGAAGCCTTGCCTTCCCATATAGCACAGGGTTGGCTAAAGAAACAAGAAGCTGATGTATCAGAACCTCAGGGCTGTAGATGAGTCTTCTGGAAGAGAATGTGTTGTAGTTTTTGTCCAAGCCTCTTTTGCACACAGCTAATAAACCAAAACAAGGAAGTTTTACCGGGTTCTATGAGAACATTTTTTTCTTTTCTCACCAGAGCACCAAGCCCAATTTGTAACACTACATTCATTTATATCATCCTCCCATGAAATTTCTCATTGCACAAATCCAGGGTCAATTCTGGCTGGTTAATTTGCATCTCATGGCCTGAAGTATCTCTTTAGGAGGTGATCTATTAAAAATGCATTAGTCTGGTATGGATGGTAACGGGCCAAATGCTGCTGATTTTGAAGACAATCTGGGAAGCCTTTTCCTCCCTCCCTCTGACTCTTGATAGCTGTATACATTAGCTGTTTGCTTCCACAATCCTTGTATTTTAAATGTTTTAATAGCAGGTTTAGGTGAGAATTGTTCAGCTGGAAAGCTGGATGAAGTAAGGCACTTTTTTTTCCTTTTTAAATTTGCTCCAAACTTTAAAGTTGCCTTTACATGCATTCTGCCAGAAGTCTAGTCTTTAGCATCCAAAAATGTTACACACAATTTTGGCTTGCATACAGAAGATGATCCAAATATTAACATTTGCCTTCTGCAGCTAAACGTTGAAAGAAGAAAATAATCCACATTTGAAATGTGAGAATTCATTGCTGTCAATTTCTGGAGCTGATTATTAGGGCTGTGATTTTTATCTCTTTGCTTGTGTAGTAATTAAAAGCAATTCCCTCATCAGTTATTATCCTGTAGAGCCAGTTTTTAAACAATGTTTTAAACAAGACCTGCATGGAAAAAGAAGGTGATATGGTTTAAAGAGTAAGACTAGAGGCATACACAGAACTGGGTATAAAATAAATGCTGTTTGTCACGGCGGGGTCCTGCAGGAGGGCCGTGATTTCCTCAAGGCCCCCTTCCTGTGCCAAGTTGGCCCAAGGGCACACTCAAATTCTCGCCCGCCACGTCTTTGGTGTTTTAATATATTAGGGAGGCTGCCTTTCATCTCCTTGGACACGGTTACTTCTGGCCCTGTGAACTCCTGGACTATTCGTGGGTCCTGCTCTACAACGGGTGCTTCAGGGTCACCCTAGCCTTAGGAGCTATGCGTGGCTCCAACCACCCCTTTACCATGCCCCAAGCCTTGCAGATGGAAGAGATGTTATGTCCAGGTCTACACCCTCTCTGGTGCTCGGGCTCTCCGCAGCCCTGTCTCTCTTTCTGTGCCCCCTCTTAGGGCCTTCTCAGCAGCGCTGCCCCCGTCTCCAGGGTTTGCCATGCCTGCACTGGGGCTTCTCAGCTGCCCCTCTCTGGGGCCAGGGTCTGTGCACCCCAAATGCTGTGCCCTTACTGGTGCTGGGGTTCCCACACTGCTGTGAGACCCCTATGAGGCCTCCTCCAACCCCTAATAGCCTCGCCCAAGCCACCAGTGTAACAAATAGCAAACACAAACGCAAGACAAGAAGCAAACAAAAACGCAAGCCTCTTGACTACAACGTAAACAGACGCCACCCGGCCATAACAACGGTCAATCCTACCAGGGATCCTTCCTCTGTCCTCAGTATCAGATGTAGTTCCTTCCTCAGGCCTCTCCTTTGTAACATGGCTGAGATCTCTCTCCTCGTGGGCTGCTGATAGGGAAAAAAACCTCTCTGGCCTCAGCCCCTAGGGTTTATAAGGGCCAGGCCCTGCCCCTTACAGTCAGCTGACCGCTGGCAGGCGTGGGTCACTTGCTGACTCCCGTTGCCCTGGCAAACAACAGCTGGGCTCCTTATTCACTGCTGGGACTCCCTCTCTAGCAGTTTCCCCTTTTCCCTAGCAGTTTTCCCCTCTTTAGGAGCAGGGCACCTCAGTGCTCTGTGACACTGTTCATTAACATTTTTCATTGGTATTAGTCACCTGAACAGACCTAATGTAATCTCACCTCATATCAACAGTGTCCTTAGCACAGAGCTTATGCACACTTGAGAAATGTCTTGGTGGCATTTACAACATCCTGAGTCAAGAAGGGTTGGTAAAAAAAAGTTGGCCTGGAAAGCAGGGGTCTGGCAATGGGACTAGAGCACTGGACTGAGACTAAGGAATCCTGGACTCTGTTCTCACCTCTGCCACTGGCTTACTGGATGACCTTGAACTAGAAATTGCAAAACAGGAATAGGTAATACTGATGACCTTTTGAAGTGCTTTGAGAATCATGGATGAAAAGCACTGGAGAATATTATTGTGCTTGGTTTTGCCATTCCTGTGTAATTTGGGGCAAAAAATAAAAATCAGTCTGTAAGCTGGATATGCTTCTTTACGTCATTGTGAGGATTGTAGGAGCCGCCGTAGAGTCTGGAAAGATAGATGTGTTACAGGAGGGGAGAGAGGGGAGAGGAGAGGAACCAGGAAGCAAGCCTGTGGCATCTGACTAGAATGCTGGCTGTTGTGGTAGCAGCTTAACAAAGACTCAGTTTAGGTTCACAACAAAGTTGTTCCTTTCACCTTATGTAGAAAACAGTACATGAAACTTGATAGCATTGGTCAGTCTAGTAACCCCAGCAAGGAAGAGAATGGGATTAACTGGGAAGAACAGCATCACCCAAACTGTAACCAGACAGAGAACACGGGAGAAGTTGGGCCCCTGGAAAAGCTACATATATTGCCCAGAAAGGCCGTTAGTGATTGGTTTCAGAGCTCAACACAGATGGCTCTGTGGAACAGGAGAGAATGAGTGTCTATGAGCATGCTATGATACTTTTGTGCATCTGATGGGAGACCCTAGTCTCCCTCTACACATTATAGGTATTGCACAATTAGCTGGTTAACTGCATACCCTGAGACCAGCTACAGGTGCAAATGTTTACTAGATCTAGAACATGTTTACTAATTGTATTGCTGGTTGCTACTGAGCTTTAATTTGCATGTGTAGCAGGGTCTCCCTAGTAGGTTTGGGCTGGGGGTGACTGCAGCTGCTATAGTCTCCCAGCCTCAAGCGCTCCCCACACCCCCAGGGCTAGAAGATCACAGTTGCTATAATCTCCCAGCCTCTGGGTGTGTGTGAAACTCCCAGGGCTGGAAGATCACATCTACCATGATGTTCCAGCCTTGGGGGTCCATGAAGCCCTCAGGGCAGGGGGGTTGCAGCAGTTGCATCTCCCAGCCATAGGGGTGCATGAGGTACCCCCATAGCTGGGAACCCTTCAGCTGAGGGGTTTCCCAGTCACAGGAGCTTGCTTCTTGCTGGTGCAGGGAGAGCCCAGGATCAGGCTCCCCTCAACTGGCAGTAAGGCGTGATGGGATCTAATGCACAACCCCACAATCACGCCTTCTGCCCTGAACATGTGGCATGGCAGAAGGCACAATTGTGTGGATTATGCATTAGATCCCATCACGCATAATGGGGCATATGGCCCCTCTACACATGCCTTTATCTGCATGTGTAGAGGGGCCATAGCACTGAATAGGTTCCAGTATGTCAGGCAATAAAAAAATTTGTAATCCAGGTTCAGCCAAATAGCAAAGAGTAAGTCTCACAGGCACTTGCTTACTTTGATGTGGGGTAACCAAGTGAAGATGAACTGTGTGGATTTTGTTTAAATGGAATGAAGCAGCAATCCACACTGATTTAAGAACTGACATCATGGAGTGCCTAATAGGCCTGTGCAAAGCAGCAGGTATTCACTTCAGATTCGGATTTGGCTGATTTGGGGGACAGTGATTCAATTCAGTGATTCGAATCACTGTCCCAAGTTGATTCTGCTGAATCTGATTTGGAGATTTGGCTGCTGCCAAATCAGCCGAATCTCCAAATCACACAGGCCCCACCCCTGCCTATTCTTCCAGCCCTCCCCTGGCCCCAGCTCCTGGCTATTTGAAAAAAAAAAGTCCCCACCCACCGACTGCTGCAAGGTGATCCCCGCTGCCCCCCACTTCCCCCTGCTGAATGCGGGGGCTCTGTTATGCCTCGCCTCCTCCGTCCCCTACTTACCAGCATGAAGTCTGAGCCCAGCTCCCTGCTGTAGCGAGTAGGGACTGCCCAAATCACCAAAACTCTCCGAATCCCTGGCCCCAGCTCCCAGCTTTTAAAAAAAAATAATAATAAAAAAGCCCCGCCGTCACCAGCTGCTGCCAGGCAGGGGGGTGATCTCTGCTGCCCCCCCCCCCACTGCCCCATGCTGCATAGGAGGCTCTGCCATGAGCCCCCAGATGCCCCGATGACTACTGCAGCAGCTGGTAAGTGCAGGGTTTTTATGTTATTTAATTTTTTTTTTTAATGGGAGATGGGGCCAGGCAGGGCAGTCATGAGGAGGGGCTGGGAGAGCAGATGGGAGATGGGAGCTTGTGGCAGAGCCCCCCATGCAGTGGGCGGGGGGACCCCCCCCCCCCCCCCCCCCCACCTGGCAGGAACCAGTGAATGGAGGCTTTTTTTTTTAACAAAGCTGGGACCAGGCAGGGCAGCCATGGGCCCGGGGCGGGGGGGCAGGGGAGGGCTGACAGAGTGAACAGGGGTTGGGGGGCACTCAGAAGGGCTGGGGGAGCAGGCAGGGAATGAGGCCTGGCTGGGATCCCCCTGTGTTCCCCTCCTCCCTCCTCGAGCCCACCCCCTCCACCCCCTATTTAGCAGCACAGAGTCTGGGTCCAACTCCCTGTGGCAGCAAGTGGGGACTGCCTGAATCTCCGAAGCTCTCCAAATCTCTTTTTAATCAACTCGGAGTGCTTCCATTTGATTCGGACCTTTTTATTGGTCTCCTGATTTGATTCGGATTGGGGTTTCCGCCACCAAACTGGGCCAAATCTCCGAACCAAATCAGCACCTGAAACTTCGCACAGCCCTAGTGCCTACATGCTTCACACTTGGGAAGAGAAGCATGCCTGAGATGAGTCAGGAAATGTATCTGCTGGCTAAGCATGAATGCCCGATTGTGGGTGTACATGGAACAGTGTAATCTGTGCAAAAAGCATAGTGGTTGACACAGAAAGACCATACAGCTTCATGAAATCCTAACCAGATCCTAGGAAAAGGTCAGCATATACATGTTCTCTTTCAATGTCAAGAACTATGTGGTCACAGTAGGTTAGTGGATCCTCCAGCTTCAGAGATGTTGATTCTCTGGAGAAATCTTGGGCAAGGTTGTCTCTACACTACACCCTCCTAGGTATCAGATAATAGCCCAACATAAGGACCTGAGGGCCAGTAAAGGGTCCAGTGGGGGAAGCCTCTATGACTCAGTGGAAGAATGATGTCCAGGTCATAAACAATGACACTAATTGAAAAAGGTAGCCTTCTACAAGAAAGGACCCTAGAACATGAAGCCACCATGGACAGGTGAGCAGGTCTGGGTGCAATTATAAAATTGCTACATCTAGCAGTGGCAACAAGAAAGCTGCAGTAAGACACGTTCATAAGTGATACAGATGTGTGACAGCAGTAGAGAGAGAACTGAAGGCAACTAGGAAGCCATGGCAGACAGTTGGTATTCCTGGGCAGAGAAGCCAAGAGCAGGATGAGGAGAAGACAAGGAGTTTCAGTCATGTAGAAAAGGCAGAGGTGACAACAGTTATGACAATTCATGTCTATACTGCCCCCTTGCTCAGTCCAGGTCAACTGCCACAAAACAAGCCCAGCCAACCGCCTCTACCCACACTCGAACCCCTAACTGAGATCAAGTAAGTGGTTCTGAGGGGTCCTAACATGTACTTCAGCACTGTGCCAAGGATCTCCCTAAAGAGTCTGGAAACAGCACTCAGGCACATGCTAAGGGTCCTCTAAACCAGGTGTTCCCGAACTGTGGTATGTGTACCCTGGGGGTAGGCAAGACATCTTTCGGGGGTAGGCAGGAGAAAATGTGTAATGATGGATTTAGTTTTCATTATAATAACTGACATTTAAATGGTTAAAATATAAAACATATGCTGGTAGGGGTACACGGGCATCTGGTAAATGTGGAAGGGGGTATGCAATAAGAAAAGTTTAGGAACCTCTGCTCTAAGCCATCTACTTTGCCTATTTGTAAGACTCAGGCAGAGATGGAATATGAACAAGCAAGCAGGTGGTGTTTCTTGGCACTAGTGCTGGACTCTGCAGGAAGGTGAGATTAAACATATCCACAGAGAACTAACAGGATGCCATGCAACAGAAAGAAGGTAACAAGAGTGGGGAAGGCAAGTTCACAGTCAACAGCAACAACATGAAAAGAATCATAAGTTTTCATAGGTGACAGTTTCCTTTGTCATGTATGAAAACTTATGCCTTTATGAATGAATTAGTTTCTAAGGTGCCACCATCCCCTGCCTTCTGCCTGACTTCAGACTAACATAGCTAATTACTTCTATCTCTTTCTCTCTGTCTCAAAAATGTGAAACTGATTTGAACACCATCATAATTTTGAGGAACCTCCATGCCGCAATGTGGGTGGCAGCAGGGGCACCAGCAGCTGATCTCTCTAAGGTAAGTGGGGCAGAGGGAGCCAGCGCAGCTGAGCCAGATCTGGTGGGGAAGGCCCCTGGATCCCTTTTAGTTGAGCCAGTAGGGAGCCATGCTCCCAAACCGCACGCAAACAGGCACACTCTGTAAGGGTGTGCTGGTGTTTGAGCTGGCGTTCACACAGGTGGTTAAGCAGGAGAGGACAGGAGGAAGAAGTCTTTGATAAAGGTAAGGCAAAGTCACCACACACCCCCAAATTTTTTTTTAAATGGTGTGGATGCGGAGTGCCGCTAGGGCCCCTGCCTGCGGGGTGCCGCCTACCCAGGGCTTCTCTGAGACCTCCACCCAGACGGAGCCCGTGGGGGGACTGGCATCACCCCACCCCCTGGCTTGTGGGGGATGCCCGGCAGGGCCGGGGGGGCAGGGGATAGGGGCCCCCCACACCTGTCCCATAGGTGCTCTTCTTAGGGCCTTGGAAAGGCAGGTGAGGGAGCTCAAGAGGAGTTAGCAGGCTGAGGGGGATCAGAGAATCAGAGGATGAAATTGACAGGTATTTCCTTTCCCTGGAGGGCCATGCAGCAAAGGGAGAAGCACCCCAGGAGGTGCCCCCCACAGCGGAATGGCAGAAGGTTCCCTCCAGAGCCAGGGCTCCTCACGGTGGTGCAGTACCAGCTCCCCCAGTACAGCTGGGGAACAGGTTTGAGGCCCTGGTGACATTGGAGGAAGAGGAAGGTGAGGAGGAAGAGGAAGGTGAGGAGGTCACTCCATGCACAAAACGGGCTGAAGGAGGCAAGTCGACCTGAAAGAAGAGACGCCGGGTGTTTGTCATAGGTGACTCCATCCTGAGGAGAACAGAGGGTCCCATCTGTCACCAGGATCCTATGACACATGAGGTCTACTGTCTGCCCAGAGCGTGGATTCGGAACATGATGGAGACGATCCTGGCCCTCATCTGGCCCACTGATTACTACCCCATGGTCCTAATCCATGTGGGCACTAATGATGCGGCCAGGAGCAGTCCAGATCACTTGATGAAGGACTACCAAGCTCTGGGGGGCAAGTTGAAGGAGATAGGGGCACAGGTGGTCTTCTCATCGGTCCTTCCAGTGAGTAGGCATGGAAGACGCCATGAGACCTGCATCTGGGACATCAACTTGTGGCTTTGGGAATGTTGTCTCATGGCAGGCTTCGGCTTTCTGGACCATGACTCATATTTCAGAACAAGAGACATGCTCGGGTGGGATGGACTTCACTTCTCCCCCAAAGGTAAGCATGTGTTCTCTTTCAGGTTGGCTGATCTCCTCCAGTGGGCTTTAAACTAGGCACGTCAGGGGAGGAGGAGGAAGAGGACCAAGGGAGCCACAGGACACCGAACCAAGAGTCACCCACAAGAACAGCCCAGCCAAGACCGGCGATGAGCACAAGAAATACCCAGGCAAGAGGCAGGGGCCTGGACAGTCCTGAGATTGGGGCGGAGGTGCATACACCCTCAGGAGGCCTTAAATGCCTCTACACTAATGCTTGTAGTATGGGGAAGAAGCAGGAGAAACTTGCCCTTCTGCTAGCTAACACAAACCCAGACATAGTGGAGCTCACTGAAATTTGGTGGGATCCAATGCACGACTGGGTGGTGAACATCAAGGGCTATAGGCTGTATAGGCAGGATAGAACAGGAAGGAAAGGTGGAGGTGTGGCAAACAGCACTGGGTCTGAGATAGGGCAGACTGAGGTGCTCTGGGTCAGAACAGAACGGGGTCAGGGGGAAAGGGACCTAATGGTGGGGGTCTACTATGGGCCTCCTAACCAGGGAGAAGAGCTGGACCGGGAATTCTCAGGTCAGCTCACAGAGGCAGTTAAGTCAAGGGATGTGGTCATCATGGGTGACCTAAACTACCTGGACATCTGCTGGGAAGAGCAGTCAGCCAGATCTGACTGCTCATGTATGTTCCTAGCCAAGTTACAGGACCTCCATCTAACCCAGGAGGTGCACAGTCCCACTAGGGGAAATGCCTTGTTGGACCTGGTCCTGGCTACAGGTGACAACCTGGTAAGAAGACTGCAGGTGCTTGACCACTTGGGCGATAGTGATCATCGCCTACTGGAATTTACCATCCAGCACAAGGTGTCAAAGCCCTGCAGAAAGGCAGCAGGCTTGCAGTAAGGCAGCAACCCTTGAGCTCAGGAGGGCGGATTTCAATGAGGTAAGGAGACTAGTCAAGGAGGCACTGAGGTCCTGGAGGGGAGGGGAGGGGAGCTGGGACTCCAAGAAGAGTGGCCGTTCCTTAAGGAGACAATCCTCCAAGCCCAATCCCCACACAAATCAAAGTGGGCAAGAGTGCTCAAAAGCCCCCATGGCTAACCAAAAGCATCCATGAATGCCTCAAAGCCAAAAAGGAGGCTTACACCCAATGGAAGGGAGGAGCCATCACCAAGGAGGATTATATCTCCTTGGCTCGAGATTGTAGGGGGGCTGTTAGAAAGGCTAAGACAGAGATGGAACTGGGACTAGTGAACCAGATCAAAGATAACAAGAAGTCCTTTTTTAAATACATAGGGGGTAAAAAGAACGTACCAAGTAATATGGGGCCTCTGCAGGACATGCTTGGTAATCTGGTGGTAGCACCAGATGACAAAGCTAATCTCTTTAACAGATTCTTTGCTTCCATTTTTCTGAGTAGGGACAGGGACATCCCCCGCACTGGGATTCTGGACAGATCCAGGGGAGGCGCAGCCAGGCCCAGGGTCAGTGAGGACCTAGTCAGGGAACTTCTGGAGGGACTAGACATGTTCAAATCAGCAGGTCCTGACAATCTCCACCCCAAAGTGCTAAGGGAATTGGCAGAGGTTGTTGCAGGACCCCTGGCACAGCTTTACAAGAACTCATGATGCTCTGGTGAGGTGCCAGAGGACTGGAAAAGGGCCAGTGTGGTCTGTATTTTCAAAAAAGGGAGGAAGGAGGACCCAGGAAACTATAGGCCCATTAGTCTTACCTCAGTCCTGGGGAAGCTTCTTGAGAAAATTATCCAGCAGCACATCTGCGAGGGGCCAGCAGGGGAGGTTATGCTTAGGGGCAATCAACATGGGCTCATTAGAGGCAGGTCCTGTCAGACCAACCTGGTTGGCCCGCACTGTCCAATATCTTCATTGGTGATTTGGAGTGAAAAGCACCTTGTTCAAGTTCGCAGATGACACTAAGATGTGGGGAGAAGTGAGCACGCTAGAAGAGAGGGACAGGTTACAACTAGATCTGGACAGGTTACAGAGGTTGGGCAGATGAGAATAGGATGGGTTTCAATACAGACAAGTGGAAGGTGGTGCACCTGGGGAGGAAGAACCAGCACCATACCTACAGGCTGGGGAACTCCCATCTTGTCAGCACAGAGGCAGAAAAGGATCTTGGTGTCACTACTGATTCTAAGATGAACATGGGCTGCCAATGTGGAAATGCGGTCAGGAAGGCTAACCATACCTTGTCATGCATCACGAGCAGGTCCAAGGAGGTGATCCTCCCCCTCTATGCAACATTGGTCAGGCCTCAGTTGGAGTACTGCATCCAGTTCTGGGTGCTGCACTTCAGGAGGGATGTGGACAGCATCGAGAGGGTCCAGAGGAGGGCCACCCACATGATCAGGGGGCAGCAGGGCAGGCCCTATGAAGAGAAGCTATGGGACCAGAATCTGTTCACCTTCCACAAGAGAAGGCTGAGAGGGGATCTGGTGGCCACCTATAAACTTGCCAAGGGGGACCAGCAGGCAATGGGAGAGTCCCTGTTCCCCCGAGCACTACCAGGGGTAACAAGGAACAACGGCCATAAGTCGAATGAGAGTAGATTCAGGCTAGATATCAGGAGGCGCTACTTCACAGTCAGGGCGGCAAGGAGCTGGAACCAACTTCCAAGGGAAGTGGTGCTTGCCCCTACCCTGGGGGGCTTCAAAAGGAGGCTAGACAGCCACCTAGCTAGGGTCATTTGACCCCAGCATCCTTTCCTGCCCATGGCAGGGGGTCAGACTTGATGATCTGCTTAGGTCCCTTCCGACCCTAGCAACTGTGAAACTATCTCATGGTGGTAAAGGCCATATTCCAAGCATGGGATGTGTTCCAATAGCTCTGGCTCTAGTCAGCCAGCAAACAAACACTTTTATAAAACCTAAAACAACACAGAGTATAGAAAGTATATTGAATAACCCGCATGCCACTTTGATGGAGGAGCACAACTTACAGGAGGGCTAAATTTGGAGGAGGCACCAGGAAGTCAGCTTGTGTACACATTACTACAGAGCTAGCTGCAGTTGAAGCATCTCTGTAAATGTGGTTACACATATATAGTAACGTGCTTGAATAAACTCTGGAGCTTATTGTTTCAGGGCTTGCATTTTCACGTGCACTTGGCACCACAGCAGGTTGAGCCAAGATGGACCAGCCCCAAATGGCAGGGGACCTGTGAGGAGGTCAGCCTGCTGGCCAGGATAGCATCTACACTCCAGTTTTTTACCCCACAGCAGGATAGTACTCACATTTACTCTGCAGCAGGCTAGTAAATACAAGTACTATCCTGCTGCGGAGTAAATTATCTTACTCCAGCTTAATAGGGGTACACATGTAGGTTTGCAACATTTACTGGGCAGCCAGTTAGTCTATTGCTCACTAAATGTCTCATGTGACGTGCCCACTAAGTAGTTCTTTTGCACTGTTTATTACCACGTACTTTGCTGTTATAACCCAGCAGATGAGGCAGAGAGAAATGAAGTCTATGTGAAGTACTTAAATGTCAGGGTCCTAAAAAAGCTTGTAAGTGAATAAATACATAATTTACTTTTTATTACTGCACATGGCAATATAACTTTTAGTGTCATAGGTTATTTGGGCCCTTTAAAGCAAGCTACTGGCCTAGTTCTGAAGCTCCAAACTTTGTCACAGACAGAATGGACTTCTTGGAGCTATAGTTCCCAAACTGGATAGGAACTTTCAGCTTCAAAGACAGGAATGTGAAAAAGGGAAACTTTATAGAACAGCTGTCTTTCCTCTGTGCAAAAAAGATCGGAA
>NW_005841852.1:3530227-3542784 GCF_000455745.1 Alligator sinensis
TTTGGAAGAGGTTTTAAGAAACTTAAAATATCCAGCTACTGAAGAAATATTTGCTCTGTGAAAGCCAAATATGGCGTGGTCAAAAGAAGTTAGTTAAGAGATAACAGTAAATCTAAATAAATAGACTTGAGAAAACACAAGTAGATCAAATTTGGGAGTTAACCTGAGGTCTAACTAGATGCCAGTTTGAAGTTCCTCCTTGACTTTGAAAGGCCACCTGGCAATATTGTGTTGTATCCTTGAGGAGGAAAAATTGGAAAAATACCTTTCATCTGGTCTTCACTTTTAAATTTATATCCTCCCTATCACAGTGAGGATGAAGCTTTTTTAGTTTGGCTGGGGAGCTAAATTAACTTGCCAGAGGGAAACAGGAAGAAACCACCTCATTTCACCATCAGAAGGTAAGATCTAGTCACACCCTCAAACTTCAAATTGCTAATCATGTACTCACCTGTATAGCAATATTGTAGCAATACTATATGTTTCTATAGCATTGTTTGTATGAGAAATGCAAAGCATTTCATGAACACTAATTAAATTATGCCTTACAAACATCTGGCAAGAAGTAGCTTTGCCCACTAGTGAAGTGTAGTCACTTCTGAGATGGAACACAATGGCAATTTAACATTGCACAGAAGCTTGACACAATAGGTCAGAGCAAGTGGAGCAATTCAGGCTGCTTAAGGAGTGTACCTACATTGATAGTGTTGTGTATACTGTGCCCTAGCAGTACTGCATAAGCACATGCAGAAATGTTAAATAAAAGCAAAACAATGTTTTGCAGAAGAGAATCATCATTGCACACATTATTCCCATTGTGGGAACAACTTATTAAAAAAAAAATCACTTCTATTTTGGTACCCCTTTTCTGCACCTCACTGCCTAGTGGCACCTCTAGTCCTAGATATCATAAAGGACCATATTGCCATATGCTTCCAGTACACCACTGGCAGAGATTCCAGCATATGAAAGACAAAGCTATTTAAGCCATTGCAAACACAAACTTCAGTATTTTACTCTATTGCCCCAAGGATGTATTTTCTTCTTACAGTTATGATCTCAGGCACAACACCCAACTCCTTGCAGAAGCTCATTGGCGACCCAAATTAGTACCTTCTGCTGGTTTAGTTAAAGTTGTCAAAATTCCAATTAACTCCAATGGGAAAAAGATGGAGCCAGTGTTCTTTATAATTCTATCAACCCAATCTCTAGTAAGATAGAGTAATCAAAAGTGTGCATTTGTTGCTTGTCCTCTGTTCCACAGTCTTCACAATAAGGTGCATGTTGGACAATCTCAAGTCTCTTTTATTACTAGGAAAAACATCCTGTTAATTTGGTTCTCCTATCCTTTCCCTTCTCATCTCTTGGAAGCAAATAGAACATGGATTTTTTTTTTGACATCATACCATAAAATTGTATTGTGCTTGTGTAAAACAATGTGCAAACCATTAAGTAGAATAATGAAATGCTGAAAGTTAAAACAATAAGTTTGGATGATTTAAACCTTGTTACATTTTAAATGTGCAATATGTTTGCAAGAATGAATGGGTCCTTGGGGTTGAATAAATAGTACAGATTTCTAGCCCATTTTGGAAGGAACAGGTAATACCTGGGAACATAATTTAAACCAGTGTTGTAATTAGCTAGTCATTTCACATTACCAGAGTTTTGGTCTTCGTGTTTTGTTTTATAAATGACCCACATAATCTTCTAATTATACTTGATATTTTTAAAAACTACCTGTTTGTATGAGAATCTTTCTTTTGGCAGAACAGCAAAGATTTAATTATTTAGATGAATTATGTTGTGCATTTCCTATTAATATACCTTTGTAAACTTAGTTAAAGGTCTAGAGGTTCCTTTTACAGTGCTGTTAGAATATCATAATTCTGCCTAAACTTGTAAATGCAAAGAAAGATGGAGTTTTCAGTAAATCAAAATATATTACGATACACAAGCCACTGATAAATACTATGCAACTGTCCTGACTTTCAAAGATGTAATTATACCCACTGTGGATGCAAATCAGAATTAACTCATCAGGGCTCTGTGGAGGTGGCCATCTAGAAATAAATATAAGAGAATCAATTGGGCTAGGTCTCTAAGACATGTCTTTCTGGTCTGATATAGCTTAGTAGATGTTTCTCTGACAATGGGGCTGGCAGGTGCTGGATGGTACAACAAGTATAAGTTACAGCTGTTTTATGCTGCACTCCATCCACAATCCATCTGTAACAGCTCATAAGGGTTGGGTGGCTCTGGTGACAAAAGGCTCCTATAGATGCACTGGAAAATGGTGATGGGGCATTTTGAACTAAAGCTTGTTCAATGAGCTTTATTTCAAAGCTCCCCACTGCCATTTGCCAGTGCGGGGACACTGATACACATGATGCTTGGGCCCTTTTAATTAGCAGCTCACTAATTAAAGTGCCCCTCTCCATGCCTCCCTCCCGGAGCATGTGTAAAAATGCCCAAAATGAGACACTCTGCCATACCACATAGACACTCACTGGCATGCTCGCTGTGGTCTCAGTGAGTAGGAGGGTCAGGGTGTGGAACACCAGGGAGCAGTGAGGTGGGGCATTGAAACTACTGTTTTAAGCATCCATCCCAGGCAACTGACTAAAAGCAGAACAGAAACATTCAGCTGAATGCACCGATTGGACAGGTGTTTAAAACAGGACTGATCTGGTGAAAACAGGGTGTATGGTCACCTTACTTAAGGGCCACTGGAATCAGACAGAAACAATGCTCCCCAACAACAGCCCCTCCCTGCCCTTTGCAGAATCAAGCCCCTATAGCAGAGGTGCCAGAAAGGTGCTGCACTGATTTTTCATTAGTCAACAATTCCTTAGCTGACTGAGAGTGCTCGGTAGGGCTGTGTGATGCTTCGGTTGCTGATTTGATTTGGTAGAGATTCAGCCTGATTCAGTGGCCAAATCTCCAAATCTGAATCAAATCAGGAGACCCCTTAATCTCTCTGAAGTACTTCTGGTCCACTTCTGGGTCCACCACCGAGCACGTGGGGACCCCACCCCCCTGCCCCCCTGCACTCCTTTGGGATGCTCCACATGCCCCAGCATCTCAGCATTCACAAGCCATGCCTGGTACTTGGAGGTATGTAGAAAAAGCAAATAAAGCTTTGTCTGTGGCCGAATCACTGATTCTCTGAATCAGCATGGAATCTTCAGATTCAGATTCGGCTGAATCGAATCGGGACACCGATCCGAATCAACAAATCGAATCACTGTCCCCAATTAGGGCCAGATCTGTATCAAATACGGCCCATTTCGGACACCCCTAGTGCTTAGGTAGCTGGTTAAGCTGGCTTAGAGTCTACTTCATTCCAGCAGACTCTTGCAAAGTAACCACACCAGGAAGCCAGGATCTGGCTCAGTAGCTCTAAAGCAGCATTCACTAATGTAAAGGCTCTTAAGCATGGTTATATGCTAGTGCCCACATTCAAACAATGCAACTCAGTCCAGTTTAGAGGAATCCTATCTTGTGAATTTCATGCCATTGCGTTTTTCTGTTAACTGAGATTTGAGTGTCCTTTGAATGCATGGTTTTCAGCATAATCTGTTCAGCTCCCTAAATATGAGTCTCTTCTATTACATACTTACATTTTTGGCATCCTCTTGGCCTTATACACTGAATACAAGTCTATGCTAACTCTACATATAAAAGCGGAATTAAGGTGGAGTGAGAAGTAAGTACTGCATAGCTTTGGAAGTTGGAGAGAAAGAGACTCAGACCTGCCATCTCCCCTTGAACTCACCTAGGTGAAGCTTTTTTGACATACTAGAAGCATCAAGGAAGTATTCTTGATTAAATGCTTGACAAGTTGACACCATCCCCAAGAACAGGAAGGCCAAGGTTGAAAGAAAAATTTAATACAAACAGAATTTCATTAATATTGCAGTTTGCTATAATGGGGGAGAGGTTTTTTCTTTTTCCTTTGCGCTGTTGTTCTTTTCTCCCCCCAGTGGTGTCATTCTCTTTTAAAGAGGAAAGAGTCTGTGCTTAAGTTTTGCTTCAGAAGATGTCACAGTTTCTGGGGGCTCTCAGGAAAAAGAAGAAATAAGCACAAAATAGTTCTTTGTCATTGAGCGGTAAGCACAAATATCTCTTCCCACCCTAGATTCATCAAGCATAGGCCTCTAGCTGTTAAGCCTATGTTAAATTGGGAGAGAAAGCACTGAAATTCATTTAACAATATGAAGTAATCAATATAAGCAGAATATCAAAAGGGCATTAAATTTCCCAGGATTCAAAAATACATTTTGATTTCACTTCATTTACCTTCTGAGATCTTTTTTCTAATGTGGTAACAGTTAGACTCTATCTACTCTGCTCAGCGTTAGTGCTGTCATGATGAAAGTGCATAAACAGTATAAATAATAGTTGTTGGCACATGAAAGGAACTTTGAGTGGATTGTTCTTTTGGAATCTAACCGTCAAAGGGTCTTTTTGTTTGTTTTGTTTTGTTTCATTCTCTGGAATTGTTGTTGTTGTTCAATCCAAAAATTCGTATAAGCTCAAATTGATTATTTGAAAACCATAATTCTTATAATATTTATAATGGAATTCAATATTAAAGCCAAGCCAAGATGTATCCAATTTGGTAAATATTAAATTAGTCTCATATTCTGAGGCACATCATTTTGTAAATATTATTTACAGCTGATCCTCTTTGAAGTGGAGTATCAGCCTGCTCCTGTCAGTTATTGTCTTACTTTTCTTTGTCTGCAGTGATTCTTTATGACTTTTTTTCACCACTGAATAGTTAAATGGTTTCATTTACCTGTGACCATCAATATTATTCAGTTATACAATCTCCTACTCCATCCTTAGTCATCACATCCAAAAATATAATCTTAGTGTTTGGTTAGCAGTTCATGTCCAAGATTTTTGGAAGCATTTACAGACAGCAGTTAAATCTCACAACTTCCCTACCAGTGATGTATTTTCAGCTTTCTTTTATGGGCAGTTTAAACTGATTCACAAAAAGGGTAAAGCCAACATTTTCAAGCATTTCCATGTTCAGTTCTTAAGTGGAAGCACTTCTTAACACTTAGTTTGAGGAAGTACTGAGCACCAACAATTCCATTTAGCAAGAAATGCAGATGACATCCCTTGGAAAAAGGGGCTATAGGTGGCTAAGTTGTATATGCTAAAATGGATGCACCTAAAATCTAGGAACGTTGAGGAAACATACTCTGTGACTTCCACACTTGCTGGTACAGCCAGCAAGCAAACTGAGGAAACCCACATTTTCCTGTTCTTACTGCTGAGCTAGCTTTACTCCCAAAAGTAATAATGGAAGATGGAACAAAATAGCCACATTAGGTGACAGCAAAAAGAGACTGTTGAAAACAGAATAATTCTGAGGATTTTATTCTTTCTATCCAAGTCAATGGCAGGTGTTCTGCATCCCATTATAGCATGGATGGCATGTTTTGTTGCATCATTTCAGCTCACTTGTTTTCGGACTGGATAACTGATGTCAATTCAGATGGCAGGTATCCAATCCAAATGGTCCACAGTGGATGGTAGCAGGTGAACAGAAAAGTGTCCAGTTTAGGAGGGTATGCTGACACTTCACACACAGAAGGTTACAAATATTCCAGCATTTAATTAATTGGAGGAAGCAGGTAAGGTAAAGTGGGAAATATTTCCTCATGTTTTCCATTTCTTTCATGATTGATTATGAATCTGTAAGTGATGGGGAAGGGAACCTTACAGAATAAATATGAGCTGCCCTGATTATCCATCTTCCTGTCTATTGACACAAAATGGGCAACAGACTTATAACGTGTTATAAAGAAAAAAATGTTTCACCACATTACAAACCATTTCTTTGCTAAAACACCCATGAAATCGGCCTCTTGACATGTTCCCCAGCAAGTTAATCTGATTGTGATTGGCTCTGAATGAAATGGAAATGAGAAAATTCCACTAAGCATGTGAACATACAAACTGATTTTCAACCCATTTTAAACACAGGTTGGCTGAAGACATTACTTGTATAGACCAGTAAGTGAAAAGCTGAAGTGCATCTGAATGTAAAAGCCAAAATCAATTTGATTTTAAATGATTTTCAGCTGATTTTAAAAAGCAATGGTGTGGAACTTATGTGTAAGGTTAAAAGGCTTCAATTTTATTCCCTTCAGACTAAGGCAAGCTTATTTTTCCTCCTTTATTCAATTTGTTATTTTTTTTATCCTGCTGCTGTTTTCAAAAGCCTCCGGTATCACTTTACCAATTTTACTCAGAGTTACTGGACCAGCAATGCAAAGTATTTTTACATACAAATCTGAACACAAATGGGATTTGATGAATATTATATTTTTAAAATCATTTAGGCCAAGATTATCCTATAAACAAAATATCAGATCTACTATGGTAGAGTACCAGTAGTTGACTCATGAATATCTAGAAGTAAATTAAGCTCCCTTGTCTGCCAACCTATTGAGCTACACAATAAGGTCTGGTCCAAATCCCATTTAAAAATATTGAGGGACTCATTCCATTGAAGGTAGTGTATGATAGGGTCAGAACCCTAGAACATCAATCTTCTGGTTACCATGCTCAGGGTTACTAGGAGAGATGGGCTTATTGTGAAGGAACCAGAGTAGAGCTCATGAGTTCTGGATTCAGGTCTTGACCTTGCCACAGATTTGCTTCATGACCTTGGACAAATCACTTATTCTTTCTGTGCCTCCATTCCCCTGCTGTAAAGTACGGATAACAGTCAATCCTCTAGGTTGTCATTGTTGCCTTTTAAAATGTATCCTGATTTGGGCCTGATATGGATCCCAGCTATAGTCAAACCTGGAGTCAAATTCCACAGTTATAAGCCCATAGTAATTCTCAGGAAGTTATTTAGGATTGAGCTCAAACCAGTTTATGCAATGTCTGTCCCAGTCCCCTTCTTGGCTTGACTTAAACCAGAGTTCCCCAGCATCCCACTATGCTTTCTGGGTGAGGTGGTCTGCTCCACCCCAGCCGGGCTGACCCTGCCCCTCTGCTCCCCAGCTGTAGCAGGTACAGGCAGGGGCAAGGGCCTGGCCAGATACTGGCCCTGGGAGGAGACAGAGAAGAAGTTTATTCCCCCTCTCCCTCAACTGTCCTACCAGCACAAACCTGTATGTCTCTGCTGGCTGCTCCAGCAGATGGAGGGTAGGGAGTGGTCTGCTCCAACCCAGCCGGGCTGACCCTGCCCCTCTGCTCCCCAGCTGTAGCAGGTACAGGCAGGGGCAAGGGCCTGGCCAGATACTGGCCCTGGGAGGAGACAGAGAAGAAGTTTATTCCCCCTCTCCCTCAACTGTCCTACCAGCACAAACCTGTATGTCTCTGCTGGCTGCTCCAGCAGATGGAGGGTAGGGAGGCATGGCCAGCCCCCGCAGTAGCTCCAAATGCACTGGCCAGGAAGGGGTTTAATTCCCCCCTCCCTGTCCCACCAACACAGATCTGGGCTGGGGACCCCCAGGGACTCCCCCCTTGCTGCTGCAGTGGTGGGGCTGAGGCACAGCCAAACGCCAGCCAGCATGGCCCCTGAGGCGGAGGTGGGGGGCAGGGAGAGGTGTTATTTCCCCCACTCCATGGGGCAAGTGGTGGGATAAGCTCCCTCCACCAGACACCAGAAGGGGGGGCGTGGAAATAACCTTTGCAAGTACTAAAGCATGGCGCAGTACAAGTGGTTACTGTGCCGTGTCTGCAGTGCATGGTTAGATTTTGCCACTACATTGCTGTAGCAGTGCACTATGCTGGGGAGGCATGCCACTATGGCTTTATAGCTGCCGATCACATGTAGATCCACATGATCACTATGTGGTCATAGTGCACCATACGGTGATATAGCACACTACTATGTCACCCCATTGCCATGGGGTGACATGTAGATGCACCCACAGTGATCCTTCTGAGAAACTTGCCATTTGTCTTAAGGCTTGTCTAATCTAATGCTAATTTAGGGACAGTGCACCAATGCCATACAGGGCTTGTTTCAGTTCTATTTGCCCTGGAATTAGCTTTCTTGCTTTTGTATGCAATGTGCATTAGTATGTAACCATACCATTGCAGTCAGCTTTCTGATAACAGTGAATGTCCTCAAAACTGTAACTAGCCCTATCTAGTCATATGAGGAAAATAGGCAAGATTTTAAAGGTAAGCACTAATATAAGGGGACTAAACACTAATTTGCTCCATATATATATATATATATATATGCTCCATATAGATATCTATATATCTGTATGGAGCAAATATTTGCAAGTGGAGCCTGGGGAAGGAAAAGGTCCCAACATGTTATTCAGATCACACTGAGTGCTTTGAGCTGGGTGCTACTATGGCTTGCAGCTCCATATTTCCATATGAAATGTGAGGGCAGAATTCTAGGATTTCTAGGGTTGAGCTTGCAAGCCACATATTTGTTTGTCATTATTTCATTACAACAAACTCTCTGTCTCAGATCTAATATAAGTCCAACCCT
This sequence comes from Alligator sinensis, assembly GCF_000455745.1. Taxonomy (NCBI): domain Eukaryota; kingdom Metazoa; phylum Chordata; order Crocodylia; family Alligatoridae; genus Alligator; species Alligator sinensis. The sequence continues at coordinate 3,538,722 of NW_005841852.1, forward strand.
AAAAGTCCTACTGTTCTGCCATCATATATCATATGAAAATATGGAATCAGAATTCACAGTAATAGTAATGCCCTGCTCACAAAACATCACTGTGACCTGAACAACATGTTGGGACCTTTTCCTCCCCCTGGCCCCACTTGCAAATCAAAGATAAGAACATTAGAAATGTGCTCCATGTTACACAAGCTTGTGTCTGTCTTAACTGAGCAAAGGTTTGAGCACTCTCATAATAATGAGCTGCAGTCTGGCTGTTGGTGCAGTTTATTACATTGCTTTGAAATCCAGGGGGGCATAGTATGTCTCAGAAGAACAGATCTCCTTTCCTTTCCTTTCTCCCTGAATGAGGCAAGAAAGCAAAGCCATTTGAATTCTTACTTTCTTGCAGAGAGGAAGCCAATAATTTAATGTATGGAGGCAGCTCACATTTGTGAGAGATGGTCAGACTTTCTTCTAAACCATCCCATCTTTTAAATTAGAAAGAGTTGACTGTCTGTTCATCCATGTAAGAGCCAGTTGAACCCATGGCTACTACTCTCTGTGCTCTGGCACTGTTTGTTGAACATTAATTCAGTGGGGGTGAAGAAAAGTGCAAGACATTAAGGAGCCTTTTAAATTAATCTCCATGCTTCAAGTCAGACTGTCAGACTCTGGACATGCTTCATGAACCAACAGACTTCCAGGGTGCCAGGTGGCCATGAACAGGCTGCTCGAAGATGATAAACCTGAATGAAGCCATTAAGCTGGTATCTCTTGTGTTTTGTATTTTTAAATAAAAACCATCAGCCTTGTCAGTCTGACTTCCCGCCCCTAACCCAGAGAGGTCAACAAGCATTCCAATTAGCACTGCTGTCCCACTGAAATACTTTCACTAGCAGCAGCAACAGTAACAATACGTAAAAGATTTTTTATTTTATACATAAGAAGGAGAACGCTCCCAAACTGCAAGGGAAGCAACAGTCTGCTTTCTTGTTCACCTTCAAGTGCCCCTTTACTCTATGCAAGCACCTGTAGAGAGTAACAGCATCTGAAAGTGATTGCCTGAAAGTGGGCAACTGGCATGGGTGAGTTTTGGGCTTTGACAGGGTGGGGAAAAGTTTGGGTGCATAAATAAACTGAAAAAAATCCTCACTGTCAAATGAAATGTTCCTCTGCTTTATCACCATTATTTTTAGTGAGATTTTGCATTATGGTACCTTGAGTTTTAAATTAAATGTCAAATATAATTTGGCACTACAAAGAATGAATTATGTGACTGCCCTTAGAGAAAATCAGAAAGCTTAGCTCTGTGAGTTAAATTGGTATCTGCCTTATAGTGAGCTGATCCAAGCTAATTGATTAGGATCTGACAGGATACCATATTGCAAATTCAGCACAATCTCTCCCATTAAAAAAATAGAACGAGGGTTCCTTTAGGGGAAAGGAAAAAATGTTCTGTAACAACATGGGGAGAGGAAAGGGAATCTCTTCAGCAAGGGTGACTGGGATTTATGTTGCAAGTTCTCCCCAAATCCCAGTTTCCTAGTAATACCAGATAGGATCTCAGGTCACTTTGTAGTGACATATCAGATTCTTTCTTCTTAATTTTAAATAGGAGGAAAATATTTAACAAGATAGCTGGCTACATCCATCTCCATAAGAAGTAAGATGACAAAGTGCCACTTTAGATCATTAAAGGAGGGTAATACATTTTAATCATCAGTAATATGAGGAAGTACAAACCAAGCTGTAGAAGTTAGTTCTTTTGCAAATTCAGTGTTTATGACCCCACTCTGCACTCCCCTCCAAACAGCACAATGCTATTTCCTGGAAACATGGGTCTTAAAAACTATTGTCGAGTAAACAAGCCTTGTGTTTCTCACAGCCTTTATGTCTGTGTAGTCTGGGTTTAATTTTCTGTTAAGTACGGGGAGTGTTGAGGGGGGGACTAAGTTTGAAGTTTTAATGTAGTCAGGCTGGAATCTGTCACTCAGCTTATTGCATGTTGATGACTCAGTGCAGTTTCAGCTGTAAGCAGACCATGATTTATGGACACCAAGTGAACTCCTGCGGCAAAAACCAGCCATGAGATCAGAGCAGCAATAGGGCCCTTTTTTGGCAGGAGACAGCGCCTGCATTTTTCTCATTCATGCCAAACTGCTTTGCACGGCAATTAGCTCTGTCCTCATTTAGTCTCCAGTCCCAAAGGGTAATGAAAGTCATATATCATCTTCAAGGCTGCTAATTATCCAGCTCAGTTACAGGTAGGCTTTGTAACTGTGAGAAGGGCCTGTCGGCTTGATATTTATTGCTCTTCCAATAAGCAAGCAAAGAAGAAGGAGAAAAAAACTTTCTTGAAAGGTTGCCCATACCCCTTGCCTCAGATCCTTGACATACCTTCTGCAAATGTGCTAGTCAAAGGGGAAATGTCTTCATTCCACACATCCATTTTTCATGCTGTAACTAAACATTCAGCAAGAACAGAGAGCAAGTGCTTGAAACATGAGAGAACGTGCATTTTGGGGGTCAGCTTGTCTCTAGTCCTTTACTCACAGAAGGACATAGAAAGGTGATACTTTGGATGCACAGCAGCAAAAATGGGAAGAAAAGGAAATGGGAGCCAGAGAATGAGATACTTCTACCTCTTATGTTCCCCCAGCACCCTTACACTGTCTGGGAAAAGCAAAGGATTTAGAAATAAATGGATAGTTTTACACAACGTATTCTGGAAGAAGGTTAAAATCAGAGATGGAGCCCAACATTTCAGATCTGAACACTCCTGAGAAAGTACAAATCTGGATCCAAGGCTTGGGACTGGATTAACCATCTGTAACCACACATTCGAACACTCCAAACCCAAGGGAAGTTTGGTCCCGGTACTGGGGATCTGAGCCTTGAAGTTTGGAGGTATCTCAGTTTGTTGCTGTTTTGACATGCTGGCTACAGCCATCTACCCAGCTAACCCAAAAGGGAGGGTAATAAACCTCTATATAGCTGAGAAATTGTGTGGTTAGCTTTAATCCTTTATTTCAGGTTCACATCAGTCAACAGGCTTATTCAGCCCAGGGCTAAAGAGCAGCAATATTTCAAGGCACTATTGTTAGAAGGGCAGCCAACAATACAAACAGGTGGGAAAGGGGAGGGAGTGAAGCAGGGTGTGAATAGACAAGCCAGAAGACCCTGGTATACAGCTCACTGCCTGATACAACATAGCATTAGCAGCGGGAGCTATACTAGATGAGAAGAGCGGAACCGCGCATTACCCCTGCACAAATCAGGAAGAGTGTGTACAACAGGCAGGAGGGAGATAAGAGATGGTCCTACTGAAATGAGTAAAGGCATGTTATGAGGAGAAGGTATGCTGTCAGCCAGTTTCTGTCAGGGCAAGGAGGAGGACTGCAAAACCGGGACAACAGCAGCCCTTGCAGTCTTTGAACTGCAGTGTGGCACTGAAATGAAAGGTTTCAGAACGATGGAGAGGACTGGGCCACCAGTCTCTAGTACCTGTGGCCATGTATGTTCTGTGGATCCAAGCCTGACTCATTCCTTAACAATTCTGGGACATTATAGAAAAAACCTGATGCTTCCTTGGTGTACAATACACTGATATCAGCAGTGCCACCCTGATATGTGCCAGCTAAGGACCTGGCATGCAAACTTCAGGACATTTGCATTGCCTTTGCTAAGCCTCAAAACAGATTTTGTCTATTGAGGTCTTCCTTTTCAGCAAACTCTTCCCAGAGGTATAAGCCTGATAGCCCCCACTGAGATAGGACCAAGTTCTGAGGTTCAAGGAAAATCCCACTGATGACAGTGAGTAAGGCAATGAATCTATCAGACTGGACAATCCATTCTGGATCAGACCAGTGGTCCATCTCATCTAATATCTTGTCTGACTGTCACTGGTACCAGCTACTTTGAAAGAAAGTACAAGAACCTCTGTAACAGACAGTCCCTGACATTTAGGAGACATGTATGTTTAATCCGCACCTGGGCTCTGTCAGATGAGCTGGCTAACTTAAGAGGCTGTACTCGACCTGTGTGGAGCATAATGGATTTGCTGGCTGGCTTGGGTGGTAAAATACCA
>NW_005841852.1:3542815-3556849 GCF_000455745.1 Alligator sinensis
CTTTCCCTCTTGTCAGTGTAGGAAATAGAGACATCTACTCATCTGCCCTGCAGGAAGAGGCTGCATAAGGTCCAGCCAAAAGACATGGTAGTTCATTAATCCTTATCCAGAAGATTTGGAGAAAAAAAATCATGCATTACTCCTTGGTTTCATTAGAATTTGCCATTGCTCATCTGTCGGTGTCTCTTTATTTTTATTTCAGAAATGTTCTGTCATAAACTCAGTGCCCAAGCAAGGACAGACGTGATGTTTTTAACTAGCAGTTAACAGGATTCTTGGAAAGGAATGGAGAAGGTTTCAGGGTGAAAAATCTACTACTCTGCTTGTTAGAAATGAAGAGAGCATGGCAAATATTGTTTGTAAAATTGAGTTTTGATCGTGGCCTTAGATGCATTTGACACTGTTTTAGGCATTTGTTAGAGGAATTGCAATAGATGCTAAATTTACAAAAGCATTTCTGATGCATGAAAAGAAAAGTTCCCTCTTTTCCACTTGTCCCTAGCTAGAATCTGCTAGAAGTGCCTGAAGGTCACCACATTTTGGCTTTGTATTCCTAAACTTAATCTTTGAAATTACTGAACCCCCAACCTGGGCCACCTAGTACATGTAGAAGAAGAGTGGAAAGGATTGTTAGTGTACTTGGATGAACCCTGTTGTATAATGCTTCACTAATTAAAGTAGGGGCTGCCCTCCTTGCTTGCCACTTCCCATCCTTGCTGGTGCATCATGTCCCAGCAAAGTTGGTGACAAAAACAGCTTCCACATTTAGTTCTGCAGACTTAAGTAGCAGGCCACTGGACTGAGTTTCTGTCTCTTTTCTGAAACCACTTACTGTGGCTAAGCTCTCAGAGGCCTATCAAGCCACCAGAGGATATTTTCATTCCACAGAGCATAGCTACCTACAGGCAGTGGGAGACACAGAGAGGGAGAGTTCCAGAGGGAAAAAAAAGAATATAGAAGAAAAAATAGGGGGAAAAGATTAATTATATAGGTCAAAAAGGAAAAAGAAATGAGCCAAGAACTGTTTCAAGGTAGATGCAGGCAGGAACTCTCCCACAGTAGGGTCAAGTGGCCATAGATGAGATTGCATGTCCTAGTCCATTGCAAAGGGCCCTCCACCGGATCTGAGGAGAGGGGCTTTTTCCTTAATGGTTAGGAACAACTACCCACTGATTTCACATTCACATTTCCTAGTGAAAGGTATCTGCCACCAGTGCCTTACCCACTTCCTGAAATGGGAATTAAAAAAATGACACCTCCCCCCAAAAAACACACCAAAAACCCATGATCTGAGTGATTTGGACACATTTTTCATGGGAACAGTCGCAGGTAACATTAAAATGGATGTAAGTGTTTTCTGTAGTCTAGCTCCTTTATTAAATGCAAATAAACTCCCCCCAATAACCAATCAGAGTCCATGATAACTGTGGTGGTTGCTCCTCATTATGGTGCACACACCAACTGGAGCTGGCACTTCATCAGTAATTAATTTCTCTAGCTTCAGTTTGGTTTCCCATCTATTATTTTGTGGTTACCCTAAACTGGATAAAGTTTTCTGAAGTTTCTTATGCCACATCCTTACAGTAAACTTGCCATGGTCCAGAGTGACAGTTCTATGCACTGGTTTTGGCAAGCTGCCTACTGTACTGGAAACAGTATAGCCATGTCCATGTGGTGCTTCAGGCAGACTAATTAGCACTGCTGATTGACAGCTAGTCGGCCACAGACTAAAAGAAGCAGCAGTTCAAACTTGATTTTCAGAGATATCTTTTCCTCCTGATTTTCAGATGAAGTTTAAAGATCATGTTTTTGGTGTGACACCTATGTTGCAAAATAAAGTGGCTATATACAGGGATTTTTTTTCCCATATACATTACCTCAGCGAATTTATTTAATTTAAAATGAGCTATGTGGCAGTTAAACTGTGGGTTTTCAAAACTGTTCCAGAGCATGAGTTTATTAAATTGCCATGGGAAACTCACTGTACTCATTCCCTGTGGCAAGCTGTTGCAATAAGCTTCCATGTTAAATGGTTTGGACTTTAGGATCATTCCAAATGGCTCCCAGGGAATTCTCCATTCAGCAGTGTGTGAAAATTCACCCAGAGAGCTCAGGTCTTAAAAAGGAAAAGTAAAACTCTCACAGGTGTAAACCTGACAGAAAGAGAGTGAGAAAGTGTATTTTTTGATCCCTTAAGACTTCCATTTCCATGGAGAAATACTCAAGAGGACTAACTATCTTTTATTGTGACACTGGGCCAACTGCAGCACTAAGCAATACACAATAAGAAACAACTCTGCAGTAGGGGGGACTTGAAGCCTAAGCAAGAGATCAAACAGGAAGTGGTGGGCAGTACAGGTGTGTGAAACAGGCCATATTCGATTTGGATTTGGCCCCAATTGGGTACAGTGATTCGATTTGTTGATTCGGATCACTGTGCTCGATTCAATTCAGCTGAATCTGAATTCCACAGTTCAACCACCACAGTTATCATGCACACTAGAAGGGAGAAACAGGCTGCAAACGGACATAGACAGGTTACAGGGGGGGGCAGATGAGAACAGGATGGGGTTCAACACTGACAAGTGCAAGGTGCTGCACCTGGGGAGGAAGAATCAGCAGCAGACCTACAGGCTGGGGAACTCCCTTCTTGTCAGCACAGAGGCAGAAAAGGATCTTGGAGTCATTATTGATGCCAAAATGAACATGGGCCGGCAGTGTAGGGACGCAGCCAGGAAGGCCAACCATACCTTGTCATGCATCCACAGATGCAGCTTGAGCAGGTCCAAGGAGGTGATCCTTCCCCTCTATGCGGCACTGGTCAGGCCACAGTTGGAGTACTGCATCCAGTTATGGGCGCCGCACTTCAGGAGGGATGTGGACAACTTGGAGCAGGTCCAGAGGAGGGCCACCCGCATGATCAGGGGTCAGCAGGGCAGGCCCTATGAGGAGAGGTTAAGGGACCTAAACCTGTTCAGCCTCCACAAGAGAAGGCTGAGGGGGGAACTAGTGGCCTGTTACAAACTAGTCAGAGGGGACCAGCAGGCATTGGGGGAGTCCCTGTTCCCCCAAGCACTACCAGGAGTGACAAGAAATAACAGTCACAAGCTGGCAGAGGGTAGATTCAGACTAGACATCAGGAGGCGCTACTTCACTGTCAGGGCGGCTAAGACCTGGAACCAACTTCCAAGTGAAGTGGTGACCCTAGGGGTCTTTAAGAGGAACACCTTGCCAGGTAGTTTGACCCCAGTACTTTTTCCTGCCATGGCAGGGGGTCGGACTTGATGATCTGCTCAGGTCCCTTCCGACCCTACCAACTATGAAACTATGAATTTGAAACTGAAGATTCGATGCTGATTTGGAGAATCAGCGATTCGGCCATAGACACAGCTTTAAATGTTTTTTCTGCATACCTTGAGGTATCAGGCATGACTCGTAAACACTGCGATGGTGGGGCTGATGGAGTGTCCCACAGGAGCATGGGGGGACCCCCATGTGCTTGGTGGCGAACCTGAAAGTGGACTGCTGGTGTTTCTGGTCCACTTCCGGGTCTGCTGCCAAGCACTCTGGGAAGCCCTGCAGTGCTGCTGTGAGGTGCTCCATTTGCCCCATCCATCTGCAGCATTCACGAGCCGCCTGGTACCTTGGGGTATGTAGAAAAAATATTTAATCTTGTGTCTGTCTGAATTGTTGAATCTTTCCAAATCTCTCTGAATCAATTCAGAGGGTTCCGATTCAATTCGGAGAGATTAAAGGGTGTCCTGATTCAATTTGGATTTGAAGATTCGGCCACCGAATCAAGCTGGATCTCCACCGAATCAAATCAAGGACAGAAGCTTTGCACAGCCCTAGTGGGCAGGATGGACTAGATTGGGGTGCAGCACAGAGCACATCTGGGAGGGAGTGGACACCACAAAGGGCAGGGAGCAGGTAGCAAAGCAAAGCAGTCAGGGAGAACAGGGCTGGGAATGGAAAGCAGAGCAACAGATAGGGTAGGGGAAGGAGATCGGAATGGCACCTGGGGAGGGTGCCAGACTGATTTGTTGTATGCCTGCCAAAATGTTTGGCCCCCACTGGACTAGATGACCTGAAATGTGTTTTATATATCTGGCAGTTTTATGCTCCGCACTATGTTTCTGTCACTTGAGAACACATTGCCCAACCACTTTACCTAGCAGGTGCCAATAGATATTGAAAAGCACCGGGGAGAAAATTGATTTTTGTGTGATTCCCTAAATGAGGATGTCTTGTGATGGAGATACAGTTTCCCATTCTTATTCATTTGGTACATCGCTTCAGGAAGAACTCAGACCACATGAATGTATTCACACCAACCACCACTCTGAAGTGAGACAGCAGCATCTCCTGGTCACCAGGACTGAATGCTGCAGAAAGATCAAGGAGGGTGTCTGTTCTTCTATCAATTGGAGAAGATCATCCATCACTATTGCTGAGGTAGTTTCAGTATCATGTCTGAGTTTGGCTCTAGATTATGCCATGTCTAGAATATTAGATTCAGTTAGATCAGCTTGCAATTTGTCTTTGGCTAGTTTTTTCTATGAGCTTGCTTAGAGATGAGAAATATGACATTGACAGTTGATATAGAGAACCAGTGCTTCCAGTATGAGTTTCTTCACTGTTTGGTTGGACTATTGAGTGTTTGAAAGACGGAAAGTTTTCTTTTTGTTATGAGACATTGGCTACTGAATTAGGAATGGTATCATGACTCTTTCAGAAACCACAATGGGCAAGGATTAGGTTAAGTCCCCATTAGGATGTTCCTGATGAGTGAACTCTGGCAATACAGATGATCAGTCTGTATAGAAGGACTGTTTGAAGTGACTTCACAAATGTGCTTGATCTTTTCATCAAAATGAGATAAAAGTTCTTTACAGTGCTAGTACTCATTTCTGATGCAAGCATTAGGCCAGAAATTCTCAACCAGGATGTTGTGGCACCCTGTTAGTACTGTTAGGTGTGCTAACATGATTCGCAAGATAAACCAAGAGGGTATTTGTACGTGAGCCAGGAGGCTGCTCCAACACACTGTAATTACAGTGTGTTGGAGCAGACTTGATTAATTGAGTCTGCTAGAGTGTAGTAATTACTGTGGTCCAACCAGCATCTGCATCTCATGTATCAGCATCACCGTGCTTCAAACTGGCGGCGGGGGGCACTTTAACTAAAACTCATTCAATGAGCTTTAGATAACGTGCTCCCAGTGCCAGTTTGAAACGCAGGGATGCTGATATACAATATACTCAGGGTGCTTTACTTAGAGCAGCTCTCAGAGCCACTCTAATTAAAGTTTCCCCCCTCCCCACTCCCATGAAGCACATATAAAAATGCCCAGAGTTTTCAAATAGGGTTCTATAGTATTAAAAGCATTCTAACCTGTAGTATTCAAGTCATTCTAACTCTTGTTTTCAGTAGTCAAAATAAGAATGAAAACTAAAAGCTGGCATTTTCTGAAGGGTGCTTTGAGCCTAAAAAGATTTAGGCTGTAGGCACTTGCATTAAGCCTACCCTGATAAAGTTAATCTCAAGTTCTTCCTAGAGCCCATACTGCTTACCATCTAAATTGAAAATTCCCATGGAGTGGTGATACAACTCATCCCTGGAATATCTGCTGAACGCCACCTCCCATCATCTCATAGTCCCTCATTTTCTGTGATCTGGAACTTACATGGCTGTATAGTCCATAGTACACACTGAGTTGTGTATTGTGTTTTGTGTGTGTGTGTGCTTTGCTATGGGCAAGATGGCCCCTGTTTTCTGGCCATGTATTCAGCACCTGGCAAGCTGGGGCCTGTATCTGGGGATAATTTGTAAAACCCTCTGGCCTCATTGGTGAGAGGAAGCAGAGGATGCTTCAGGCAGATTGCCTGGAAGAAAGACTGAAATGTGGCCCTCCCTGACTGGACAAGGCTCAGGTGATGTCATACCAGGTATATAAGAACCACTCATTAAGGTTCCCTCTCTTTCTCCTGGGGCTGATGAAAGCTGCATAGCTACACTGGGAGCCACAAAACCTGCTCCCAATGGGGCGGTCTCCCCCCGCTCTTTGCTGGAGAGGCTAGCAAACACTATTTAAAGCAAAAGCCTCAGGTAGAGGGAAATAGAGTCTGTTTTGGAGTTTGACACTCCTATTTCCTCCCTCTTTCTTCTCTGTTTTTTTTTTAAGTGGGTTAATGTCATGAGGGCATTAATACCTGAAGCAACTGCCTAGGTCCTGGCAGTTACTAGCTACGGGGGCCTGGCCCGCTCTGTTTTGTAATTGTATCATCTCAGCATAGGGTATAGCTGAGACTGGATGTCCAGGCTGCAGCCATAAACCTGGGCCTCCTTTTTTTCCTGCTGTTTCTACAGCGATGGTGTTTCTACCTAGCTGCGTGGCTGAACCCCAGCTATATGTTCAGGTCTTGGTGCAGTACAGGCCTGGCAACTTTTGCTACCCAGTTTAGGCCCAATGAGGTAGGCTTGACTTCTTCAAAGTTTTCTTTTTGCAATTTCTGCCCAGCAGAGTTGGGATTGGGAGTAGGGAGTTAGAAGTGCAGCATGCTGTCTGGAGACAGAGTTAACCCCTCAAAACCACCACAAGGCAGTAGGGATTGCCCTACTGCATTGCACGGATCAACAAGGGGTCCCTTGCAATACATAAGTACCCACGCTCTCTAGCAGCTTCCCGTGGCCCTCAAACCCAAGAAGCAGCTCAAAGAACTCTCCAGTGAAGCCTTTCCCTCTACCCAATTGCTGAAGGGCAGGTAGGAGGGTGTAAGACCCTGGAACTGCCTTTTGGGTGAGCCTCAAGTCCCAGAATGCCTGGGTATGGGTGAAGCCTCCCCAAGAGGGTTCAATCTATGAACTATGCCTTGTAGTTTTCAGTGTTTTAAATTGCATGTAGTGTTTTCCTTTGTTTTCTTTGCCTTTGTTTCCTTTAATAAATTCATCCTCTGTGTTTACACTGCTTGCAAGGAGCGGGTTTTGTTTATGTGGGACACCCTAGTAATTTATTTAATGTTTCATAGGTGGTCCGGGTGGGGGCTCGAGCCAAGGTAAAGTATAATTAGACCCCAAAATTGAACCCAGCCCTTGTTGCTGCTGACCAGGGCATGACAGAATGGTTGTATAGCAATCCCACAGTTCCCTTGATTTGGCCCTTCTGCACCCCACATCTTCACTACCTATAAGTAGAAGCAAGCCTGAATAAAGCCTGCCTATAAGGAAAGATAAGTAGTATACAAATCAGATCCTAGAGGGGCTTTGAAGGAAAACCTGAGATATATTTTAATACGGTGTTCAATAAATTAGCACAATGTGGATGGCTTTGGAGCAGGCTTTCAAATTGGTATAGGTGGGATAAGGGACAGCTCACATTGCTTAGGCTGGTTAAGGACAACCTCCACATCAACCTAAAATGTCAGTGTAGACATAACCACAGGATCAGTGAAGCAATTTACCACCCTAGATAGTTATTTAAGGGGATATTTGGTAGTTTTAATGCAGGCTGATAGGAATATTCTCTTGATCTCCAACACAGCCTCATCCTAGACTTTTAAGAATGTGCATGTTTTATCCTGTCCAGTTGAGTATGCAGGTTTCTGTCTCTCTCTCTCTTCATACAGTGCACAATGCCAGATAACTAAGCAGATGTGCATGTGCTGTGGGGACATAATATGGGGACCAGCACCTTAGTGTTTGAGTAGACTACAGTGATGACGACTTGTCAGGTGGTCAGCTTCTTGTCCTGGAGTTATATTGCTGTTGTCCTTTAGCAGACTTTGGAGCCCATCAATTTTCATGAGTCTTTTTTGAAATTTAGGAGCTAGAAGGTCTTTTACCACCACTTATTGAGGTGGTGGTTTATCCAAAACACTGACAGTATTGCAGTGTTCCCGTCTTGACATCTAAGCTGGAGGTCAGGTCCAACATATGATCAGCTGCATGGACTGGATCTGAGGTGGCCTGTGTAAGTTCTAGGTTGCCATCTTTGGACTTGTCAATATGCATACTGAAATTCCCCAGCATGACAGGTCTGGGATATTCACTACTTTGCAGACCAAGATTCATAAAGTAACTCCCAAATACTTTCTGACTGTAGAGGTCTATAAATGAGCATGTGTTATGCTAGCTTTGGCTCTGGTTTCTATTATTAGATGAATGAATTAAAATTAAGTTGTCTTATCCAGGACATCCTTCCCGAAATGAAAGTTTGCAGAGAAGAGAAATGCAGTGCTGCCTGTTGCCTTTTCCTGAGTAGGTCTGCAATGTACAGATCATCCGGAAGGGGCCAGATGGACTAGCCCAGAACTTGCAGTGTTTTCCTACCAAGTCTCAGTGATGCAGGGTATACAATCTGGCACTCAAACCCTTTTCACAGTCAGTTAGGTGGAAAGATGACCTTGTTTCTCAGATATTGGACTAGGACTCTGCAGAGCTGTTTCCAGTTCCTGCTTTTGCCACAGATTCCTTGAGTGACTGTATCCTCTTTTGTGCCATTTAGAATGTATTTTCTGTGAGGAAGAGATTGTATTTCATCGTGTCTCTAGAACGTCTAATTGGGGCTCTGATCTTCCTAGGTATGTTATTGTACTATTAACACTATTTGACATTCTCACCATCAACTAAGTCAAAAACTATTAAACCTGCTTATTCTTTATTGGGGAGGGGTGTGTAGGGGAAAGGGGAAAACCTAAGTCTCTATAGAGTCCATTTCTCCTCCTCCTTTGCTGTTCTCCACCATCTCTAAAGAGAAAGTAGAAGAATGCTGAATCAGCAATCTTTTAAGCAGTTGCATAATTTCTCCTTCCAAAAGCTATTGTCTCTTAAAGACCAGCCCTTTTTTGATTTGCTCATTACATAAGGCTGTCTGAGGCCCTGCAAAGCCTAGGGCAAAGCAGAGACAATAGTTTGTTTACAGTTCTTCTGCAGTAGCCAAATGACTTCTCCCCAATAGCCCAATCGCTCCCCAGAACGTAGAACAGGATTAAAAGCATATCAGGAGAAAAGATAGGAAAACAATTGTGAGAAATGCAACTGGTTGAGACTATCAGTTTGGATTTACCTTCTTGGTTTTGGGTCTGGTCAATAACTCATCACAATCAGTATAAATATGTCCATCAACTTGACCATGCATTAGTTCACTCAAATTATGCTGCTATTCCTATGAATAACCACTGAAAAGTACAGACAGATTTTCTATTGATACTTCACTACGATAATAGATGTATAATGCCCCACATAATTATGGCTCCAGGACACACCTTTGCATGATGAACTGTCCTACTAATTGGACAAGAAGGATTTTCATTGGGAAAGGGTTATTTACTAATGGAGTAAGTAAACTACCAATGCATGTATATGTTTATTGGTGAGTCAGAAGAGATATCGTTGCTTTCAGATCACAAATTAATTACCATATTCCCAGAAGGAAACATATTCACAAGCAATCCTTTTTTTCCCATCATGCTTTATGTAGCTGGAATCAGATTAATTTAATATCCATTTTGCAAGAAATGGGCCTCTGTTTAAACAAAATGGAACTCCTCTTCAATAAATAAATTGCCATAGTTTGCCAAATTGGACAAATGTTAATGCCATTGGTAAGAGGTAGACAAGACTTGGAAATTGCCCTTTGTGATCTTATACTAAGCTGTATGCTCAGAACTGTATTCATCATTGCCCCACACCTTAGGTAGTTTTTGCTGCTGGAATATAATGACTGTAAAACTGCTAGATTGCAACATTATGCGCTTCTGTAATTGGCTACCCATAGTGCAGGGAAAAGGTGGATCAATCACAATAGGACTTGTTGTGGATAGGTACTCAAGGGAGAAAATGTAATAGGAGTTGCTTCTTTTCCTGCTCCTTCCTGCCTCTCCCACTGCGCTACTTTGACCCTGGTTTTTGTTTGCTCTATCCCCAACACCCCTACAGAGGGAATAGTTATGCTCCATTAAAGACTAGCTGCCACAGAAAGGGAAGTCCAAGCATTGCTTCCCACATGGCTCCCATAAACCTGTATTCCCAGAAAACAATATACTTTCAAGGACGGTTCCTGACATGGGTGTTTCCACCTCTGCTGTGTCTTCTCAATATAGATCTTTGCAGAGATGTGGGGCTGAAAATTTTCCAGTGCTTTATTTTTCCGTGGGAAATTTTCCATTTCTAAAAATTAATTGTTTCGTAAAATTAACTAGTAACAATGAATGGATGCGTTTGGGTTTTTTCCTTAAATTTAAACAAACAATGTAAGGGAAATACATGCTATTGTGTATTGTCTTTTTATTTTTACAAGTATTCCAATAAAAATAATTTCTTTCCACATAAAGCTTTGAATTTGTTTGAATATAACATTTAAACCACATCAAGTGTGCTATATTTAATTTTTTTTCCTAATCAGATATTTCAGTACAAATACTCGTGGCTATTGAGACATAAAATTAACATGGGGTATTTTTTTAGTTTTGTTTACTAAATATAAGTCAAATAAACATGCTAAATCAGATCATGCTCTATTTAGAGCATTGGAAAATTTTCCAGAAAATATTTGAATTCAAAATTTTCCAGAAAACCCATATCTCTGGTTCTTTGGCTTGGAACTTTGGAGGCAGATCTACCCGTGTTTACAAAAGTAAAATTTTCTTTGACACCTGTAGGAGTTTTCACAGAGGATAAGAAGTGCATGATTTTGCCCATACAGATTGGATAAGCAATAGACCCAATTGGGTCATCGAGTCCCTTTTGCTGCCTTTGTAGGATTATACCTTGTGATATAGCATTGAGCACTTTGTACAGACTAGGTTTAAACTGCTTTTTAATTAGTTTATTACACAGGTAGACAATCAGATTATCAACGTTTCATAGCCACAACTCTGCCTGCAGCTCTCTTTCATACAGGTGGGCAATACCATCATCAAATTTGGTGCTGCGGAGGTGGTCAGAACCTGCAGCATTGAGTGACATTAAAGGTCAAGAGAGTTATTAAGCCCTTCTCCCCACTTTCCATCTTCTTTCCCAAACCTCTTATATGTTATAAACAATAGGGATTCAAGGTTGGAACAAAACCTAAAAGCCAAGGAGAATCCAAGTGAGCTGAACTTGGATAAAGACATGGCTCATTATACTGGGGTAACCCAAAAGCTCACAACATAGGCTGCACCATTTTTGTTGTGACAAGGTGGTTAGAATAGAAGGTGTATAGTGATTCTTACATCCCTGCAGGTACAGGCACAATGGGATATGATGCTTGATTAAGTCATGCCACATGTACGTGGCAGGAAGTGTGATTATGGGATCAAGCATCAGATCCCATCATGAATTATTGCCAGTGTAGGGCAACCCAGGGTCATGATCCCAGGCTCCCCCTGCACAGGCAAGTAGTAAGGTCCCACATCTGAGTGTTAATGGTGCATCCCTATGGCTGGGAGCCCAGAGCTAACAAGACTCTCAGCCATGGGGGCACACCTGGCCATGTGCTCAATTAATGATATTATAGGAACCAGCCACAAAGTTATTAAACATTTTTTGTGGAATAACTTTGTGGCTTATTCCTTGTTTTATGACACCATTAATTGCTTCAACATGTGGCTGAGTTACAATTTAAGACACGATTAACTGGTTGATAACATCTTGAGTGTAACGTGGCAGGGAGAAATAATGACCCAACAGACCAAAATGAAACATCTTCTAGCATTTCTTCTTAGAGATTATTCTGTGGAAATCCTACATAATAGAGGGTGATAGTTCTAGATGAATTGTTGATTGAAAGTTGTGGTATGTGCATTTGTAACAGGGAACATTAGCCCTGTTACTAGGAAGCAGAGCACCCCCTTTAAGACTCAGATCTTCAGAGTGCAGCCTACCAATAGAGCAGGGATTCAAGGCTAAGCCTTGCAGGCCAGTCAGCTGACTGGGGTGTCAGGTGACTGTGGGAGGGCCCAGGCCAGAGCTTTATAAGTCCTGGTCGAGCTAGCCAGAGGAGCCTAGCCTGGGACAGAAGGTGGACTCTGGAAGGCTCAAAGCAAAGCTGCAGCAGCTCTACAAGTGAGAGCAACCGGCAGTGGGGACTCAGACATGGAGCCCATGGGTAAGAAGGCTAACTGCCTCCATTAACTTTTCTTTGTTAAAGCCCAGGGGCTACTATTGATGTTGTAGTTTAATCCAGTGGCTTGTGGAGGAGTCTGTAGGGGAGATAGAGACCTCATTAGCACCCACAGGAGTACAGCTACAGAGAGTCTGGTACCTCTAGGGTACAACTACACAGGCTCTGGGGCCCAGAACAGATTGATTGAAGCTAGTGCCTCAAAGCTGGGCCCAGCATAGTGGGTCTGAGATAGAAGGCTTAGCTACATAAAAGGGGCACAAATTGCGTTAGCTGAGACACCGACAAAGTGAGCAGAAGATGCGGATAACATCTGCAAGGCATGGGGCACGATAAGGGTAGGTTGGAATCGTGAAAATAGCCCTTAAGGCAGGAGCTCATCACCTCCCAGTGTTTGAGAGCCAAGAACAGATCTGAGAAGCCCTGGGGCAGCCTCCCTTTTAAGAACCCAAAGTAACAACAAGTCGTGGCAGGAAGACAAATTAAAATAAGTAAAAGGGACTCTGGGGGGCCTCCAGGCATTTACAAATGCTTCTGGGGGTGGCACCCTGTTACAGCATTGTAGCAGAACCTAGAGAAATGTCCATTCCCTGAAGATCATAGTCGCATTGTGCCAGGCAGTGTGCCTACATATAGTAAGATAGCACCTATTCTGAAGCATGTAAATAGACAAGGCAGACACAAAGGGTAGGAGAAAGAAGTATTACTATTCCAAATTAACAATAGGGAAATCAAGACTAGAAATTATCCTTCCCTCTGTGGTGGCTGCCCATTGATAGTTACAGATGCATTCCATATAGTTTACTGACAAGTTGCTCTCCACTTGAACCCTGCCAGCCTGATGACGGCTAGAATAACAAATTGTTCATTCCTTTTGTTTTCTATTGTTTGCAAGGAGTATAACTAAGGGTGAATGAGAGGGATGCCAGCCTTGGACACTGACTTAGAAGGGGCACCAAAATCATCCTGCACTGCTGCAAAGTCTGGGCTGAGGCAGCAAGAGCGGCCTCACAGCATTGTTCTTGTAGCAATAGCTGAAACGGAGACACCACTGTGCTGCTGGTGCTGGTGATTTAAGAGCAAGAACTGAGGTTGTTAGAGAGCTGGCTAAGACTCCTTCCCTCCCCTCCCCAACCTGGTCTCAGAGCCCATGCACCCTCCCCACTTTTGGAACCACACACTCCACTCCTTCAGGGTTTGCCCAGGACACAAACCCTGCTTGTTACTCCACTGTCCAAATGTCCCCAAAAATAAATTTCTGCAAGGTCTGGAAGTGGTGGAAGTTTATATGTATAAAGATGAGACTGACTGAACTACTCCGTCTAGAAGAAATGGGTATCAGTTTAGCTGCCCTTGGCCTGACAGGAATGACCATCATTCCCACCGCATAGCACAAGCCATAATCTTTATCCGGTAACGTCTCCATCAAGTGCGTGTTTTGTTGCTATTTGAGCCCTGGCATAAGTTTTAGAAACATAGTCAGCCTTGATTCAGATGCTATAAAATCCTATTCTTGGCTCAGCAGGGTCATACTGCAGCTTTAGTTAAGGGAGATAATCCAACTGGGAGGTGTTCTAAAATTATTGTCCATCTGTGCTCACCTCTGGGATTTCACAATCAAATTGAATCAACTGAACTAACCTGTTTTTAAGGTTAGACAATGACCAGATCTGGATGAGTGGTGAAACCAGTGACTCATCTCAGTCTCTAATTTCATTCTTGTTAAGATTGTTTATCCAGGAAGAAAAGGGCAGGGAATGTGTGAGGATATATGTACTGTTTGTTTAATTCTGTAATAGGAAGCCAGTTTCTAGGTAGAAGTCAGGCCATGAAGCAGATAGAGAAAAGTTTAATGGCTATAGGGGTAACATTGATTTATTTGTTCAAGTTATGTTCATTGTCCTGTGTTATGTATGTGACAATGGGAAAGA